>NC_045982.1:22743475-23080434 GCF_010909765.2 Amblyraja radiata | reverse complement strand
CCCCCCCCCCCCATTGGGGGCTATTGGGGGCCGCAGGACCGCCACGTCTTTTCCACTTCGTCAGAGATTTCGCTTTTCTTTCTAAGTATGCGCTTCTCATTTCATTCCGTCGTGTTTAAGCGCACGTTTTTAATGGATAACATACCCCCCCCCCCCCCCAATACTTCAAAACTAAACTGGCTTATCACCCACACAAGCCCCGATGCTCAAAGACATCGTTGCCATAGTTACCGTACAGAGAATAGCCTGTGAGCCGAGGAGCTTTCAAAACAACATGATATGTTCACATATTGTGTAAAAATATTAACGTGTTTCAAACCCCTAAAACTCGATATGAACAACACATGCACAACTTAATTAAATTAGAGAAGAACGAACAATATGTCGAGATTTTAATATTCCAATCAATGCACGTTTGACATTGAGTTGTCTGCCAGTTGGCCAATCACGCGCTTTGTTTCAGGCCAGCACACAAAATGGCTGAGAGGGCTTCACAGATGCCTGTTTTACTGGAGATTCAAATGTGTTGTTCTGTGGAATAAATGTAATGGAAACATGCAGCAGCTTCATTGTATTTAGTGCAAAAAACATTAAAAAAGACAGAAGAAAGTGCTGCGAAGTGGATAAAAATGCAAGAGAACAAGGTCCATGCTGATGTGCTGGAACACAAATGAACCCATGAATCACCTACCTGAAAGGAAAGACTAAAGGCCGGGATTTATGAACAACAAACTGTATGGACTTTAATTAATCTAATTGCACCCTTTATAACGTTAATAGATTCATTCATTCATTCATTCATTCCTTATTCATTCACTCACTCACTCACTTACTCAGACGTTCATTCATGAAATTGAGGGCCTGAACTATAACGCGGTGAATTGAACATTGTCACTAATGCCAGCCTGTTGTACAGTTATTAGTCTATAACAGATAATCTCGGAGCTTCATGCGAAAACATGCAGGGACAAAATGCTCCGATCGCGTAACTTACGAACTCGCGGCAAATAGCAATCAATTTCACTCCCTTTTTCTCCCGTTATCATGGTCCGAAAACGAGCAAACTAAAAATACTGACGACCACCCCCCCCCCCCCCCCCCCCCCCCCCCTGACTAATTACTCTACAACACGCTGGCATTAGTGACACTGTTTACTTTACCTCCGATCCAACACCCCCCCCTCCCTCCACACTCTTCCCCCTCTCCCTCCTCATCTTTGTGTGTGACGACAAACGCACCACCCCTCCCCCTCTCCCTCCTCATCTTTGTGTGTGACGACAAACGCACCACCCCTCCCCCTCTCCCTCCTCATCTTTGTGTGTGACGACAAACGCACCACCCCCCCCCCCCCCCCCCCTTTGGTGCAGGAGGCGCGCGCACAGCATCTTGAACGCTCAGCAAATGTTTGAATTCTTCACTAACCGTCATTCTGACTTTGCTTGTGAAGACAGGAGTCGTGGATTGCATTTGTCTGACAATAATAATCAGCTTTATTTTTATTGGATAGAATTTATTTGTTTCACATCAACCTGATCATTATATAAATCTTAAAAAGTCAATTTAATTACAGGCTTATTTTTTTTAAAAAAGATTTTATTGCATTTCATTGTTATTTTCTTTATTTTTATCAATTTGAATTTACTAATTTAACTGTTCATTATAAATCTTCAGGAGTGCATTTCATTTTTAACATTAACATTTTATTGTTAAATTCAATATTTGTATTTCATTGAATTGATTTATTTCTCACTTAACATTACTTTTAAAGACTAATAATTTCAACACCCCTCCCTCCCCCCTCACCCCTCTCCACCTCCGATCCCACACCCCCCCTCCCTCCACACTTTTCCCCCTCTCCCTCCTCATCTTTGTGTGTGACGACAAACGCACCCCCCCCCCCCCCCCCCCCCCCCCCCCCCCCCCCCCTTTGGTGCAGGAGGCGCTCACACATCATCTTGAACGCTCAGCGATTGTTTGAATTCTTCACTAACCGTCATTCTTACTTTGCTTGTGAAGACAGGAGTCGTGGATTGCATTTGTCTGACGATAAAAATCAGCTTTATTTTTATTGGATTGAATTTATTTGTATCACATCAACCTGCTCATTATATAAATCTTAAAAATTCCATTTAATTTACAAGCTTATTTTTTAAAGAATAACATTTTATTGCATTTCATTGTAATTTTCTTTATTTTTATCAATTTGATTTTTCTCATTTAACTGTTCATTATAAATCTTCAAGAGTGCATTTCATTTTTAACATTAACATTTTATTGTTAAATTCTATATTTTTATTTCATTGCTTTGATTTATTTCTCACTTAACATTACTTTTAAAAACTGATAATTTCAACACCCCTCCCTCCCTCTCTCCCCCCTCCCCTCCCCCTCCTTCCTCCCCTGCCTCTGAAAAAACGTTTTACTAACGTTAAATATTCCCCGTTTGTTTCATCTTTACCATTTTGAAATTTCTAGATTCTAAACGCTTGCCTTTGAAAACTAAAATCATTGAAATTTCACTTTGTCATCGTTGACTTTTTTAAAAGAAGATAAGTTGTGAGGTCGGGTGCATAGTGTGAAGACGCTCTGAATCTGTTTGTGGAGGCGCAAGCATAGAGAAGAGTGCATTTCATTTAAACGAATAATTTTATAACATTACCATTGATTGCATTTCATTGTAAAATTCATTGTTTGTTTTTCATTGAATTGATTTACTTCTCACTTAATATTACTGCATTTTAACACATACTTTTAATTTCAAAAACTGTTTAACAAAAAAATAATTGCTGACTTTTCATTGACAACTTAGATTCAAATTCATTGTTTTTTCACTGTCATCGTTGACTATTTTTTAAATTTTTTACACAAAATATTTGACATAAACTTTTTATACGTTAAATTTACCCAATTTGAAAAATCTTTATCATTTTGAGAATACAGACTTCTTGACTATTGTCTTTAATTCATAAAGACTGTTTTTCTAACATTAAAATTACCCCATTTGTTACATCTTTACAATTTTGAGATTACGATGTCTTTCATTGGAAAACATTTTATTGGTTTTTATTTGACCGTTTAAATTGATAACATATTAAAAAGACATTTCATTGTAATTGGCAACAGGTTTCATTGTGATTGATTTCATTCTAGAGGAAAGGAACAATTTTCAAGAAATTGATCTGTTTTCTTTGACAACTGAGATTTCAACAAAATTTCTTTGCGATTTATTTCATTTGATCTCATATCTACCATTTTGAATAAATTCATCTGAGAGTGTGTTTCGGCTTTTTAAAATTCGGAAAAATTCCATTTTGTATAACTTATTACAGTCTTCATTGCCAACAGAGATTCTGTTTTCAAATCATGCCAAGAGGAAAGAATAAACATACAGGGCGGTCGTGTGATGAGAAAAAGAAACATCGAGAAGTAATGAGGAGGAGAAGGGAACAACTGACTCAGCAAGAAACAACACAAAATCTCCGAGATAATCCAGAAATAAACAAGGAGAGAAGGGCACAACAGACACAGCCAGAAACATCTCACTGTCTCCAAGATAGTCAGGGTACAAAGCGGGAGAGAAGTGCACATGAGACGAACCAGGAGAGAAGGGCACAAGAGACACAGCCTGAAACATCTCAGTGTCTAGAAGATAGACAGGGAGACAGCGGGAGAGAAGTGTACATGAGATGCAGCAAAAAAACAACTCAACATCTCAGAAATAAACGAGAGAGGGAGCAGGAGAGAACAACTCGAGAGACAGATGCCAGAAATAAGTCAACGTCTCAGAAATAAACGAGAGAATGAGCAGAGAGAGAAGGACCGAGAGACAGAGCCAAAAAGAAGTCAACGTCCTCATCAATAAACAAGAGTTGGAGCAGGAGATAAGGACTCGAGAGACAGAGCCAAAAGATGTCAACGTCTCAGAAATAAACGAGAGAGGGAGCAGGAGAGAAGGACTCGAGAGACAGAGCCAAAAAGAAGTCAACGTCTCAGAAATAACGAGAGAGGGAGCAGGAGATAAGGACTCAAGAGACAGAGCCAAAAAGATGTCAACGTCTCAGAAATAAACGAGAGAGGGAGCAGGAGAGAAGGACTCGAGAGACAGAGCCAAAAAGAAGTCAACGTCTCAGAATAAACGAGAGAGGGAGCAGGAGATAAGGACTCGAGAGACAGAGCCAAAAAGAGGTCAACGTCTCAGAAATAAACGAGAGAGGGAGCAGGAGAGAAGAACTCCAGAGACAGAGCAAGAAAAAAGTCAACGTCTCAGAAATAAACAAGAGAGGGACCTGGAGAGAATAACTCAAGAGACAGAGCCAGAAACAAGTCAGCGTCTCAGAAATAAACGAGAGAGGGAGCAGGAGAGAAGAACTCAAGAAATGCATCAAGAAACATCTCAACATCTTGAGGAACATCAAGAAATAATACAATGAGAAGGGATTCAGAGATGGGAAATGAAAGAACTGGAAGGCTGGATGAACAACGAAATGCACGACTAAAAAGGAGAAATATTAATGCTGATGTTGGTCAAATGACCCATGTTTGCCTTCATTGTCGAGCTCAACACTTCTCAGCAGAAACGACCAACTTTTGCTGCATGAAGGGTAAGGTCAAGATTGCACCTCTGAAAACACTCCCGAATGCACTCATTAATTTGTATACAGGTGACACGCCACAAGCACATGAGTTCCAAAAGAATATTAGACAATACAATTGTCTCTTTCAATTCACGTCATTTGGTGCCAAGGAAGTGATGTCACATGGATGGAATCCTTCAGTGATCATTCAAGGCCAGATTCATCATTTCATTGGTTCTTTGATGCCTGACCAAGATCAACAAAATAAATTCTTACAAATCTATTTCATGGACCCGCAAGATAGCATTGGGTTGCGAATGAGTATACTCCAAGATGCTGGTATTCAAAGGGACACTGTTGAAACGCTTGAAAACATGATAAGACTAAACAACCCTTACATTCATTCACTTGTGATGGCGATGGAGAGAATTAGAGATTTACCGGAGGCATCAATCGTTATTGATCCCAATTATCGGCCACCTTTCCAACATGAACGGAGGTTTAACACGCAAACTGCAAATGAAGTTGCCGTCCTCATAGCAAACAGTAATGAGCCTGTGGCAACATCACGCCACATTGTCTTGAGAAGTAGAGGAAGAGGAGGAGCAGAAGGAGGTCTGCAAATCATTTCAGAGTCCCATAGGTCTTATGACAGTTTTCAATACATCCTTTTCTTTCCACTTGGTGATGACGGATGGCATTCACAACTCCAAATGAGTACCGGCAGAAAATTGACACTAATGCGATATTATGCATATAGGATCATGAATCGTGACAATGAATTCAACCAGCTTTTGAGAGGAGGACGACTCTTCCAACAATATCTTGTAGATATGGCGGCTAAAATTGAAGGTGATAGACTGAATTATATTCGCATGAATCAGGTATCGTTGAGGTCAACGACGTACAAAGGACTGACGGATGCATTACATGATGATGATAACTTGGAAAACATTGGAAGGCGCATCATCCTCTCTTCAACATTTGTCGGTGGTCCCAGATATATGATGGGACGATGCCAGGACGCCATGATGTATGTTCGGAAGTATGGTACTGCTGCATTCTTCATTACAATGACCTGCAATCCAAATTGGAGCGAGATCCGACAGTGCCTCTTTCCAAATCAGCAGCCGTCTGATAGACCGGAATTAATAGCAAGAGTATTCGAGCTGAAAAGAAAAATATTCATGAAGACCGTCACTGGACCAGATGGCTTCTTTGGAAACTGTATTGCTTTCATCTTGACTATGGAATATCAGAAGAGAGGCCTGCCTCATTTCCATTGTCTGCTTTGGCTTGATGAAGCGAGTAAGCCAAGACCTCAACAATATGAAAGATTTGTGCAAGCTGAAATTCCAGACCCACAAGCAGATCCTGAGCTGCATAAATTGGTACTCAAGCACATGATCCATGGACCGTTCTGCAAGGCCACATCTCGATGTTGGAAGGAAGGAAGATGCACCAAGAGATTCCCAAAGCCATTTGTCGAAAGCACAATGTATGGAGATGATTCGTATCCTCTGTACAGGAGAAGATCTCCCGCAATGGGAGGATTTCAGGGACATCAAGAAGGACGTTTGTTAAAGACTATTACTTCTAATTGGGTTGTGCCCTATAATGCAGAACTATTGAAGGCTTTCAAATGTCACCTCAACGTCGAAATATGCTGCTCTGTACAGTCAATCAAATACGTCATCAAGTACACCTTGAAGGGATGTGATCAGGCAGCTTTTGGAATTAACGTAAATGACGAGATTAAACAGTACCTGAATGGAAGATACATTGGTCCTTCAGAGGCAGGGGCATCAGTCCTTGGATTTCTTACTCATGAGAGACACCCCCCTGTCATTCGACTTGATATACATCTACCAGACCAACAACAAGTATTTTTTGATGCTGCTCAGCAAGGGATGAATGATGGAATTGCGAGAACCACTTTGACTGAATTTGTTCGATTGAGTTCTGAAGATCCGTTTGCAAGAACACTATTGTACGTTGATGTACCTCGATTTTATACATGGAGCAGCAAGAGATGGCAAAGAAGGAAGGTTGGAAAGAGTGTGGATAACTTCCCAGGTATTTTTGAAGTCAACGTTCTTGGACGAATACATGTCATTTCTCCAAAACTAGGTGACCTCTTCTACATGAGACTGCTTCTGCATCACGTGAAAGGACCAGTGTCTTTCGAGTCCTTGAAGACACATAATGGAGTAATTCTTCCTTCCTTCAAAGACGTCTGCAGAGAAAGAGGTTTGTTGGAAGCTGACGACCATTGGCAACAAACAATGGAAGATGCTGAAATGACAAGACTCCCCAGGGCAATCAGGGATTTGTTTGTTGTTCTGCTGACAAATACTGACATCAATGATCCTCTACAATTATGGGATCGCTTCAAGAATTGCATGTCGAGGATTACCTTGAAAGCGAGCGAAGAAGAAAAAGTGGTCAGAATATCACAATTGATGACAGACATCATGATCAGGCTCTCTTTTATATTCAGGACAAGCTTGAGAATTGCAACACCACACTGGAAAATTTACCTTGCCCCGACCAAGAAATGAAAGGATGGACATTGATGGTGAAAATGTTGATTTACTTAATGAATTGAATTACAATAGATCAGAACAACAGCGATTTGTTGATGAGAATGAGCCTCTGCTGAATGCTGAGCAGAGAGAAGTTTATGACCATGTGTGCGACTACTTGCAGAGGGATCTATCTTCAATGATTTTCATTGACTCACCAGGAGGAACAGGAAAAACATTTATCATAAATTTGATCCTCTCCACGGTTAGAGCTCAAGGTCAAATTGCCATTGCTGTAGCATCGTCTGGTATCGCAGCCACATTAATGCCTGGTGGAAGAACTGCACATTCACGATTCAAGATACCTATCCATGTGACGGAGGATTCAACATGCAACATCAACAGCAACTCTAAAACGGGAGATTTCTTCAGGAGAGTGAAGCTCATTGTTTGGGATGAGTGTCCAATGATTAGGAGGGAGTGCTTTGAAGCGGTGGACAGAACTCTTCAAGATGTATGCCGCAAAAAGGATCATTTTGGCGGAATTCTTACCATTTGTTGTGGTGATTTTAGACAACTCCTTCCTGTAGTGAAGATGGGAAGTGATATTGATGTTCAAAACGCCTGCATCAAGACATCGTACTTGTGGCGGACTTTCACAAAGTTTGAATTGAAGAGAAATATGCGATTGAGCGAAGGAAAGGGTGAGTATTCTAAATTTTTGTTGGATGTAGGAGAGGACAAGATTGCAAAGAATGAAGACAATGAAATTAACATTCCAGAAGACATGGTTCTCTCAGCAAGAACACTGGATGACTGCATTGATTATATCTATCCAGCATTTGACCACCCTGCAACATTATTCTCTAACAATTGTATCTTGGTTCCTCACAATGATACGATGAGAAGAATCAATTCTGCGTGTGTCAGACGCTTCCCTGGAACCATGAGGGAGTACTATTCTTTCAATTCTGTCACTGACGGAACAAATTCAACTCACTTCCCAACGGAATTCCTCGATTCAGTCGAGATTTGTGGTTTACCACCACACAAATTGGAGTTGAAGAAAGGATCTCCAATTGTTTTAATCAGAAACTTGCAACCCCCAAAGCTATGCAATGGAACGAGGTTGATTGTAGAACAGCTACACAATAATCTCATAGTTGCTAGAATCAACATGGGGGCCTACAAAGAAGATATTGTTCTAATTCCTAGGATGAAGATCAATTTGACAGAAGATGAAAACATTCCCATTAGGCGGAGCCAATTCCCTATTCTGTCGAGTTTTGCAATGACAATTCATAAGGCACAAGGACAAACCATGGAGAAGGTCTTGATATACCTTGAGAAACCAGTATTTCAACATGGCCAACTATATGTAGCTCTTAGCAGAGGAAAGGTGAAGGAACAAGTAAAAGTGTTCCTGAAAGATGGGACATCAACCAGGAATGTTGTGATTAAACAAATGCTTTGTTGAGAAATGACTGCTGCATTAAGTGCTCAAATTTTCCTAAAGTCAATGAAAGTAGGCAAAACTGAAGGCAAAAAGCGATGCAGGAAGGAACTGAATGTCCAGAGTTTCGACACTTTTGATTATTGCTCCTCAGTTCAACAAGGGATGTTTAACACAGGAATCGCATTTCTGCACACAAAAGTTTAAAATGCTGCCTCAGAAAAAGCTTCAAGGACACATTAAGTGACATGTAAAATCTTAACAGTTGTATTTGATTTTTGGATCGAAAGTTGCTGGAGCTGTTCTCATGCTTCACGATAAAGCTTGCAGATGGATTATTTGCTGCAGGATATAAAACTACAGGCTTGCACATCTAGGGTATATGTATCAGGTACAGTTCAATTGTTGAGTCAATTATTGAGTAAATGATGATTGACGAGATATTGATGTTTGAGGATTTGGTGTTGGTAATGGCATTGCGTATCAAGGTTATGTGGTTAATTTCTGCCTTGTAGGAAATTATCGTTACCTTTTCTGTTGTTTGACATGAGTGTTACTTTCCACTTTGGTCTATTGTCGAGTTATTTTGTTTGTAAGGATTGACTGCATTTTCCCAGGAGTTGCAGTGGAATTGAAAATTCTGTAACCATCAGTGAAAATCAACTTCAGATCTTAAGATGGATGAAAGGTCAGTATTTGAGATTATTTCAGACCCGTGCATTGTTTTTTTTATCCATGATACAAATTTACTTCAGTTTTATCAGAATGCCCTAATACCATTCAAATGCTGCCTTTTTGTCTAGAGCTGTCACTGTCGCCTCATTTCTGGATCCGAGATATTTAGACTGAACGTCTTTGGGATCTGCGAGAAATAAATGAAGGACAGTAGGGAACAAGCAACACAACAAGAAATTGATAGAAAACACCGAAATTGGTATATGATACAAAAACTCTTTTTTATTTGTATGTTGATGGATTGACAGATAGAATTTTATAAATATCTACATTGAAATAAATATCTCCTTTTTTTAAATTCATGCCCAGAAGCAGGAGCAAACAAGTTGCATGATGGTGAATGGACACTGTAAAGAGATGTTGAGAAGCAGCATGGAGCAGAAGTGAACAAGAGACAGAACAAGAAAGGACTGAACCTCTTGAGGAGCTTCAAAAATTATTGGAAGTTTGCATGGAACAAGAGACACAACAATAAGCTTCCAAATTAAATACAAAATGGTACATAATTGTGTAATGTTTTTTTTTTTAATTATATGTAAATGCATTTATATACATAATTGTCTTAAGAAGTTTATAAATGTCTACAATAGATGAAATTACCTTTACAAATTTATGAATATCTACATCGTGATAAATATCTTTCTCTTTTTTTTTCATCATGCAAAGAGATGGGAGCAATCGAGTTGCTGGATGTTCAAGGAACAACACAAAGCAACGTTGAGAAGCAGTAATGAGCAGAACAGCACAAGAGACGAGAGGAAGTTGCCAAAATACAGCCAGATCGGTACACGGTAGTACAATGTTTATAGAAGTTTCTCACCCCCCCCCCCCCCCCTGCAAAACGCCGTTGGGGAAACAGACCCAACGGGTCTGCACTTGGTCTAGTATACTATAAAAATATATTAAGGTGCCAGGGGCAAAGCTTAAAGAAGATGTGCAGGAGAATTTTTTTTACAAAGAGAATGATGAGTGCCTGGAATGAGATGCCAGGGGTGGTGGTGGAGGCAGGTATGGTAGTGGCATTTAAGAGGCTTTTAGATAGGCACATGGAAGTGCACAGATATAGATCCGGTGCATCAGAAGAGACTAGTTTCATTTGGCATCATGACACAGACATTGTGGGCCAAAGGGCCTCTTTCTATGCTGCACTGTTCTATACACGTTATTCTACATGTTTTTAGTACGATAAAAATAGGACATAAGAATCAAGTTTAGAAATAGTTACGAAAAGCAAGAGGAACTGGGTGAAACTCATAAAATATTAAAACATTTCAGCAAAGTATTTTATAAACATATTCATAGAAATACAACTTTTAAATGTGAAATCTGATTCCTTGGAGGACAGAATGTTGAACTGGAAGAAGGAAAGAGATGGCTGAAAATATATAAAATGTACTTTGCTGGAGGCTTTTACAAAATAGGAGTGAAGGTGAATTCTAAAACATTGTTTCCTGAATATGTTTCGAGGTTTTATTGAACAAAATATCTCCATTAGGAGAATTCAAATCACTGATAACCTTACTCATTAGTAAAATGCATCCAATCTCGACAGATTTGCCTGACCTTGAATTTGCTGAGAGTGTGATGTGAGAGACAATGAACAGCAAGGTCTGTAGTGACGGGGTGTATCGCAGGCTGCTGTCATGAGCGCCCTTCCTCAGTGTTACAGGGTAAATCCTTGGCCACAATTAACCAGTCACTACTCGGGGCAGTATGATGATGCAGGGGGGGCAGCAGCGGTTGAGTTTCCCTATTGGGCAGCGGTAGAGTTGCTGCCTTTACAGCGGCACAAATCCAGGTTCAATCCTGACGATGGCTACTGTCTACAGGGAGTTTGTATGTTATCCCCGTGACCACGTGAGTTTTCCCCAGCTACTCTGGTTTCTTCCCATACTCCAACGATGTACAGATTTGTAGGCTAACGTGGCTTTTGTGAAAATTGTAAATCGTCTCTAGTGTGTAGGATAGTGCTAGTATATGGGGTTCACTGGCTGGCATGGACTCGGTGGGCCGAAGGGCTTATTTCTGCACTGTATCTCGAAACTTAACTGACTCCCAGTGTGAAGGGCAGGGGGAAGTGGGGGATGTGAAGGGGGGTGGGAGGTGGGGGGAAGGGGGGGGGGGGGCAGGAGAGAGCTGGGGGGAGGGTTCAGGATTTTAACCCCAGTCTGCTGCAGTAGACAGAGGGAAGGGTGATTTCAACCTCTGCTCTGTATTAACTTTCCGCCATTCCGCTCTCGTGCAAAACACAGAGTGCTGGAAGAACTCAGGCAGCCTTTGTAGAGGGAAGGAACAGACATTGTTTCAGGTCGGGACCCTTCTTCAGACAGCTGTTTGACCTGATGATTTCCTCCAGCTGTTTGCTCTTTGCTCTTTGCTCAAGATTACAGTGACCGCAGTGTGTTGTGCCCGATTCCCTTTCCCACCTCCTGTCAGTAAAAGGGGTGGCGTTAGACAACTGCCTGCCCTCTGGTACACAGAGTGCTGAGGTCAGTGGCAGAGACAGGACAGGGACCTGGAACAGCCCCAACTGGTGCTGTAGTGGATGATGAAGGATGAAGGGCGGTCCTGGCGCTCCTGACCCCGTCCCACCAAAGCTCCTGCCCTGGTCACCACCAGGACATCTCTGCATTGACACTAGGATTCCTGCGTGATTCCAGTCGTACGTAACCGTGACCTGCTGACCCCTGTTGTGTCTGAGACGGTCATAGTCAGACTCTGATCAAGCTCCCTCAGCGTGTCTGAGATGGGTAAGGGTCAGATCCTCGTGTGTCAGAGGCTGGTCAGGGCCTGCTGTGTGTCTAGTGTGTCTGAGACAGGTCTGGATCAGACATGAGTGAAGTTCTCCATGGTAGGTCTGAGATGGGTCAGGGTCAGACCCTGCTGAAACTGCCTCAGGTGTGCAGTACCTTGCGTTACCTGTAGATTTCCTTTCACTTGGATTCCATGAACCAATCACTGAATATTTATGTTCAAATCTGTATCCAACATCTGACCGACCATTCCTGGTCACGTACAGACTGGATTACACTGACCCTCCTGGTTAGGTGGGCGCTGAGTGTAACTGTATTCTGCATTAATGTAGCCCTTTCTGCATCAGTGATGTTCAGGGACTAGACTCACAGCCAGACTTCCAGACCATTGGCCCAAAGCAGGATCAGAGCCCCGCCAAAACAGCTGGAGAACAAGGTCAAATATCATTGAGTTAAAGGTGGCCACAGTAGTGGCAACTGTGATGGTGGTCAGAGTCCAGCTGGTTCACTGATGTAATTGAGGGAGAACGTTTGTGGTTCCTGCCCCATCGAGCCCAGGTTGACTCCAGACACAGCCCACTACTACAACCACTCCTCTCTGTCATACCGCATAGAAACAGACCCCCTCAGCCTAACTTGACCAAGTCACCAAGATGCCCCATCTACACTAATCCCACCTGCCCATGTTTGGCCCATATCTCTCTATAAACGATTTCATCCATGTACCAGTCCAAATGTCTTTTAAGGTATGGAATAGATATGCATAATGTCTAGTATCCAGATCTTGTTAATAAATAAGATAATTATTTTCTTTCCTGTACCTGTGCCTCAGTGAGATCAACATTGGCGTGCTGAATCTGGTGGGCTATCAGCTAACGTTACAACAGATTTCAATCTCCTCGGCAGACTGCAGCAGAAGCCAGGCACCCGTCCACTCAACGTACAACTCAATGCACCATTCCCATTCCTTCGAATTACATCTGAGTAAACATTTATTTGTGAAGTAAATGAAAGTTGCAGAACAGGTCCGGGGCAAGTGCTGCCTGTCACATTATTTACTGCAAATTACATTTAGAAGAATCACAAATTAAATCCTACCAAATCACATACCAACTCTGCAACAAAATACGCCTCTACGAACTAAATGCTCTCCACTTTCCCTCTCTTCCTCCGCCAGTTAATTGACAGAGTGACCGCAGACTTGCCTTCTCTGCATATTACCAGCCTTGACACTTGGCTTCTCTCAGATCCTGTAAGCAGGGAACAGGGAAGTCAATGCCTTTGATTACTGCAGCGCTGCTGAGGCCTGCCTTCTGATGTAGAGATGGTAATGTTACACCGGGGCTGCAGGTGACTCAAAGTAGTTTAATGGCACTCGTCAATAACTCCTGACGCTGCTAATCTGACCAGCACCAAGGGTTGTCACCGTGATTAATCTTACTCTGCCTTGCAGCGGCACAAATGCTTTATGCAAAGAAAACAAACTAATTATTACAAGCAGCGGAGACTGAACATTTGATGAAGGGCTGTGAAAGGGAGGAAAGTACATAAGGTGCTTGATTTAATGAGCAGCAGTGCTTTAATTAGTAGTTTGCATTGGATTTATTCTAATTCTCTCGTGCCTGCCTCTTGCCCTTCAGATTCTGCAGTTTGTGATATTTCATCCAGTCAGTGCACAGACCTCATCCACATCATGTCCATTGACATGGCCATCTTCACCAGCACTCTGTGCCCACCTGCCTCACTCCACACTCACACAGGCATGACCAACAGAGGTTGCCTTTAAATTGTTGTTGGTAAGAGTTCAGAGGAAGATCACACTGCAATCATTTACCTTCCTGGTGATTAATTGCTGCAATCAGCTCGTCCGCAACACAGCTAGAAATAGCCTGAGAAAATGCGACTGATGAGAAGCTTTGTGAGTAAGGGGTGGGAGACGGGAGAGTTGCTGAGGGTGAGTGCGAGGATGGCCATGTGATTGCTCTGTATCCCAGGCTGGTAGCCCATCACCTCCCTGCTCCCTGGTGTTTGCTGTGATCAGCCAGTGACCAACCTGCCAGTTCCTGCCTTGTGACTTCAGCACCCAATACCTCTTCCACCATTAACCCAGTCAACTTGGGGATTCACAAGGACAAGATTGGGCACTTGTGGCTTTTTCTTATTGGAAGCAGGGCCACCAGGTGACCTACATCGCCCGAGGCAGGGTCTCCGAGACACAGGGGAGCTCCCCACAGAGTATGCAACTCTAATACAAACTACCAATGCTGAACCAGCAGAGAGTTCCCCCCCCCCTCCCCCCCCCCCCCCCCCCCCCCCCCCCCCAACCCAGTCAGGACACCAGGACACATGGAATGTGAGGGGCAAGTTTAGAACTCTAAGGAATGAATGCATGGCTGTGAAGCATTGCTGTAACTTGACTGTCATTGGTGAAGTGTTCAACACCTTCAATACAAGGATAGTGTAGGAAGGAACTGCAGATGTTGGTTTACACCAAAGATAGGCACAAAATACTGGAGTAACTCAGTGGGACAGGCAACATCTCTGGATGGAAGGAATGGGCGACATTTCAGGTCGATACACTTCTTCGGTCTGAATGTCGCTTACTCCTTCTATTCACAGATGCTGCCTGTCCTGCTGAGTTACCCCAGAATTTTGTGTCTATCTTCAATAAAAGGATACTCAGTTGACTGCTCTACCTCAGTCACTTACCCTGTAAGCCACAGAACTAACAGCATCCACATCCTGGCCCAAGTCAAGCTAAGGACGTTGCTAAATAAGACTGTGACAAGTCAGTGATACAGTTAGAACATAGAACGGTACAGCACAGAACAGGCCTTTCGACCCACAATGTCTGTGCAGACACATAATTCCAAGACAAACTCCTCTCTGCCTGCATGTAATCCATATCGCTCCATGATCTGCATATCCATGTGCCTATCCAAAAGCCTCTTAAACACTACTATCGCAACCTCGGGCAATGTGTTTCAGGCACCCATAACCTCTGTGCAAATATTTTGTCCCAGTCATCTCCTTTAAACTTTTCTCCTCTCACCGTAAAGCTATGCCTTCTAGTATTTGATATTTCCATCCCAGGAAAAAGGTTCTGACTGTCTACCCTATCTATGCCTCTCTTCATTTTATATACTTCTATCAGGTCTTCCCTCAACCTCTGGCATTCCAGAGAAAACAATCCAAGTCTCCCCAACCCCTGTAGCTAATACCCCCTAATTCAGGCATCATTCGGGTAAACCTCCTCTGCACCCTCTTTGAAGCCTCCGTATTCTTCCAGTAATGGGACGACCAGAACTGCACGCAATACTCCAAAGGCATCGTAACCATTGTTTTATCAAGCTGCAAGAAGTAGATAGAGAATGGGGTTCAGAAAGTTAGGATGTGGATATGAACGGTAATGGTGGCCTCGAGAGATGTTGGCGCAAGAACCTGGGTTCGAGCAACCTCCAGTGGTCCTTGTGTTCAGATTGCCATTCTCCCTGTGACTGATATGTCCAGGGCTCCTCCCACATCCTAGAGATGTTCTCGCAGGTTAATCCGAGTGACACGAGAATTATGACATGGAAGGGGCTAGGCTTGCAGATGAGCAAGGGTAACAGGGGCAATAAGAAGTATACAGGATTGGGGAGGCATTATCAGGGGAGATAAAGAAAACCCTTTCCCATAGTAGGGGTATCAACACCAAATGGATATTGGTTTAAGGTGAGAACAAATAGTTTCAGATTTCCAATAGCATGTTTGATTTTCATTATCTATTCAATACATTTGGTTCTCATAAGCCCTTAAGACATAGGAGCATAATTACGCCATTTGTCCCAACGTGTTTGCTCCACCAATCAATTACGGCTGATCAATATTTCCTTCACAACCTCATCCTCCTGCATTCTCCCTGGTAACCTTTGACACCCATACTAATGAAGAACCTATCAATATCTGCATTTAAAATACCCAATGACTCGGCCCTCACATCCGTCTGTGGCAATGAATTCCACAGATTCACCACCCTCTGGCTAAAGAAATTCCTCCTCATCATCATGCTAAAAGTATGTCCTTTTACTCTTGAGTCTGCGCCCTCTGGTCCTAGACTCCCCCAGTACAGGAAACATCAACAACTTCTCCACTCTATCTAGGCCATTCTCCACAGGGAATGACAGTCTGCTTAATAATTATTTAATCTTTTTGCAGCAAATATCCTCAGTCTGAGCCTTGTTTACTTTCATTGAGCTTCTCATAATGAATCTGCAGGATATTACTAAAAATATAACACACATACAGCAACACACTTATTAATATCCAATAAACCTATGAAATTCTAATTAAATATTAGAATCAGATAGGCAATCTTCAGAAAAATTTAAATATCCATTAACATTTAAAAGTCACTTATTAAATTCCCACCACTTTACTTATATTTCCATGAAAATCATTTCTAAATTGCTGCACAAATATAATTTTAATTATTCATTTAAATCCAATAAATATCATTAATTTCAGTGCAGAGATTATAAAGTCTTTGCCTTGTCCTTGTCATCTTTCATCCCCTTATCTCTACAGCTATCCCCAGCAGTCGATGCTCCTTTTCCTTCAGTGAATTTGATAACTTGCGTATTTCCTGTCATTAGACTCTCTGACACAAATCTGTGCTTTTCATGCCAGTTTGGGAGCTATCTATCAGCTTTTGATGTTCCTTATCTCATTACTCTTTTTGGAGTTTCAAATATTATCTTCCTTATTCATCCCAGCCTCTTAGAATGATATAGCGAATGGGATGAGAAGGCAACTAAGATAGACACAAAGTGCTGGAGCAACTCAGGGGGTCAGGCAGCATCTCTGGAGAAAACGAACAGGTCACATTTCGGCTCAGGTACTTTCTTCAGACTGCTTTCTTCAGTTTGGAGAAGGGTTCCAACCTGAAACGTCACCTACTCCTTTTCTCCAGAGATGCTGCATGATCCACTGAGTTGCTCCAGAACTTTGTGTCTATCTTCAGTATAAACCAGCATGTGCAGTTCCTTCCGAGGCAATGTCTGCATCTAATCCAGTGACACAGTTATAAGGTGACAGGATTGGCCTCAGCTATTTAAAAATTAGAGTCACTGATGTGTAGAAATAAACAGATGATATTTGGAATTGGGATCCTTCCCCTCTCGTCATCTGTCTTCAACTGCCACTGGCCATGTCTTGCCCCACCTCTTCACCTCACCTCTTCTTTCCAGCATTCTCCCTGCTACTCCATTAATCTCATCAATCCAACCTGAAACAACATCTGTCCATTCCCTCCACGGATGCTGCCTGACCCACTGAGATCCTCCAGTAAGCTTGTTTAATGCTCCAAATACAGTTCACCATTCAGGCTCCCCAAGAGCAATATCCATTTCTTTCTGAAATATATTTACTGATGTGACATGTTCTGCTTTTTGTGATCGGAGATTCCGCGGCTTCACTACACTCTGGGAGAAACTTCTCCTCAGACATTTACACGAGATACCCCTGACCCTGAGCCAATGACCCTGACCTCGGAATTCTTGGCCAGCCGCAATGTTCTTCCCGTCTCCAACCATTTCAGAGAAGGTCAGGTTTCTATGATTCCCTCTCGTTCCTCGAAACGTAAATAAATACCAGCCCCTATCTCTCTTCTTACGATGACAGGAATCAGTCAGATGTACTGTCACCAAACTTCCTGCACAACAAGAGCATCCTTCCTTCGATCAGGAGACCAGAACCACACACAATGCTCATGGTGTGGTATCACCATGGCTCTGTAAAACAAGACATCCCCCCCGCTGAACACAATGTCTTGTTACAATGCAACATCCCACTTATCTCGGTCACCTGCTTGTCCACATGGTGCCCTTCCAGTCCTGGTCCACATGTTCCACTTCTGCTGTGATCCACATGCTCCCCCTCTGCTCTTGGTCCACATGGTCCCCTTCCACTCCTGGTCTATATGGTCTCCAGGTTTCTCATTATATCTGCCCCTTTCCTCATCCATCACGAGGGAGATAAATATCACCTTTCCAGTTGTTGGGAAGCCTCACATTATCCACATCGTACCATCCGCAGCACACATCTAGCTACTCTCTCCACCTGCCCAAAATCGACCTTCTCCGCATCCTCGTCGAGGCTATCCTCCTTATGCCAAGCTTGGTGCTGACCACAGATCTGGAGGCATTACACTTTATTCTCTTGTCCGAGCCATTCAGCTATAGTGTGAATTGTGGGCGTCTCAGCACAGGTCCCTGTTGTATTCCACTATCTTCTTGCTTCATTTCCAGGCCCTCCAGTTCGTGCCTAACCAATCTAGAGTCCCAGAAGGATCCAAACCAGAAACGGTACCTGTTGATTCCCTCCAGAGAAGCTGCCTGACCCACTGTGTTACTCCGGCACTTTGTGTTCTATGCAAGGGTCCAGCATCTGCAGTTCCTTGTGTCTGCAAGTAAGTGGAGAATGTACAATGGCAGCTGGGAAAATGCTCCAAGTTGCTCATGTCTGATGTTCATCTCCCTGTGCACAATGTGTTTGTTTTTGGGTGCCAGCGAACACCCCACTCTACTCGTGACTCCCACTTAAAGGGAACAAGCTTCTCGGGTTTGCTGTCACAGTTTTGGACCCATGTGTTGAGATGGGGCAAAGACCGCTGTTTCTCACACTAGAGTTTTCCTCTTTGAATTTCCTAGAAGCCGCACAAAAAAACACAATCTACTGCCCCAGGTCAGACATCTGGCACTCAGCATGCGCTCCTCCTTTCTTCTTACACTGTCCTATTTATTCAACTGATATTTGTTGTCTGCCTTCAATTTGCCACGTAAATTATCCCTTCCTTGGTCTCGGAGGGCTGATGGAAGCTGCTTGCATTTACAACCCATGCAGACTCACCACATAAATCATCCCATTATGTAAATGGAGCAGTCGTCCCACTGAACGTAGACCCTTTTTAGTGGTAAAAATATGCCTAACTCTGTGTTGTATGATTCTATTTCTCCATAGAATTTAAAAGTAATGGGAAGGATGCAGAAAATGGACTCCAGTAAATAATGAATTCAAAGATCCAGCACAGGTTCGGAGATCCAGATAGATTATTTTGCAGAGAAAACGGCATTTAGGTCAGTGATATGTTCCTCATGCAAGATGTGGGAGTTCAGGGTGACTTCCAGTGTCCCTGAGGACTACACCTGTGGGAGGTGCATCCAGCTGCAGCTCCTTACAGACCAAGTTAGGGAACTGGAACAGCAGCTGGACGACCTCAGGACTGCCCGGGAGTACGAGAGGGAAATAGAGTTACGGTGAGATGGTCATGCCTAGGTGCATGCAAAGAGTGGATGGGTGACCCACCAGGAAAGGAAGTAGGCACAGAATGCGGAAAGCTCCTGTGGCCATCCCCCTCCAACACAAGTATATCCTTTTGGAGAAAGACACAAAGTGCTATAATAACTCTACGGGTCAGACAGCATCTATGAAGAATCTGGATAGGTGAAATTTTGAGTCAAGACCCTTCTTCAGTTAGACTGAAGAGCCCTGACCTGAAACATCACCTAGCCATGTTCTCTTGAGATGCTACCTGACCCGTTGAGTTACTCCGGCTCTTTGTGTGTTTTGTGAACCAGCATCTGCAGTTCCTTGATTTTACATTTCTTTCTGGACACTGTTGGGGGGGATGACTGGCCAGGGGAGAGCAATAACATCGGTCAGGTGTGTGGCACCAGGTCTGGCTCTGAGACACAGAGAAGTCTGCAGTCAGCCAGAGCCATTGTGAAAGATTCAATAGTTAGGGGGACAGGCAGGAAATTCTGAGGCAGCAAATAAGTCTCCCGGATGGTGTGTTGACTCCCTGGTGCCAGGGTCCAGGATGTCTCTGAACATTCTCAAGGAGGAGGGTGAGCAGTCAGGTCATTCCATCTGTAGGGAAAGGGATGAGGTCCTGCAGAGTAAATGTAGGGAGTTAGACGGAAGGTTAAAAAAGAAGGACCTCCAGGGTAGTAATCTCTGGATTACTCCCAGTGCCACGTGCTAGTGAGGGTAGGAGCAGGTAAATACGTGGCTGAGGAGTTGGTGCAGGGGGCAGGGATTCAGCTTTTTGGACCATTGGGATCTCTTGGGACCATTGGGAGTTAGATGTGGCCTTTGTGGCTAAAGGGATCAGCGGGTATGGAGAGAAGGCAGGTACAGGATACTGAGTTGGATGATCAGCCATGATCATATTGAATCGCGGTGCAGGCTCGAAGGGCCGAATGGCCTACTCCTGCGCCTATTTTCTATGTTTCTATGTTTCTGCAGCAGTTCAGATGGTTGCATCTGAACTGGAGTGAGACCAGTATCCTGCAGGGAGGTTCGGTAGAGCTACTTAGGAGGGTGTAAACTAGAGTGGCAGAGCGGGTGGTAACAAGAGTACTAGGTCAGTGATGGGAAGGTAGAGGACAGGACCAGTTGTTTCAAAGGAAGGACAGGCAGGTAGAAGTGAAGGAATATGGTGACACTGATGGGCTGAAGTGTGTTTATTTCAGTGCAAGGAGTATTGTGGGAAAATCAGATGAACTGTGAGCCTGGATTGATGCTTGGGACTGTGATGATGTGGCCATTGTAGAAACATGGTTGTGGGAGGTATGCGAATGGCAGCTGAATGTTACAGTGTTTCAAGGTTGTGATCGAGTGGGAGGCAAAAGAGGTGGAGGCGTTGCGCTGCTGATTAGGGAGACTGTCACGGTGGCACTCATGGAGGACATACTGGAGAGTTAGTCAGTTTAGGTGATATGGGAATAGCTTAAAAATAAGAAAAGTGCATGAACTCACGGGACAGTACTGTAGACCCCCAATAGGCAGCGGGAGATCGAGGTACAGATATGTGGACAAATTATGGACAAGGGTTGATTTAGTGGGTGACTTTAACTTCCTTAGTATTGACTGAGACTCGCACAGTGCCAAAGACTTCGATAGGGCAGAATTTGTTTGGCAGATCCAAGAGTGTTTCCTGAAACATTATGTGGATAGTCGAAACCGAGAAGGGGACATACTGGACCTTGTATTGGGTGATGAGCCTGGCCAGGTGACTGGTGTTTCAGTGAAAAGTATTTTAGGGGTGGTGAACAAACTCTATAATTTTTAACAGTTATGAATAAGAATGTTTGGACCTTGGGAAAAGCAATAAATTGGGGAAGGTCGGTTACAGCATTATTAGACTGGAGCTCGGGAGTGTAAATTGGGAGCAGTTGTTATTGGGTAAATCCATATCTGACATGTTGGAGTTGTTTTAAGGCCAGTTGTTTAGGCTTGGTCTAGTGAGGAGGAGGGATAAGGATGGTATAGTAAGGGAATATTGGATGACTAAAGAGGTCGTAAATTTGGTCTTAAAGGAAAAGGAAGCATGTGTAAAGTTTGGAAAGATGGAAATTGGACAGGAAATTAGACATTGAGGAAAGCGAGCAAGAAAGAACTCAAGCGGGCAATTAGAAGGGCCAATAGGGGCCATGAAATGTAATTAGTAAATTGGACTGAAATAAATCCCAAGGCTTTTTATATCCACATTAAAATCAAAAGGGTAACGAGGGAGAAGGTGGGACTGTGTAAGGATAAAGCACTGAATTTGTGCTTGGAATCAGAGGATATAGATGAGATTCTAAATGATTACTTAGAATCTGTTTTCACCAAGGAGCAGGACATGGAGGATAGTGAGATCAATGTGGAAAACACTAATATGCAAGGGCAGTTTGAGATTAGGGAGATGTTGGGGCTCTTGAACAGCATTAAGGTGGATAAATCTCCAGGAACTGATGGGATGACAGTTTTTGAAAGAAGAGATTGCAGGGGACTTGACAAGGACATTTGTTTCTTCTCTACCTCAGGCAAGATCCCAGAGGAATGGAGAGGAGCTAATGTAATTCTTTTGTTTAAAATGGGAAATGCAGATAATCCAGGGGATTATAGGTTGTTGTGCCTCACATCAGTGGGAGGGAGCTTCCCGCAGGTTTTAGGATGCAAACGCATACACCAGAGGGCACTAAACTGGATAAATCTTTAAACCAGTCATGGGTAACTCCTTTGCTGGAGAAGAAAATATTAGGAATGGGGGCAGCTAGCATAGCACTAGTTTACAACTTGTTCTTTCAAACCTGTTAAATAAACAGCATCACAGAAATGTTCTGTTTACAAGTACGATTGGCTTCAGTTTGTTGCCTGGTATCCCTAGTTCATCCAAAACAGTTGGCTTGCGACGCGTGAATTCTTTCCACTTGGCTGAATGTTTCTTATATGCAAGACTGCTGGAAGTAAGCTTGGCAGCTCCTAATATTCCTCCCAGTCTGAGCTAAACCCTAATCTGCAAACAGTTCAATATGTTTTATTTATTTCTATACACATATAAGCAGCTTTGTAGGGGAGCTTATGTATGTTCATGAGGATTGATAACTGTTAATTATTGTTGAAAGTGCCAGTGTGCAGACCATGAAGTGAAGAGGAATGGATGAGACTGGCAGGAGGGTCAGACTCATCCTGAATATAGATTCCCCAATCCATTTACTCAGTGGCTATTCACATAGCTTTACTACCAGACCCACAGTCTCTGCCACTTTGCTGAGTTCCGAGCCAAGCTTTTAACCACAGGTGCACGTGTAGTTGTGACTGCAAATCATTTAGAGCCATAAACATTATATTAACAGCTAATTAACAAACCAAGGGAAGCAGGTGCTTGGGGATGAAGGCAGAAATCCCAGCCGTTAGCCCGGGCTAGCAATGGGGGTAGAGAGTGCATCCACAACACAGCTGGGTACATCACATGCATTGTGCTTCAGAGATAATATTTTATGGAATATAATAATTCTAAATATGTTGATGATATTTGATAAAGCAATAAAATAGCATCTTGGGAGAAATGTATTGAACAAGACAGCTCCTGCATACAAATACTTGCCACAGCCCCTAGTTCTGCAGAGAATGGATCCAGCCTTGCACATCACTCACCAAGTCAGGAGGCAAATTGGAAATTCTCAGCCACACATCCTGATGGAGATGAAATAATGAGACGGCTGGACAAATGCGACAGATTACAGCGGCAATTCACTCACACCCGCAATTTTAGGCTGCACTGAGCAATAATTAGTACACTTGCACATATCAGCTTTGTGGATGTGACATTACTTAGTATTAATAAACATTTCTGCTTCTTCAATCTGCACTTCATTCTCCAGTGTGAATTGTGCGCTGCAATATACAGTAATTGAGGTTTTCCAGAGGCTGTATGTGAAATGACTGACATGCTGCGGTGGTTTTCAAACAGAAAACTAATGAAGGTTTATACAATGATCATGAATATCTAGCTGCATTTAAAAGCTGGACTTTAATTGAAGAGTTTGGCTTCATTATATTGCATTAAAGATCTCACAAATCATTTGTGAGAATCGGCAACAAGTTATATAGACCTTCCTAATGAGGTATAGCAGAGTGACCTATTAGCACCAGGCCACGATAATGTGGGTGGCATCACTGATATGGCTTCCCACTGCCTACAGTGCCTTTAGTCAGTTCAGGGAGAGTGCTTGCTGATCAAGAACCCCGACCTGGCAAGAAGTTAAAAATCTACTAGGCCACAATGTGCTTTTGTAAGCTTCAGTCGTCTTTTGCCCAGGTTGGAAATGTCAGAGACTAGAGGGCAGAGCTTTAACGTGAGAGGGACGAGCTTTGCAGGAGTTGTTTCGGGGCAATTTTATTTTTTATGCAGAAGGTGGTGGGTGCCTGGAACCCGCTGCGTGGGGTGGTAGTGGAGACATGTGCAATAGCGGCGTTTACGAACCATAATAAGAAATTTTCCTTCGCCAGCCTGCCGTTCTTTATCAGGTGATCCCACAAGGAGTTAAGTATCTCCACGCAGAATTCCTACCTCTTCTACTGCAGAATTTATGGGATCAAAAGTGGAGCTATTTATTAAAAAAAAGGGATATTTTTAGGGCAATGTAATATTTAAAACCAAGAGAATATGGTCACAGAATGACAGAGCATCAATATTTAAGCATATTTTTAGCATGTCATGCTCAGTGAGTTGATAATGGATTTGGAGGGCAGCTGGCATACCAAGGCATCTGAAATTCAAATGAGGAAAAGTAAGGGGCCATGGTAGAGATGGGCTCATTATTCTCTGAACAGGAAATTATATCATCAAATGGCTTAAAAACTAGTTCGTTTTTTTCCTCAGAAGGGGATCGTTAAATGTAATGGAATAAATTGCTGTTTTTAATCCATTAATCTACTACGATGCGACTATTAAAATGAAATGTGTGTTTGGCGCTCTCCTATCAACGTTCATTAGGTGCTGCCTGTGAAAATGATAACTCACTGTTAATTTTCCTGCTGAATTCAGTATTGTCTCTGTCCATTTTTAAACTGGTGTCAATTCTTTTTTCTGATTTATGCAAACATTCAGTCAGGTATCGAGTCTGATGTCCAATGCAGAAACGATATTTTCTCCTTTGAATCTGCATTTCAATTATTGAAGGTTTAACCATTTTCATCTGCAGCAAAGAAACCCGTGAGTGAGTGTGTCAGACGGAACTGCAGATGCTGGTTTAAACCGAAGATAGACACGAAAAGCTGGAGTAATTCAGCGGGACAGGCAACATCCCTGGAGAGAAGGAATGGGTGACGTTTTGGGTTGAGACCCTTCTTCAAATCTGTGAATGACCTCTGAACCTGTGCCCTTCTGAGCCCTGGTGAGACCTAGAATAATCTGGGAACGTGCTGCGGGAAGGATGATTGAAGGATATTCAGCACTGAGAGGTTGCAGGAGGTTTAACTGTACATCTACACGGCATGAAGTGTGGTCCCTGTGCTGCACAACATTCTCTCTGACTCACCTTAACCCCGACTGTTGACAAGACCAGTTCAGCATAAGTGGTGAGTTACTATTTTCACAGGCTGAACCAATAAACAAGTGGAGCTGATCCCTTCTACATCCTCGACACGGGACGGCCGAAGGAGAGGTCGTTGGTGTGTGGTTGCCCCCCCACCCCTCTTAGCTCTTGGCTGTGGGTATGTTTGTGGTCTCGGCTCTGTAAATTCACCGTGTGAGACCTCAGCAAGGAGTCGGCATCTCGCCGTTTTCCGAAGCACGGCTGCCATCGAGGATAATATTGGTCTCTCGAATAAAATCACAGAGCGGGAGCATATATTTCGAAATCTGGGGTCTGATGCTGAAATAAGGTTAATTATCTGAAAACAGATTGTTATATCCAAATCCAAGCTGTAGAGAATGTAATTCCTCTCCCCAGACAGGCCAATTCGAAGCATGCAGTCAGAGACACACGGACAGTCCCAGACAACAGTGACAGGCAGATAATCCTAGACTACAGACAGTCCGAAACACACAGACAGTCACACATATAGACATTCCCAGACAGAAAGAAAGACAGCGGGAATGGAGTCCGACAGGATACTGATACAGGATACTGAGTTGGATGATCAGCCATGATCATATTGAATGGCGGTGCAGGCTCGAAGGGCCGAATGGAGAGGTCTGGTCTCCAGAGGACCTGGGAGTGACGAGAAACTCAATTTACCATCATGCCGCCACCACTGGCACACATTGTGTGATGAGATGTCACTCGACAGGCTGCATCCTTGAATATGGGCCCTGATGTGACCCAGCACCACATTTAATCAGAGACAGGGGCTTCTGTGAACTTTGTAAACCTGGAACTGTGAGCAGTGAGGTCCCTGGAGAGAGAAGGGGAGGGTATGCTTCAGATGGACGGCCTTCATCAGAGGGGAGTCAAGAACACTCAATTATCACATGCATCAGATTGGAATGAATTTTGTATTCATTAATTTATGCATTCATTAATGCAACAACACTTAGAACATAGATAGAACAGCACAGGAACAGTCCCTTCAGGCCATGTCAGTGGCAATCAAAATGCCAAGATAAATGACTGTTCTCTGCCTACACGTGATTCATATCTCTCCATTCCTCCATCCGTGCCTATCTTAAAACCTCTTAAATACCGCTATGTTCTCTTCCTCCACTGCCAACCCTAGCAGCACATTCCAGGGTCCCACAGCCCTGTGTAAAAAACTTGCCCCACACATCTCCTTTAAATTTTGCCTCTCTCACTTTAAAGCTATGCCTTTAGTCTCTGACAGTTTTACCCGCCACCTTCAATACACTTCAATCATCTCTCCCTTCAATGCTCCAGAGAAAACAATCCAACGTTGTCCAACCTCTTCCTTATCGCTAATACCCTCTAAACCAGGCAGCATTCTGATATAAATCTCTTCTACACCCTCTCCAAAGCCTCTGCCACTCATAATTTCATAAACCGATCAGGTTTCCCCTCAGCTTCACACTCCAGAGAAAACAATCCTAGTTTACCCTCTGAACATCAAATATTAATTTAAGAACCAGTCACAGAAGGGTTTCGGCCCAAAACGTTGCATATTTCCTTCGCTCCATAGATGCTGCCTCACCCGTTGCGTTTCCCCAGCATTTTTGTCTACCTTCGATTTTCCAGCATCTGCAGTCCCTTCTTAAACAAAAAATACAAGATTTACTTCTGTTTACATGCAGGGTGCAATGCCACCATAAAAGAGGGCACCACACCCATGATTTTTCCAGCATTTAAAATAAATGATAGGCAGCAGTATCAGATGAGCATGGACTGACTCTGGGACATGTGGACTGCACGATGCTGGGGGTCATAGAGTCATTGATTTATACATTTGCCTTTCACCAGCTGTACTATGGTTGAGAAGGAGGTCACGGTGAGACTGTGTATTCCAGCATTACTCAGTGGGAGGGAAACGGCCCCTTTCTCAGGAAGCACGAACAGTCGGTTGTGGACTGTCAGACCGTCTCCAACAGGTGAAATTGTCCCATTGTGCAGAACATCTGAAGGCACCTTGTGGAGATCTGTGATGTGTTTGGAAAGATTATGCACGGAGTGAAGCTCGAAGGTTAATTAGATGGTGTCTATGCATTCATTATGAGAGGTGCTATGTTAGGAGATAGGGATAATTACAAGACCCTGGGAATTAATAATTGTGCAGTTCAGTTCTTTTCTCTCATTTTTTTACTGATCCATCTGGGGAAACATGAAACCAAGGCACCAAAAATACATTCACAGATGTTAAAGATCTGGCACAGTGTGATGAAGTATAAGGCAGCCTTTCTCCACTAGTTAAGCACCTGATCTTCACACAAAGGAGATAGAGCAATTGAACGTGGCAACAGGCCCTGTGGCCCATGATGTCTGAACCAATTAATCTAATCCATTCTGTCTGCATATGATCCATATCCTTCTACTCTCTACATATCCATGTGTCTATCTGAATGCCTCTTAAATGCCACTATCGTACCTGCTTCCACCACCACCCCGGCGGCATGTTCCAGGGACCTCAAGCCAAGTCAAGTTTTATTCATCACTTGCACATAAAGTGCAGTGAAATGAATTTGCCAGCAGCGGTACAATAAAAAAAGAACACACAATACACAAAAAAAATTTAACACAAACATCCACCACAGCATTCATCACTGTGGTGGAAGGCACATAGTTTGGTCAGTCCTCCTCCATTTTCCCTTGTGGTCGGGACCACAACCCTCCGCAGTCGGCGCTGCAGGCGTCCAGATGTTCAGACAAGGTAAGTCCAGGTAAGTCCTGAATCGGTGCCTCCCCACCGGAGACCGCGGCTTGAAGATGGTGTAGGCCCCAGGCTGAACGAATAAACAAGTGGTTCCCGCCGTGCCGCAGCCAGAAGCAGACTTCCCGCAGACCGCAGGGCTTCTGGATGATGTAGGCCGCGGGCTGGCGGTCAGAGCTCCTCTCCAGGGATCCCGGCGATGGACCCCGCTCCGGATGGTAAGTCCCCGCCACGCCCACGGTAGAAGTAGGCAGCGGGATGGCAGTCGAAGCTCTTCTCCTCCCGGGTCCCCAACGAGGGATCCCAGGCTCCGGACGCAGCGCCAGCTGGAGCTCTGTAGACCGCGGCCGCAGGCTGCCGTGGGCCAGCGAACGGAGCTCTCCACTCTAGCGACCCCCAGCGAGGGCTCGCCCGCTCCGCGACGAAAGAGTCCTCGCTACGCCCGCAGCTGTAGCCCCGGGCGCGTCTCTGGGAAAGGCCGCACCGATCCTCGGTTAGGCCACGAGGGAGTCGATATGGAAAAATTCGCCTCTCCATGGAGCAGGCGACCGAAGCGGTTTCCCCCTTAACCCCCCACACCACCCCCCACACAAGACACACAGAGAAACAATAAAAACATACATTAAGACACACTAAAAAAAACAAAAAAATAGAAAAAACTAACATGCTGCTGGCAGGGCAGCTGGCTGGCAGCGCCCCCAACGACACCCTCTGTGTGAAAAAACCTGTCCCACACAGCTCCTTTAAACTTTGCCCCTCTCACCTTAAAGCTATGCCCTCCCTTCATTAACATTTCCACCATGGAAAAGGGGTTCTGACAGTCTACCCTATCTATGACTCTCATAATTTTATATATTTCACCGGGTCTCCTCTCATCTCCGACGCTCCGGAGAAAGCAATCCAAGTGTGTCCAATCTCGCCTTATAGCTTCTAAACCTGACAGTGTTCTGGTATAAACCTCCTCTGCGAGGCTCATGTTGTCGACCTCCCCGTGGTGAGCCCTGTCAACTGACCTCAGTCAGGCAAACGACCACAAAAAGAGACAGCAGCATCACCGCAGCTTGGCGCCAACCCAGAGCATTCACCCTTTTTATGGCGGGTACCTATGGATGTCGAACCGGATGGCATCACCCTGCTGCAGACCTCTGCTACCTCAAACGCAAGAAGAAGAACCTCCTCTGCGCCCTCTCCAAAACCTCCCCACCTTCCTGCATTGGGGCATCCGCAACTGCACACAATACTGCAAATGTGGCCTAACCAAAGTTTTATAAAGCCATTACGTGTGTACATACATGCCCTTATCTTAGACTTTGTTGGACCTTGGATAAACCAAGCATTGAACACGAGCCTCTTGGATATGTGCTACATAAGTAAAGGTCTGTTGTTTCCTTTCTTGAACTTGCGACCTTTGGCACGTTTTGATCTGTCACCCATGTCGCGTGGATCACTGTCAGGAGAAGCAGGGTCCTACGCTCACTGAATGCAGATGCGACTGAAACATGTGAATATGTTGTTTCATTCCCTCCAAGACTTGAACGAAAGAATACCACAGAAGCAGGTCAAGTTCTGCAGACTGACACAGTGAAATATGAATGAGCCTCCTTGCTAGTTGCCACTATCAATCCCTGGTCTACCTGCACATTTACTGGAAGTCCAATGTAAATTGCATTAAGCCATGACTTCAATTAGAGTGTATTTATTAGGTCTTGACTGATTGAGGACTTTATTACATGTGAACCCCTTCCAAATATCAGGGACCAAAGTTCCTCCTCCCAACTAACAGGGCAATAAATCGAGTCTCTGGCAGGAGGATAATTGGATACAGCATATTACCAGACTCACCAATCTGTGCATAGAACAGCTTGCAGTAAATGGAGACCTGGAGTACTCCAGGATAACTTTATATTTAACAATGGAAAATCGATCCATCAAAATCTTGGCGACAATTTTTTTCATGCTTTAGCAATGGTGAATGTGCTAACCATTAATGACCAACTTAATGCTTTTTCAGAAAGCTACGAAAATCATGAGATTCATCAATGCCAGTTCCAAAAGCCCCTCCTCAGTCACAGCTGATTGTTTTAGGCATGGGGACCGTATTTTCCAGTCTTTCCATGGTATGTATCGTTTATATCCTAACCTAGTTCGACTTCCCAAAATACATCAACTTGCACTTAGATGGATTAAATTAATCTGCCATTGCTTTACCTGATTTACCAGCTGATCAATATCATTCTGTGTCCTAAGATTTCACTTACTAATCATTCTTACGACATTCTCATTATGTCAGTGATCTACGACAGAAATAGTGGCATTCCCAGAATTGAACCCATGGTGCACGACTGGTTATAGGCCGGGAGTCACAGAAAAGCCTTCCGTCATCACCTTCTGCCTCCCATTGCCAAGCCAATTATGGGTCCAATTTGCCTTCTGGACCAGCATTTGAATGTGGTATCATGCATGAGGCCTGATTGATGTTTGTATAGATTACCTCAATGACATGTACTGAATTGTATTTATATTGCTATTGGTTTATTATTGTCATATTTACTGAGATTTAATGAAAGATTTTGTTCTGCGTGCTATCCATAGAGTGCAATCATAGCATTCATGAGTACGATTGATTGCAAAAGAGATAGGAAACAAAGTGCAGAATATAATGTTACAGATACAGAGAAAGTGCAGGTAAAAAAATGTAAGGGCTACAGTGAGGTAGATTGGGAGATCAGGCATTTAAGCTTAGTACATGAGGTCTGTTTGAGAGCAGGAGGGAAGAAGCTGTTCCTGAATCTGGTGGTACATGCTTTCAAGCTTTTGAAACTTCTATTGGGAGAGGGGAGAAAGGGAAATGACTGGTTCGCAATTATGGTGCCTGAGGCAGAGTGAAGTGAATGGTGGGAAGTCTAGTCGGTGTGATTGACTGAACTATCTACAACTCTGCTACTTCTGACGATCTTGGGCAGAGCTGTTCCCAAACCAGTTGTGATGCTACCCAATCGTATGCTTACCATGGCACTTCTATGAATATGAATAAGAATCAGTTTAGTCGTTGAATTTCCTTCGTAAATGTCTCTGAATGTCAATTGCACTTAAACGCAACTCAGCTCCATGAGAACTATGACAGTACAAAGCTCAGCACAGCTCTGCCTCCACTGTGCACCTGCACAGGGCAGCTGAGATGGAGGTCCATCCTAACCACAACCCACTGGATGAGATGGGTATATCACCATTCTAACCACAACCCACTGGAGGAGATGGGTATATCACCATCCTGACCACAGCCCTCCTTAGGGAAATGGAGGGACATTCCTCTCCTGTCCATATCCCTCAAGTTCAAGTTCAAGTTCACATTTATTGTCACATGCACCAATTAAGGTACAGTGATATTTGAGTTACCATATAGCCATAGGAGTAAAAATAACACAATGCACGATAGAGTGTAACATAAACATCCATCACAGTGGAATCAACATTCCTCACTGTGATGGAAGGCGATAAATTTCAGTCAGACTTCCTCAATTTTTTTCACACATGGTCAGGGCCTTGAACTCTCTGCAGTCGTCGCTACGGACAGCCCGATGTACAAGCCCTCTCGTCGGGATGATCAAAACTCCAACATCGGGACAGATCAGAACACGCTCCACGGCTTGGAGTTCCCCAATCGACCGCTTCTTACCGGAGACCGTGGCTTCACGATGTTAAAGACAGCGGTCGGAGCACTTCTTCTGGCGATCCCCGGCAAGGGATCCCAGGCTCCGTGATGGTAAGTCCGCGTCACGCCCGTGGCTAGAAGCTCCGAAGACCGCTGCAGTCAGCAGGCCCCCGCGGTCGGAGCTCCAACACTGGCGACCCTCGTAAAGGATCCCAGGCTCCGCGATGGTAAGTTCGCGTCGCGCCTGCCGTTGAAGCTCTGGGCCGGTCTCTGGTCTGGAAAGGCTGCACCAAACCAGCTGTTAGGCCGCAAGGGGGGATATGGGACAAGGAGAAAAGTTGCATCTCCGTCGAGGTAAGTGACTGAAAACTGTTTCTCCCTATCCCCCCCCCCCCCACCCCCCACATCAGACATACCGAGAAACATTAAGACATACATTTAGGCAAACTAAAAAACCCTCGAGGAGATGGGTGGGAGATCACAACTTGCACAACTCCGTTCCCCTTGAGGAGATGGGGGACAGCTCATATCCTGACTACCCCTTCTCAGCTCTCCCAACCAAAGCTTTATAAAGCTGTAATATGACTTCCTGAGTCTTATACCCAATGTTCCAACCAATGAAGGTAAGCATACCATATGCCCTTTTTACCACTCTATCTACTTGTGTCGCCACATTTAGAGAGCTGTGGATTTGGACCTCAAGATCCCTCTGTACATTAATGCTGTTAAGGGTCTTACTGCATACTTACCCATATCATTGGACCTCTGAAAGTGCAGGTCACACCTATTCCACCTGCTATTTTACTTCGAAGTCACGTGAGTGACTACGTGAAGAACCCCGCCAGGACGCATGCGTGTCATATCGCTACACGCATTGCAACGAGTCACAGCAGGGGGAACGACGTTCCCCTTAGCGGCAGAATTTGAAAGCCGGGAACAGCAGGTAAGGAGACTCTGCGTTCTTTCCACTTACTTCACAGGTGGAGGCATGGACAGATCCACGAGAAACAAGAAGGCTGCGAAAAAGCTGGCGGGGGAGAACTGCGGAGTTGCGGGCAGCCAGCAGCAGCAGCAGCAGCCAACGGCACGCCAATCTCCCGTAATGGGAACAGCTGTGCCCGACTTCGCTCCCGCACCGGCCACGGCCGGGCGGTAAAGCGAAGCAAAAAACTAACAGAGTCGTTGACTCCGATGAGTCCGACTTTGAACAGCCGCGAGCGGCCAGTGCCCTGCCCGTGAGCATTGGGGCCGGTTGGAGCGGCTTCAGGAGCAGCCGTGAGCGGCCAGTGCCCATGAGCATTGGAGCCGGTTGGAGCAGCTTGAGGAGCAGGAGCAGCCGCGAGCGGCCAGTGCCCGTGAGCATTGGGACCGGTTGGAGCAGCTTCAGGAGCAGCCGCGAGCGGCCAGTGCCCGAGAGCATTGGAGCCGGTTGGAGCGGCTTGAGGAACAGGAGCAGCCGCGAGTGGCCAGTGCCCGAGAGCATTGGAGCCAGTTGGAGCGGCTGTTGGAGCAAATACTCCAAAGTGGCAGGCTCCGGGAGATGGAGACTAGTCACAGTGGGCAGCTAGTAAGTCCTACAGCAGTACCTCTTGTAGGGCTGCACAGTGTTTCTCCCTCATCAGAGGGGAGTACGGGGGGTCAATTCTGGGCTGACCCTGAAGAGGGGTGTGCAGAACATACCCCTAGTGTGCATGGGGTGCAAGAAAACCTATTGATATGGTGTCCCAGTTCATTCAACCCGACCAAACTGGCCAAAACCTGGAGCCTAAAATAGCTGCAAGTATCGACTACATGTCATTCAACCAGCTATAAGGACAGGCATTATTGGACACCATAGCAAGACACTTACCACCAGGGAACTGCAAATCACTGAATGTTCCCAGTGTCAACCAGTGTATTTGGAAACATGTCGGAGCCTCAATCAGAGCCAGGGACTTGAAACTACAGAAAGTTCTGAAAGTCCTAACAGCGGGAATTACGGCTTTCGCCCGCACAATAAACGAAAAAGACATGACACAAGATCACCAGGATGCACCGGCTTTATTTTGCAACTCCCAATACGAGTTAAATAGTATTAGGAAGAGTGCCATCCAACCGGCTTTAGACCCCAAATTTGCAGGCCTGTGCAAACCTGGAACCTCCAAACCACCAATATTACTATTTGGAGGTGACTTATCCAAACAGGTAAAAGAACTTGACGAAGAGGCTAAAACCCTGGGGCTCATTAAAGCAACGTCTAAAAACTACTTCGGCCAGAAACAGCACCCCTACGCACCATCAGTCGGCCAAGACAAACTGGTGAAAGCTCGAAGGCCAGGAACACTCAACATCGGTCTTTTTTAGGCCATGGCCCAGACCGGCCTTCCTGGGAAATGCGCTAACCCTCAACACTGACCCAACTACAGATCCAGACACCGGCGCTTCAACGTCCACGGAGGATGCCGAAAAAGTAACAAACCTACCACTAGTAACCATGGAGGTAGGTGGGTCTGGTTCCTTACGAATTAAAGGGAGCATGGAGGTTGGTGGGAGTTTACAATTCTATCTGGATGCATGGAATAAGTTAACTACCGACACTTATATTTTAAGCAGTATAGGGTTATACCATAGAATTTATACAAAAACATAACCCTCCAGTTCAGCATGTACCGAACCGAATGTTCGTGCTTACAGGCAAAGAAAAATCAAAAGCGCATGCTGAACTACAGCGGCTATAAAAAAAAGGAGTAATTGAGAAAACCCAACACGAATCACAGGAATTCGTGTCCAAAATCTTTATCATAAACAAGAAAGATGGTGGTTGCTGCATCATCATAGATTTGACTAATTTGAATACTTTCGTACAATATATTCATTTCAAGATGGAAACCTTTGTTACTGCTAAGCAATTGATTTCCAAAGGTTACTACATGGCAAGCATCGATTTAAAAGATGCTTACTATAGAGTACCCATAAGAGGTGACCACAGATGTTATTTAACACAATGGATTATCTGGGGTTCACCATTAACTCAGTTCACATGTCAGTGACTTTGCCGAAAGAAAAGGTTACAGCCTTAATAGAGGCTTGCAGCAAAATCATTGACATCACTAAACCATCCATCAGACTGGTAGCAAGAATAATTGGCAAAATGGTGGCTGCGTTTCCAGCCACACAATTCGGACCTTTACATTATCGAAATTTACAGAGGGCTAAAATACGAGCATTCAAAAATTTATGGTGGTCATTTTGACAGACCAATGAAGCTACCAACAGAGGCCATAATGGAACTAAAATGGTGGAAAGATAACATTAGGCATTGTTCCAATCCAATCATTATCAGCAACCCGTCTATGGTACTACAAACTGATGCCAGTGCACTTGGTTGGGGTGCTACCAATTCCATCTCCAGCTGTGGGGGAGATGGAATGCACAGGAGGCATCATTATTACAAACACTGGGCATAAACTACCTGGAAATGTTAAGTGCATTCCATGGCCTTAAGTCATATTGTTCTGGGTTATATCACCAGCATGTTAGACTACAAATTGACAACACCACCGTGGTAGCATATATCAACCATATGGGTGGAAACAAATCGACATCATGTGACAATCTGGCCAACACAATTTGGCAATAGTGTATCCAGAGAGATATTTGGATATCAGCTACCTACTTACCAGGTAAACTAAATTTAGTGGCAGACACCAGGTCACGCAAATTCAATGAAAACACTGAATGGATGTTGGATAAAAATGTATTTGCTGAAATTACAGCACGGTATGGAACACCAGATATCGACCTATTCGCATCCAGGCTCAATCACCAGTTATCGAATTATGTTTTATGGGAACCAGACCCTGGGGCAGCGGCAACAGATGCATTTTCGCTGCATTGGGCGAAATTGTTTATTTATGCATTCCCTCCTTTCTGCCTCATCAGTCGGGTATTAAGGAAAATACAGCAAGACTCTGCGTCTGGTATTTTGATAGTACCCGATTGGCCTACTCAACCATGGTTCCCGGTGATACTCGACATGGTATTAGAACCATGCATCACCATCCATCATAGACCTAAGTTACTGGTTCATCCCGCAACTAGGGAAAGTTACCCATGTCATAATTATATAAACCTATTAATTTGTAGAGTTTGAAAGCACCTCTACTACACCTGGGACTGACGGACCGAACAGTGGAGATTATTTCAGCGGCCCACAGACAGTCCACCAAAAAACAGTACTTGGTGTACATCAAGAAATGGGAAATGTACTGTCACAACAATAACATCACCCACAGATCTATGAACATCCCGTCTGTTCTGGAATTCCTGGCAAGCCTCCATTACGATGAGGGGCTCAGTTATAGTGCCATCAACTGTGCCAGAAGTGCTCTGTCAACATACCTGTGGCAAGGAACAGAGCGGCATTCTGTTGGGACACACCCCCTGGTAACCAAACTCATGAGGGGCATTTTTAATGTTAATCCCACAAGAACCAGGTACTCCCAAATATGGGATGTGAGCATTGTACTGACCATGTTAAGAAACTGGTCTCCAGCTACAGCTCTGTCCCTACAGAAACTGACTATGAAAACAGTCATGCTGATGGCCTTGGTCACGGCACAAAGGGTCCAGTCGCTACAGAAACTAAGGCTGGACAACATGACTATTTCATCTGGAAATTTAACTTTTCACATCAATGAATTAGTCAAACAGAACAGACAGGGGTCAGCAGGCCTAAAAACAGAATTCAGGGACTACCCGACAGATGATCGTCTCTGTATTGTAACACACTTACTATTATATATGGAGTATACTAAGATCATCAGAGGCAAAGAAATGTCACTTTTAATCAGCTACAAACAGCCACACAAAAAAGTGACAGTCCAGACCATCTCGAGATGGCTAAAACAGGTCCTAATAAAGGCTGCAGTAGACACTAGCATTTTAAAATCTCACTCCACCAGGGCTGCAGCTACATCGGCAGCTATGAAGTTGGATGTTCCTATGGACCAAATCCTCAAGACAGCAGGATGGTCAACGGAGAAAACTTTCCAACGATTTTATAACAAACCAGTCATTGAACCTGGAACATTTGCAGAAACAATTTTAAGTTCTGTAATATAATTTTACCCCATAAATAGGGGCTATAATTTGGTGTTAATAAATTTATCGTTGGGTTTTCAATATCGTATTGATGTCTAATGATGTTAACACTATTCTCCCCATAATCAAGGCAGATGTGATGCATGGACTCGTTTCCACGGCATGAAATCACAGAGCTTTAAAATCTTCACGTAGTCACTCACGTGACTCCGAAGTAAAATAGTAAGATTAAACGACCTTACCAGTTTGAAGTTTGATCGTTATTTTATGAGGAGTAACGTTGAGGGATTACGTGCCCTCCGCTCCCACCCTTGATCATATACGCAACTGGTATCTCTTCTCTAATCTTACTATGTTTAGTCATTACAGTTATCTGTGATTTCACACCGCTGCTTTGAAGAATGACACGCATGCGTCCTGGCGGGGTTCTTCACGTATTCCCTCAACGTTACTCCTCATAAAATAACGATCAAACTTCAAACTGGTAAGTTCTCGTTTAATCTTACTATTTATCTGCCTAGTTCTGTAGCTGATCTATATCCCTGTATACTTTGACAGCATTTCTCACTATCTACAACTCCACCAATTTTTGTCAGATGCAATCATATTCTACTTGGGTAGCTTACAACCCAATGGTATGAATATTGAATTTTCCCATTGAATTATAGTAATATTCCCATACCCTGCCTCTCTATCCTCTGCCAACACCCACCCATTGTGCATATATTTCTCCCACCATCTCCCACCCTCCCAGTCATTTGCTCCTTTCCCTTCTTCCATATGGTCATCTCCCACACTTCCCATCTCAGAGACCCAATTTCCCCTTTATCCCCTTATTCCCCCTCTCCTTCCACATATATCCTTCCCTCCAGCTTTACATTTCACTTCCGATTTTCTCTCCTTATCTAACACCCTTTTGTCCCCTTTTCACCTCTCGCCTTTGTCACTTACTCCACCCATCTGCTGATCAAATCCCCCTCACCTGTATTCACCTATCACTTGCCAGGCTGTGTCCTGCCCGCACCTTTCTTTCCCAGCTTTCTCTCCCACACTCTATCAGTGTGAAGAAGGGACTAAGTGTAAACATCACTTGTCCATTCTCTCTACATATGCTGCCTAACCCTCTGAGATTTGCCAGCATGTTGGAAAATCACTTGTCCATTCTCTCTACATATGCTGCCTAACCCTCTGAGATTCGCCAGCATGTTGTGTTTTGCTTCAGATACCAGCATCTGTTCTTCCTTTACGGTCTTCACCTGACAATAAATCTGACTTTATTTTGCTGTCATTTTTCCCATTTCTGGTGAAGGTTCAATCGAAACATTCTGACTTTCTCCCTGCACCAAGCCTACCCGACGTCCTGGTTATATACCGCACTTTCTGCTCACTTTTGTGCATTTCTGCTTTGAGCTCTCCCTTGGTCTTTTGATGCTGAGTCCCAGATTGGTTGTAAACAGATTCATTCTCTCTGCAGCTCCACCGCCAACAGTCATTTGGGGCTGCCGGTTATGGTGATATAATTACAAGACTGAACAAGATTTTTGGTTTGGTCTGTCTAATGACCTCATTAAGATTCCATTTCAAGATCCTTTTATGCTGATGACTGTGGAAACAGATATCAATTTCCAGATGCTAATGAGGTAATTGCAATTTATTCCCAAATATCAAAGTTAAATTCCTTTGCCATTTAAACAAAATAAGTTGTTTCAAGCCGCGAACAAACAGGAAGCAGCGTAGATGCAGAATAGGAGAATTTAATATTCATGCTGTTGAGTTTTGAGCTACCCAAGCAGAATATGATTGCAATGAACACCAGAATTGCTAGAGTTGTGGACAGTGAGGAAGGCTGTCAAAGCATACAGTGGGATGTATATCAGCTACAGAAATGGGTTGAGAAATAGCAGATGGCGTTTAAACCGAGCAAATGTGAGATGTTGCACTTTGGGAGGTTGAAAGGGGAAAACATACAAGGTACAATTAGTTCCTACTGGCAAAATCAATGTAACAAAATTCTCTGATTTGACAGCTGATGGATGTCAAACTGCATCCATACTCTCTATAACAGAAGCATTGTGGGCAGCTCTTTAAAGTAACCCCTTGGCTTCACACGACTGAGTCACGGCTTTGACCCATTATCCCCCAAAGCTCTACTAAACCACCTTTCTTCTATGTACCCCAGATAGGAAAAAAATAGTTAAGACAAATATGGGTCCCTTGAAGACAGAAACAGGTGAATTTATTATGGGGAACAAGGAAATGGCAGACGAGTTGAATAGGTACAGTACTTTGGTTCTGTCTTCACAAAGGAATACACAACAATCTCCCAGATGTATTAAAGGACAGAGGACCTAGGATGATGGAGGAACTGAAGGAAATTCACATTAGTCAGGATCAGCGCATTAGATTACAAGGAGAATCCTAAATCTTCGAATTTTTGAGATGTACAGTACATGGCATGGGAGCCATGGGGGGTAGTACTTTCATTCAAAGGTCCCACAGGGATAGTAAAATAGACCTGTATGGATGACTGGATAAAATTGGTTGGCAGACAGGAAACAAAGAATAGGAACTAACGTGTCCCTTTCAGAATGGCAGACAGTGACTAGTGGGGTGCCGCATGGCTCGGTGCTGGGACCGCAGGTATTTACAAAATACATTAATGATTCCAATGAAGGAATTAAAAGGAACATTAGCAAATTTGCAGATGACACAAAGCTGAGTGGCCGTGTGAACTGTGAGGAGGATGCTATGAGGATGCAGGGTGACTTGGACAGGTTGGGTCAGTGGGCAGATGCATGGCAGATGCAGTTTAATGTGGATAAATGTGCGGTTATCCACTTTGGTGGCAAGAACAGGAAGGCAGATTATTATCTGAATGGTGTCGAGTTAGGAAAAGGGGAAGTGCAACGAAATCTGGGTGTCCTTTTACATCAGTCACTGAAAGTAAGCATGCAGATACAGCAGACAGTGAAGAAAGCTAATGGCATGTTGGCCTTCATAACGAGAGGAGTTGAGTATAGGAGCAAGGAGGTCCTTCTGCAGTTGTACAGGGCCCTGTTGAGACCACACCTGGATTATTGTGTGCAATTTTGGTCCTCTAATTTAAGGAAGGGCATTCTTGCTATTGAGGGAGTGCAGCATAGGTTCACAAGGTTAATTCCCAGGGATGGCGGGACTGTCATATGATGAAAGAATGGAGCAACTGGGCTTGTTTTCACTGGATTTCACTGGAAGGATGAGAAGGGATCTTATAGAAACATATAAAATTATTAAGGGATTGGACATGCTAGATGCAGGAAACATGTTCCCGATGTTGGGGGAGTTTAGAACCAGGGGCCACAGTTTATGAATAAGGGGTGGGTCATTTAGAACTGAGATCAGGAAACACTTTTTCATACAGAGAGTTGTGAATTTGTGGAATTCTCTGTCTCAGAAGGCAGTGGAGGCCGATTCACTGGATGCATTCAAAAGAAAGTTACATAGAGCTCTTAAGGGGCTCTCCCACTGCTGCAACCTAATCCGCATGTTCAGAAGAGTGTCTTCGACATTCAAGCTCGAGGGCACTCGCCTGAAAAACCTCGAGCTGGATCGACCGTCAGCGATGAAACTGCGAGCTGGATCGACCGACCGCACACACAAACACATCGCAAAGGCGGGGGCCAGGGAAAGTGGGGGGAGCGCTGTCTGAAATTCACACCCGCGATGAAGAGGAAGGTAAAAGACGGCTGCAACAGTTTACGGTAAGTCCTTTAGAGAGCGCGGAGGGGTGGAAGGAGAGAAGGGGAGAGAGGGGGAAATAAGGAGAGAGAAGGGGAGAGAAGGGGAGAGAAGGGGGTGAGAAGGGGGAGAGAATGAGAGGAGACACTTTTAAGAAGCCAGACAACTTATAATAACGTTTAGCGGGCATTTAACCTACCGGTCGGTTTTCCTTGGTCCTGAAAACTCCAATGAGCCAATTAAAATGCCCGGTCAGCGAAGGAGATTGCCTACGGCTGCCCTCGACTGCCTGTAACTACATAGCAACCCCACTCCACTGCACTACGAGTTCAAAAGAACCATGCCGACCAATTTTTACTAGCGGAAAAATTTTCAACATGCTGAAAATATTTCTGCAACCTAGCTGAAGAAAGACACAAAGTGCTGGAATAACTCAGCAGGTCAGGCAGCATTCCTGGAGAACATGGATAAGTGATGTTTTGGATCTGGAGCCTTCTTCAGACCTGTTCTCCAGAGATGCTGCCTGACCTGCTATGTTACTGCAGTACATTGTGTCATTTTTTTGTAAATCAGCATCCGCAGTTTCTGTTTCTACATTCTCAAGATACATTCACAGTCTCGCCAAGGTTCTATACTGCAGCATGATACGTCTGAGTTGGCAGGTTATGTTGCAGATGTATAAGGCGTTAGTGAGACCTTATTTATTGTATTGTGTTCAGTTCTGGGCATCATGTTATAAGAAAGATGTTTTCAAGCTGGAATGGGTTCAGAGAAGATTCATGAGGATGTTGCCAGGACTAGATTCATGAGGATGTTGCCAGGACTAGAGGGTCTGAGCTATAGGGTTAGGTAGGCTGGGACTCAGAAGGATGAGGAGTGATCTTATGGAAGTGTATACAATCATGAGAGGAATAGATCAGGTAGATGCACAAAGCCTCTTGCTCAGAGTAGGGGAATCAAGGACCAGAGGACATAGGTTTAAGGTGAAGGGGAAAACATTTAATTGGAATCTGAGGGGTAACTTTTTCCACACAAAGGGTGGTGGTTGTATGGAATAAGCTGCCAGAGGAGATAGTTGAGGCTGTGACTATCCCAACGGTTAAGAAATAGTTAGACAGGTATATGGATAGGACAGGTTTGGGGGGATATGGACCAAACGCAGGCAGGTGGAACTGGTGTAGCTGGGACATGTTGGCCGGTGTGGGCAAGTAGGGCCGAAGGGCCTGTTTCCACGCTGTATCACTCAATGACTCTATGACCTCTGATACCACACACTGAGTAATGGATGTCTGGAACATGCTGTCAGGAAAGGTGGTGGAAGCATATATGGTAGACATGAACAGACAGGGTGAAGAATGATACAGGCAATGTGCATTTTAAATTGACAACATGGTTAGCACAGACATAATGGGCCAAAGGGCCTGGTCCTGTGCTGTACTGATTTATTTTCTATGTTTTGTTAAACATAATAGGAACCTTCAAGAATGGTAATACAATGTTTGTGGGTGACTTTAATCTTTACACAGATAGGATAATATGTTGTGAAGCAATGAGAGAAATGGTTATTTTAGATCTCATTATGTGTAATGAAACAGGATTAACAAATGAACACATCATCAAGGATCCTCTGGGGAGGCGTGATAATAACATGATAGAATTTAATATTTGGTTTCAGCATGAAAAACCTCGGCCTAAAACTGGAGCCTGTAAATTATATGAAGGCAATTGCAGAAATACGGTGGCAGAATGTACAAAGAGGGCGGGAAACAGCTTAGCAGGGGAGATAGTAATGGAAATGCAAAGAAATATTTCACAGTGCTCATGACGTACAAAATGTATTGTAATGAGAAATAAAGATTATTTGAAAAGGACAATGCATTTTGTGATTAACTGAGTAACCTACGAAAGCGATCAATTTGAAAGAAAAACTGTATCTCTCTACGACTGTAAATACTCCAATGTTCATGAAGTTAGTCTCAGGACAGAAGTTTGGGAAAATCTAAGAAAGCAGCAAAGAATGATTAAATAGTGAAAAAAAAGTGAAGATTATTAGAGTAAGCTATCAGGACAATTAAAACAGAAATTCAACGTGTGTATAGGAAGTGGAACTGAGGAAAGTGACCCACAGATGATGCGGCCGAAGCATTAATAATGGAATTTAAGGAAGGGGCAGAAATTTGAACAAAGATTTTGTATCTGTCCTCCTGATAGAATACTAATAATAGAAAACATGTGGACAAAATAGATAGATTATTGAGGTTCCTCCCCTTATTTACTGCCTGAGGAAGAAAGGAAGGTAGGAGGGGAGGAAGGGAGGAACGTGGAGATGGAGCGAGGAAAAAGAGAGGAAGGGGATGCTTCACTATTGGCTTTGTACCCCGTTTACAGGTCAGGATGAAAACTGAACCAGCCAGGAGTGGACAAGCCTGAGATCATTAGCATCCTCTCACCTGCCAGAGACAATGAGGGACTTTGCCCTCACATGGAGATCAACGCCCTACATAGCCAGCACTTCCCTTGAGATCAAGACTGAGCTGCCGGTGCAAGCCTGACACCGCTAGAGTCTCCTCATAGACGATGAAGGAATGCACCCCCACGCAAACCCAGACCTAACCGTCCGTCACTATAAATAAATCTTTTCACGTGAGTTCACCCTACTATTAGTATGTCAGTGCTGTCATTGTTAACTCAGTGTCATCCCTGACATCATAAGGGATATGGATCACGTGCAGACAGAGAGGATTCATTCAAATTGGCATCATGTTCTACACCGACATTGTGGGCCGAAAGGCCTGTTCCTGAGCTGCACTGCTCTATGTTCTATAATGTAAATTAGAGAATGGCAGACATAGAGGACAGTTGTTTCAGGGCTTGGGATCAGTGCTGTTTGAAAGTTACAGAGTCACATTCACACAGCATGGAAACAGGACATTCAGCCCACCAAGTCCATGCTGACCAGTGGGCACCCATTTCATTAATCCCATCTTCCAGCACTTGGCCCACAGTGATGGGGTGCCCATCAGGTCATTGTGGGCCAAAGGGCCTGTTCCTGTGCTGTACTGCTGTATGTTCTAAGTACAATAAACCCTCGCAAGAACGGACCTTTATATAGCGGACTTTGGTTTAAGTGGACCGAGGCTCCCATTGCAATCCCCTTCCATTTCTGCCAGTAACCCACCAAGTTGGCTCTACATGGCAGGATCTTCCAGTTGTGGGAGCGGAGAGAGTGAGCAACATGTAGGCAGTGTGAGAACCGGACCTGTCCCTGGCGCACCACTTGTGCGGATAGGAGCTCTACGGCACCCCGGCCTGTTAATTCCCCCTGATCTAATCCTCAACACATCCGCCCCTCCAACACTGCGTTTCTTCACTCCTGGACTTGAATTAAACGTTACTCCTTCACTCGGTTATAGCGGACAATCAGCAATAGCGAACAGTATCCCCCAACCCCTGTGGTCTGTTGTTGCAAGGGTTTATTTTATCAGTGGAGTAGAGGGGGCAGACAGTCCTTGTCTGAGTTGACTAACCAGGTTGTGGGGATGAGTTAGACTTTACTTCAAATTTTCAACTTTAGAGATGCAGCACAGAAATAGGCCATTCGGACCACCGAGTCCATGCCAACCATCGATCAACCCATACACTATCCTACACACTTCGGACAATTTACCGAAGCCAATAAAACTACGAACCTGTACGTCTTTGGAGTGTGGGGGGGAAAGTGGAACACACGGAACAAAACATACGCTGTCACGGGGAGAATGTACAAACTCCGAACAGACAGCGCCCATAGTCAGGATCAATCCCGTGTCTCGGTTGCTGTAAGGCAGCAACTCTACCACTGTGCCGCCCCAGTTCTTTTTCCCTTTACTCTTCAATAGGAATGGGATGTGGAGGATTCCTGGCAACAATCTCATGTAATTTGTCTTCATCATCAGAAGGAGCTGATAGTTTGGGGTCCAAGAGAGATGCGAGATTGAGGCTGCAAGTGAACTCTGAATCTGACACCCTCAGACTGCAGCACCGTGCATGTTACAGACAGCTCCCAGCGCTCCTCCAACAACTGGTGAGATGATCTCCCACAAACGTTCCCTGTCTTACACTCGGATCGCACTTGATAAATTAGTCCACAATTTTCAGGTTTTAAAGTTAAAAGATACTGCGGGGAGTTTAATGCGAATCAAAATTAGCTGAGCTATTGGCCATTGAATTAAGTATTATTTCGGGACCGTTTAGCCACATTTAAACATTTGAAAAGTAATTTACTGTGATTAACATGGCAATGAAATGTGACGTTTGGGTAATTTCTAACAGCTGGTGGAACATGACAGCTCTTTCCCTTCAGGATCTCTTTGTTCCTTCGATTAGTAGTGCTTCTTCTAAAACGGTGATAATACTTGCAGCCCCGCACATCCATTTTGCTCAAAACTCCACCCAACACGGGATTCCAAGGATTCAGAGCTTGACTGCAGAGCCGAGGGCAGGATCTCTCAGAGAGATCTGTACAAAGGCAGGAGTTTAAGCGTGTGGAGGGTTGATAACGGCTGATTCATTTGTAGAGATACAGACGCTGCAGGCAAAAGCAAGAGAAAGTGAAAAGACTATGCGCAGGATAGGCCAGTGGCGTGAATTGCAATTAACTCCTATCACCTCAGAACCTGTATTGAAGAACATTCAGTGTGCTGCAGTGTATTCTTTTTGTTCTCTACCGTTTATCCAAACTGATTGGGTCCCAGTGTCAGGAATGACAGGAGAGGGGAGCTGTGAGGCGGGGACTGGAGGGCGATAGGTGGGATCAAGTGAGAAGGGGGTTGCTGGGCAGAGGGAGATGGGGAGGGGGGATGGGGCAGGAGTGGAGTTGGTGGACAGCTAACCTAGTATCTAATATGTGACAAAGCATAATGGTCATGGGCCCCACATAGATGAGATGAGAATGGTCAGTACTACTCCCACAATTGATAATACCATGCCATAAGACATCGGAGCAGAATTAGGCCATTTGGCCCATCAAGTCTGCCTGCTATTCGATCATGGCTGATCTATTTTTCCCTCTCAATCACATTCTCCCCGTAACCTTTGACCCCCTTACTAATCTATTTTACTTCTGAGTCACGTGAGTGACTACGTGAAGACCCCGCCAGCATGCATGCGCGTCATATCGTCTACGCGCATTGCACCAGCGACGGGCGGGGGAAGAGCGCTCCCGCGGCAAAATTGAGACCTAGAAGGTAAGAAAATTTATGCTAAGGTCGTATTTCTTCCCCTTGCTATGCTTTGTGTTACAGCACTTTGGACAAGGGGAAGAAAAACGGGTCGCGTTTCAATGGCTGCGGGGAACTGTGAAAGTTCCGACAGCCCGACAGCCGGGGGCGGCCAGCGGCACCTGGACCGCAAGCTGCGGTCCACAGTCACGTAAACTCAGCACAGCTGAGCCCAGCGCCGTGAGCTGTACACCCGGAAACAGCGCAGCGGGCTGGAGGCAAGCACAGCAAGAGTCGGTCCGGCCGATAGACTCGGGGGAGTCCGGCCAGGAGGAAGCACTGCCCAAGGGCGTGGAAGTGATCGTCTGGAGCGGTTGCTGAGGTCCACTTACCAACTTTAACTCTACTAAGCCGAGTCCAGCACCGCGAGCTGTACAGCTCGAATCAGCGCAGCGGGCTGGAGGCAAAGCCCAGCAGGAGTCGGCCCGGCCGATCATACTCATCTGAGTCCGGTCGGGAGGACGCGCTGCCTGAGTGCAGCAGAGGTGCCGCCTCTCCCGCGTAAGCGGTTGATGGAGCAAATGCTCCAACGTGACTTGCTCCGGGTGATGGAGCAAGCTCACTATGGGAGTCTTCGCACTCCCATAACAGCACCTTATCGAGGGCTGTCAAACAATGCATCTCCCTCGACAGAGGGGAGCATTGCGGGCCAGGGCTGGGCTGGTCCTGAAGAAGGGGACGTGGCTGAAGAAAACGGCAGTGTGCTGGGGGTGCAGGATCCTAAGGAGCTACTGGGAGTGGTCACCAAATTTGCGGATCACCGGAATCAGGAGTACCATTGCAGACCAAGCTGGCGGCCAGCATCGACTACCTGTACTTCCATCCTCTGCAGGAACAGATAGTTAACGAAACTACGGAGAAGTATATGCCTCCTGTGAATTTTACTTCGTTAAAAGTGCCTGCAGTAAACAATGTGAACTGGGGGCACAGTGGGACTGGCATAAGAATCCAGGAGGTCAAACTACAGAAGATTCTAAAACTTCTGACAGCGGACATATCATTGGTTGCTCGTTCAGTCGATGGTACAGAGATGACGGACACTCAGCAGGACACTGGCATTGCTGTGCAATACCCAGTATGAAATCAATGGCTTGCGAGAGCCTACACTAAACCCCAAATTTGCAGGGTTGTGCGAAACAGCTGCAACACAACCGCAGATACTGCTGTTTGGAGGGGAAACTTGTCTAAACAAGTAAAAGAGCTCGACGAAGAGTTTAAAGCCGTCAGGCTCATGAGAAATTCACAGGAGGCATATAGTTCTCCATTAGCAACGGGCAGACCACACACTTCAGACGGCAGCACCCCTATGCATCCACCAGCAGGCATCAACACCAGGACGTTGGTGAAAGCATGAGGGTCGCGCAGAAGCTGAAGAAGGGGACGTACCACCGGCAACCAGGGAGGTAGGTGGATCTGGTTCCTTCCAGAACACAAAAGGTGTAGGACCTGTACTAACAGGGGGGACATTACACTTGTTTTGGGAGGCATGGCGGTTTATTACCACTGTGGAAACATTGTTACTGCCAAACAATTAGTTTCAGAGGGATACTTCATGGCATGCATTGATCTAAAAGATGCATACTATTCAGTACCCATACATAGGGATCATTCTCGATACCTAAAATTTAACTGGACGGGGCAACTATGACAGTATATAGCGTTGCCTAATGGGTTAAATTCCTGTCCAGCCTACATATAGATGAAGGACTGAGCTGCAGCGCTATAATTGCGTTAGGAGTGCCCTGTCAGCTTACTGGTGGCAGGCACCACGACAACTCTCCATGGGATCTCACCCTCTAGTTGCCAAACTTATGAGGGTTATTTACAACACTAACCCTCCTAGAGCGAGGTACTCCCAGATCTGGGACGTCAGTGTTGTACTAACATTGCTAAGGGGTTGGTCACCAGCAATGTCCCTGTTCCTGGAAAAGCTCACATTAAAAACAGTATGCTGATGGCACTGGTCTCAGCTCAAAGGGTCCAGTCTCTACATAAACTGAGACTGGACAATATGATGACATCTCCAGAAAAGATAACTTTCGCATCTTGGAGCTGGTTAAACAAGATAGACCAGGAACATCTGAATAAATTTGGAATTCCAGGCATACCCATCTGACACCCGACTGTGTGTAATGACACACCTTCTACTATACCTTAAGACTACTAAAACTTTAAGAGGTAGTAAATTGGCACTATGGGTCAGCTATAAACAGCCTAATGGCCGGGTATCAGCACAGACCATCTCTAGATGGCTCAGACAGGTTTTGGGAGCTGCTGGGGTGGATACTGACATTTTAAATCTCATTCCACAAGGGCAGCAGCAACATCGGCAGCTAGAGACATGGAAGTGCTTATGGACCATATCCTGGCAACAGCAGGATGGTCTAGAGAGAAGACCTTCCAATTATTTTATAATAAGCCAATAACCAAACATGCGGTGTTGCAGAATCAAGTTTGAATTCTGTAATATAATTAGCCCAAGGGAGCATTATTTTGTTAAAATAAATAGTTATTGTTTGAATTTGATTCATGTCTGAATACGATAACATACTTCCTCCCTTGGATGACTTCGGCAGTGAGTGAAGCATGGATTTGTTCCAAGGCATGAAATCACAGATCTATAAAATCTTCACGTAGTCACTCACGTGACTTCGAAGTAAAATAGTAAGATTAAACGAGAACTTACCAGTTTGAAGTTTGATCTTTATTTTATGAGGAGTTACGTCGAGAGATTACGTGACCTCCACGGCCACCCTCTTATAAAGGTCGACTGGTATCCTAGTTCTTCTTATCTTACTATGTTTATTTCAACTACTATTACTGTGATTCCACACCGCTGCTTTGAAGAATGTCGCGCATGAGTGCTGGCGGGGTCTTCACGTAATCCCTCGACGTAACTCCTCATAAAATAAAGATCAAACTTCAAACTGGTAAGTTCTCGTTTAATCTTACTATTAATCTCCATAGTATAAAATTACCCAATGACTTGGCCTCAACAGTCATCTGTGACAATGAATTCCACAGATTCACCACCCTCTGGCAAAGGAAATTCCTCCTTATCTCCATTCTAAAGGTACGTCATTTTATGCTGAGGCTGTTCCCTCTGGTCCAAGACTCTCCCACTCCTAGAAACATCCACTCTATCCAGGCCAATTAAGTGACTGCCTGTGTATGCAGCAAATTTACATTCAGTAATATTCTGAGGCGATTACTGCTTTCATGGACAGGTCCTTGATGGTCACAGGCAACATGGGAGAGAAAGTGGAGGAAAATGTAAATGTTTTTCAGACACTGTGCTGGAGGTCCTGGTAGGAGAATTGGGAAATGATCCTACAAGCTGTGGACACAACAGATCCTGCCCATCTGTGTACAGAACTCTACTGCGATGCAGGGATTTGTTAACTGGCCAGGTTTGCTGTGGTCAATCTGCTGATGTACTGTAGATCACTGTTGCACTGATGGATGACTGAGATCATGGCCTTGAACTCTTCTTGGTCCTGGATTTAGTTTAGAGATACCACGTGGAAACAGGCCCTTTAGCCCACCAAGTACCCGCCAACCAGCGATCCCTTTACACTAACACTAGGGACAAATATCAACTTCCAAAATTTCTTGCTGGGTGGCAAATATACGTCCCAGTTTGGGGGAAGAGAGAGAAAATGGGAAATGTGGATTAGTTAGAGGGACATCTGTCACTGGGAAATGCTAGCACCCATTACAATGAATGTGGTAACAAGGCATTAGGAAGATTGCTGGTGGACTGGGTAAGTTAACAGCGATTCAAGAGTCAAGGGTGTTTAATTGTTACATGCACCTGGAACAGAACTACAAAACCTATGTACCACAGTTTTACAGGCACATTAGTAAAGGAAAGTCTTGTTCAACATTGATGTTTTTTGAGGGTGTGACAAGCAGGATAGGTAGCATGAACCAGATGATGTGGCATACTTTGACTTTCGGAAGGATCTTTGATAAGGTGCCACACAAGAGATAATTAGACAAACTAGAGGTATCATCTGCAGTTTGGGAGCAGGGAGCAGTGCAGGGACACCATTTGTACCTGATCTCGATCAGGGATTGGGATGAGGGGTCAAGTGTGAAATATCCAACTTTGCCGATAATACTAAGCTGGGTGCTAGGAAGTTACGGAGAGTCTTTAGAATGGAGTGAGATATGGATAGACTGAGGGAATGGGTAAGGACATGTCCAACGGAATGTATCGTGGAACAATCTGTGGTCGTCTACTTTAGTAGAAGTAAATAAAGTGAGTATTATTGACCAATGAGGCTGAAAAGCTGCTGGTGTTCTCAGGGACTCAACAATTATGGTGCATGTTCAGCAAGGAACTGGAGAGGTGAGAAGAATCGAATATAAAAGTATCCAGCTACGTGGAGATGCGTTAGTTAGCACTCCAGGGAAATGTTTAGCTGTAAATGGAGCAGGAAATGTGGGCGAATTGTTATATAGCTGGACTAAGAGGCATGCTGTGAGCTTTGGTACTTGGTAATTTTGTCATTCTTGCTCTAAAGTGAAACGACAGGTGATAAAGTACTTCAGGGAGGCAGTTTGAGAAACGGTGCTTAACTTTGGAATGAAGTATGCAATACAACTTTAATGGCAAAACGACCAAATGGTGTGCCCCGGAGGTGTGCCTGAGAGAACGCGTGGCTCTGACCTCATTCTACACCAGGGGCTGATGCTGGATCATGTGTTGTCGTGCTCATTAAAATGCTTCACCTTCCCAATTCTCTGGCCTGTCAGTATCAACACAATTATGCCCAAAGTGATTAATGTGCGTTTCATTGAGCCCATTACATAACCATGAATCAAAAGGTTCTGCCTCATTTGGTGCCGCCTTGCTTATCGATGGACAGGAACATGCGTTGTTCAGTTGTCTTCTGCACAGCTGTGCCTTAATGTACCACATGTATCATTAGAGAGCAAGGGAGAGAGTGAATGCTAAATAGGTCAGGGTGATTGCTTCCACTACAGAAAACAGGTTGTGCATTTGTGTAGCATCAAGTCAATGTGTGCATTTTAAGACATTGTGAATGAATCTGGTCACGTAACATGTTTCAGTTCAGTGCCGTGTGATTGAACCTGCACCGTTCCTACAGTGAAAGCAAATAACCATCTTCTCCAGACCAATTTGGCTCACTCTGGAAACTTCACCAGACTTTCTCACTGCGGGTGATGTCATAAGACCATAAGACATAGGAGCAGAATTAGTCCATTCAGCCCATCGAGTCTGCTCCACCATTCGATCATAGCTGATCTATTTTTCCCTCTCAACCCCATTCTTCTCCTTCTCCCCATAACCTTTAACACCCTTACTAATGAAGGAGTTACCAATCTCTGATTTAAAAATACCCAAAGTCGGTTTCCACAGCCATCTGTGGCAATGAATTTCACAGATTCATTGACTCATCATTCTAAAGGTACTTCCTTTTATACTGAGGCTGTGCCCTCTTGACCTAGACTCTCCCACCAGTGAAAACATCCACTCCACCAAGGGTTTTCATTATTCAGTAGGTTAGACTATTGGAGGGGACTTCAACCGCAGGTTACTGCAACTTGCATCTTGTCTGCGTTTCTCGATATTTTCCGATGTTTCTGATGCGATACAGAGGTGTAACAGAGGGAGAGAGGCGCGGCACTGGCATGTCCCAGTGAGGAAGATAAACAAGGATATACCGAGGTTCAAGAACTATGGATGACGAGAGATGTTGTAAATTTACTCCAAAAGGAAAAGGACTTATATGTAAGATGTCGGAAGTTGAAATCAGACGGGGTTCTTTCACAATATAAAAGCAGGAGTGAAAATAAACTGAATCAGGAGGGATGTTTTTGGCGAGCCGAATGAAAGAGATGTTCATAAATACATTAACAACAGTAGAGTCGCTCAGGAGAGGGTAAACCACTGCAGGCTGGAAGAGGGAATGTATATCCTGAACCAGAGGTAGGTTGCAAGGGGACATGGAGTATAATGAGATTAGGGAGGGGTATGTTGATATTCTGGGGCATGTTGGGTTCAAGAAGGAGGACGTGTTAAGTTTCTTGAAAAAAGTTAAGGCGTATAAACCCCCAGGGACATATTGGATCTATCCTTAAATAATCTAGAGGACATTGCTGGGGACTTGACAGAGACCTTTGACTTGAAGGCGAGGTCCATAGCTGGTGTTGTTCCTCTGTTTAAGAAGGGTAATGGCAACAACCAGGATATTATAGGCTGGGGAGCATTACAATGGAGCACAGTAGGGCAGCTGGTAGAGCCGCTGCCAAACTGCACTAGAGACTCTGGTTCAATCGGGTGCCCTCTGTGTGGAGTTTGCATGTTCTTCCTGTGACTTTGTGAGTGGCCTCTGCGTGCTCCAATTTTTTTCCCCACATCCCCAAGACGTACGAGTTTGTAGGTTAATTGGCCTCTGTAAAATTCTCTGCGTGTGTATGGAATGCATGAGAATGTGGGATAACATAAAACTCGTGTGAACAGTTGATCGATGATCGGCGTGGACTTGGTGGACTGCAAGGCCTGCTTCCGTGCTGCATCTCTAAAACTAAATTAAAAGTGTAAATTATGGGTGAAGTTCATTCTGGATAGGACTTAATCATATGTGGAACAATGTGGACATTTTTTATCGGGGATAGTCAGCATGGCTTTGTGCACGACAGGTTATGTTGTTACAAACTGATTGAGTCTTTTGAGGATGTCATGAAGATAATTGATGAGGGTGGGGAGGTTGATGTTGTGTCTCCTGCAAACTTACCGACCAACACACCTACCCCTTGTAATAGACATTACACAATAGACAATAGGTGCAGGAGTAGACCATTCGGCCCTTCGTGCCAGGACCACCATTCAATGTGATCATGGCTGATCATCCCCAATCAGTGCCCCGTTCCTGCCTTTTCCCCATATCCCCTGACTCCGCTATCTTTAAGAGCCCTATCCAGCTCTCTCTTGAAAGCATCCAGAGAACCTGCCTCCACTGCTCTCTGAGGCAGAGAATGAAACTGCCTTCTATTCAAGACTCCTCAGCCAAGTGAATAACCCTCACTGCCACCAGCTTGCTGTGATTTGTAAGAACTTGGTTTTAATGAAACCTCGTATTCTTTTAAACTCTGGAAAATATAATCTTCTTGTACAGTAAACTCACCACCCCTCAGAATGGCCCAGTTAATATTCACTGCACTCCCTCGACAACAAGAATATCCTTTCTTGTGTAGAGAGACTAAAACCTGACACAACAGTTCAGGTGTGCTCTCACCAAGGTCTCATAAACTCAGCACAAATATTCCTGGCTTCAAATGTCTTTGCAATAAAGACTCAAACTTGTCAAGAGAACCCGATGAAATAGGGTTCTCACCCATCCAGTTGGCACAATGGAGTTAAAAAACAACTGCAGAATCTGGAAATCAGAAACAAAACTGGAGAAGAAGACAGAGTGCTAGAGCGACTGAGCAGGTCAGACAGAACATGAAGTGTGTCGGAAAGAACTGCAGGTGCTGGTTTAGATCGAAGGTAGACACAAAATGCTGGAGTAACTCAGCGGGGCCGGCAGCATCTCTGAAGTGAAGGAATGGGTGACGTTTCACGTCGAGACCCTTCTTCAGTCTGAAGAAGTCTGATGCTGCCTGACCTGCTGAGTTACTACAGTGTTTTGTGTCGAGGCAGAACATGAACATGGATCCATGTTCTCCTGGGAAATGGACACTGGCAATCCTGGCCATGGAACCATGTTCTCCAGAGATGTACCTGACCTGTTACTCCAAAACTTTGTGTCTTTTTTGTAAAGCAGCATTTGAAGTTCTTTGTTTCTACAAGAATAGAGAATTCTGGTGAGCAGATCAAGCAGCAACTATGGAGAGAGGAACAGTTACTGTCACAGTACAGCCATCACCCTGTAGCAGAATCGGGATTATTGAAGACTGGATCTCCTTCAACAGCATAGATAGTGGTTCTCTGAACATTTCTCTGTTGCTCTTCTAAGGACAGAGTGAACCTGCTTTGAAGAAATGCCGTTGAAGTTCCAGACCTGATTCCGATCAATGGTTTCTTTTGAAACAAGGTTCTGTTTGTACAGGGAAGCTGTGAATGCATTGCCCTTGCTCATGACTTCTCTGCTGTCAAACCACGCATCACATCTCCACAAATAGCATGTGCAGCAAGAGTCCTTTGTCCCTGGTTCAGTACACTAGCAGGAAGTCACTTCTCTCCTAGACAGTGTTTACAAGAACAAGGAGGCTCTGCGGGTGGTGTAGCTGAAGTAATAATAGGTTTTAAAAATACCCTATACTCTAGAGAGCACAAATTTATAGTCTCTGACAAAAGCAAAAACATTAATTATCCAGTAAAGTTTGTAAAACCATTCAGCCACTTTGTTCCAGATTTATGAACAGAGTTGGATTTTAACTCGGGTGGTGGGCTGTGAACTCACAGTAGAATTAATACTGTAAGTCTCTAGATTATTAATTCAGAAGTGGAAACACAAGCCACCTTACCTGCTGTGGGGTGGGATTGGAGAATGCACGTTCTAATCTTCCGATCCTATTGCATTGGTGATGGATTCAGCAGTAATTCACGATGGTGCTCTTGGTGTTGAACTATCCTCCTGAAACTGGTGTCATGGTTCGATGGAGGGGGGTGATGGAGGCATGTGATTCCTCTGTCGGACAGGCCATTGAAACAAGAGTTAAGGGTAATTCAAGATTTCTCCCAAGTTTCCCCTGATTCGAACTCGGAGAATTACGGTAATAGCCGCTTGTAGGTACTCGGGGCTCTCGTGGACATTTTTCAACATGTTGAAAAAACTTCATGAGCTTACCGTGTTTCCCGAGTACCTACCGTTAGATTTATGAGCCACTAAGAGATGTCCCGAGCTCCGACGTACCCGCTACGTACATTCTACATACTTACCACAAGTTTGATTTTTTTTTTAAACTCAGGAGAGCTCTTGGGTAAACTCGTAAACACAGGCCCTTTAGGAATGTCATGTTACATTTGTACAAGACACCGGTGAGACTGCACCTGGAGTACTGTGTGCAGTTTTAGTTGAGAAGATGGTTGTGATTAAGCAAGGGAGGGTGCAGAGAAGATTCATAAGGATGTTGCTGGGACTCGAGTGCTTGCGTTATCAGTGGATAGGATGGGGCTGGTGTCCTTGGAGCAAAGGTTTAAAGGGGATCTAAGGGGCAACTTTTCAGCACAGGGTGGTGGGTATATGGAATAAGGTGCCCGTGGAAGTGGTAGTGGTGGGTATAATTTCAAAGTTTAAAACACATTTGGACGAGTACGTGGATAGGAAAGGTTTGGAGACGCAGGCTTTTGAAACTGGTTTAGGACAGCAGCTTGGTTGGAACAGAGTATGGGGCAAAGGGCCTGTTGATGTGCTGTTCTTTAAGTTATGTTCCATGATCTGCCTGTGCACCAGATCGGGCTACACCTTGAGTGAGCTGTCTCACTGCAAGTATAACATGGTCTATTCTCAATCACCAACAAAACCATGGGAGCTGTCATCCGCAATGTCATCCAGTGGCACTGTTCACTCAAGATTCCTCACCCAGGCCCAGCTTGAGTTTGGCCAGAATTACTTAGCTCACGACCTTGCTCAAATGTGGACCAAAGGTAATGGTTAATCAACTGTGATAATATGAAACCATTGTAAAACCGAAACCAGTTGGCATAAACGAGAAGAGCCAGTGATTGCCAGTCATACCTCACACACGGGAATGGTTGTAGTTATTGGAGGTCAATTATGTCAGGCCCAGAACATCACCCCAGGCGTTCCTCACTACAGTGTCCTAGACCCAGTCATACTTAGCTCCTCATCAACAACCTTCCTCATGATAAGATCAGAGGTGGGGTGTTAGCTGATGATTGCGCAATGATCCATTCTACTTTCACCTCAACATACAAAGCCGTGCATGTCGGCATGCAGCTGGGCCTGGGCAGTGGTCAGGCATTCACTAATATGTGGCAGTGATCACTTCAGCAACAGTCAAATCTCCAACCCTAAACGTTCAAGAACATTGCTACAACTGAGTCCCCAGGATGTCACCATTGAACAGAAACCCAGTTGGATATCCTGCAGTCAATGACTCACCTGATATTCCAAACCCATTGCACCAGCCCAATAAGCGACCAACCACCACCCTTTCTATCATTAAGTCAATTGGATCAAGTTAGCCATCTGAGTATGCAATCTAACCTTCCATGTGGAACTTTATTATAGGCGTTGCTGATTCATATAGACACCGTATATGACCCTGAAAAAAGACAAATTGCTGGAGTGACTCAGTGGGTCAGGGAGCAGCTCCGGAGATCATGCATAAGTGATATTTTGGCTGGGGATCAAAAGTCACATATCGATGTTTGCCCGATCTGCTGAGTTACTCCAGCATTTTGTGTCTTTTTTTGTAAACCAGCATCTGCAGTTACTTGTGTCTATGACCCTAACCTCATCAGTAGGTGAGTAACCTTCTTGGTTCTTCAATATACTCAATCAAATTTATGAGACATGTTCTCCCACAAATGAAACCATGCCGACTATTGCTAGTCCCTAATCTAATCCAAATACACACATATCTTATCCCTCAGAATACTCTCCGGTAACTTGCGTACCACAGATGTTAGGCTCACTGGTCTATAGTTCTTAGGCTTCTCTTTGCAGCCCATCTTAAATAGAGGCATGACATTCCCCAAACTCCACTCTTCCGGCACATCACCTATGTCTAATGATGATTCATATCTCTCTGCCAGAATGCCTGCAATTTCCTCTCCAGTTTCCCACAGTGTCCTTGGACATATTGATCATTCCCAGGTGATTTATCTAACTTTATAGGCGCGTTATCTACTTCTGTACTATAATGCAGACTGCCCTCAGGATATTACCATTAACATTTCCAAGTTCTCCAGCCTTCATGTCTTTCTCCATGATAAAAACAGAGGAGAAAAAACTTATTTAGGGCCTTGCCCATCCCCTGCGGCTTCACACAGAGATGATCGCTTTGGTAGCAGACGACCTTTTGACCAACCTGGATTTTAGTAGATGATTTCATTGGCTATTAATGCTACATATTTAACAAATTGTGAATTTCAATTTCTGAGCTTGACTCATGTTAATTTACAATGCCGACTATACTGATTATTGTTACAAATCTTACTATTTGCATGCAATCCATGTGCCATAAAAGGTTCATATAAAATTCATATAATGCAAAGAATTTGTGAATCACTGCATAATATTGAGTGTCCTTAATCTGTTTACGATACCTGTTGCATCTGTTTATATTCCTAAAGCCAAGGGCTGTTTTGCCAGATCAATAGATTATATCATCATTGACTTATTCCACTCTGTGGTCACTTCTATTGGTTTCACTTCAAAGTTCATCACCTGCTGTATAGAGCACATTCCAATGGTTCAATGGTTATTATTGTCACCCGTGCAGAGATACAGAGAAATGCTTGTTCTTCATGCTATCCAGTCAAAACATACTGTACATGAGTAATAGATCCTCTTCCGGAGCCCCAGCAGAGAATTGCCAGATTCTGGCACAATTTTTAAACATCAATAAGAGGATGTAAAAAGCTATACAATCACTAGTACAATTCAGAGTACAATCACTTCTTTGCTTCAGTAGGTGGTGTTGACAAATGAGTGTCTGCCCACTCACTGCAGGATTAGCTGTTTCGGATCTGGAGTCACCGGGAGGCCAGGCCATGAATACAACACGTTAGGGAATCCAGCTGGGCTTTCTGACAAAACCCATTCGATGGACCAGATTGCACCGGTGGAAGGAAATGGGCAGTTGATATTTTGGGTTGAGTTCCTGTCTGGGTAGAAGTCAAGAGCGGCGCAAATACCTAGAGTTGTTACCTTACTGCACCAAAGACTCAGGTTCGATCCTAACTACAGCTATTGTCTGCACGGAGTTTGCAAGTTTTCCCTGTGACCGCCAGGGTTTTCTCAGGGTGCTCAGGTTTCCTACCACATTCCAAAGATGTAGAGGTATGTAGCTTAGGTAATTGGCTTAGGTAAAATTGTCCCTAGGATGTAGGATAGTGTTAATGTATGGGTGAATGCTGGACAACAAGGACCATGAGGGCTGGCCTGTTTCCATGTTGTATCTCTAAAGTCTAAAATCTTGCATAGATGCTGCTTGGCCCACTGAGACTGATTAGACTGCTAGAAAAACTCAGCAGGTCAGGAACATCTGTAGACGACTTCCATCCGGGTATTTCCTATAAAGAGATGAAAGGGGAGTGGTTGGATAAGAGCTGGCATGTGGCAGGTGGATCCTGGTGAGGAAGCGCTAATTGGCGTATTGTCCAATGGGTGAGCGGGGGATGGGGAGAACCCATCGACTGCACACCGTACACTAAATCCCTCCCCCCCCCTCCCCCCTCGTTGCTCACCAATCGCCTCCCTCCATTGGTCCTTCTATCACAGTCCCTCCTCACTCAGTGCCACTCCTCACTTTCCTTTCCCACCTGATTCCAGAATTTGCAGCCTTTATCTCACTTACATCTCCCAGCTGCCACCACCACCACCTCCCTCCAGCTCTCTCCCCTCTCGTCCATCCATTTAGATGAAGGGTCTCAGCCACAAATGTCGACTCTCCATTTCCCTGCACGGATGCTGCCTGATCCGATGAGTTCCTCCATCAGCAATCCTTTATTTTGCCACAGATTCCAACATCTGTAGTCTTTTGTGCCTCAACGACAGATGCAAATCAGGAATGATTGAAAAATATCATGAAGCACGAAAAGTTGCCAATTATTGTGTGTAAAACCGTGCCTTATCCTTGAAAGGTTCCGCCTGCTCTCTGTAGCAGTGGGTAGAGTGAAAGAGCTGCGGGAAAGGATGACACATAATGAAAAAGGCTGATTAATAAGCACCTGCATACTGTAGTTTATTTAACAGTGCTTTCTTTGTTAAAATGCTTATGCGAGTTTTCCTTTAGTTAAAGAAGATCTTTACACCGGGATCACTGAAAAGCCTGCAGCAGGTCTGCTTTCTATGACAGCTTGAACCAGCTCCAAAGAAGTGATTTGTTTAACGTTGCAATTTCTGCTTTTCCAGCTGCAGTTCCAAATCCTTTGCTCCTTCAAGCAGACGGGGCCTTGTCTATCGAGCAGAGGGCTCAGATCCTGGCAATACCAATTGTTTGCCTACCGTTGTAAACTGGGACACATTCCAGCCCTTGTATCAAGGACTTCACATTTTTAAAAGTAATGCTGACAGGGTTCAGCTCTGGAATAAAGTTCACATAATGAGATGGATTTTCTGTTCCCACGGTAGCACGCTTTAAACTCAATGCATCACACAAACAATATCAGCTTATTGTCGGCATTGATCAGGCGTGCCCCAGTGATGGAGCTGACGGTAACAGATATCAAGGCACCAGGAGCAACAGGTTTGACTCAGACCCAGACCTCTGTTGGCAAAACTCATTGAGAGAGTTCAACATCTGAACGTTATCCTCAGGAGAATGAGCAGCCTGATGGTTAACTGACGGGACCAGGATGTCTGTAACTTGCCTTTCACCTACTTGAGGTGCATCTGAAGAAGGGAACCCGACCCAAAACGTCACCTATCCATGTTCTACAGAGATGCTGCCTGACCTGCTGAGTTACTCCAGCACTTTGTGTCCTTTTCTGAGGTGTGTTGACCCCTGGCACTGGGTGTTGCCTGGGGTTAAACAGAGATCGACTCTTTGTTAAATCTATTTCCAGGGCCTCAAACATATTGCACTTTGACCAGGATTGCTTTACCCAACGAAGTCAGGGTCATGATCACTCAGCTTCTTGGTCTCAAGACCATTTCTGACTGCTGCCTGGAGTGTAACAGGATGCCCCAGGGTAGAGCAGTAGAATGTTCCCTGTACCCCAGCCCTAAACCATGGCCGTCAACCAGCCCCTGTGAATACCATTCTCACACCAACCTTGTTCTCCTCTCCCCACACTCCCAACAACTAAACTCCTCACAGATTTTACACCTCACCTCCACACTGAGGGATGCCTATAATAGCCAATTAACCCACCAACATGCATGTCTTTCAGATATGGGACAAATCGGAGCAGCTGAGAAAACGCCACAGGGTCACAGAGAGACCATGCAACCTCCACACAGGCAGCATTTAACCTGAAATTTCAATTTAATGCACGAGGCAAACCAACATGAATGATGATTGAACGTAGAATGACTTAGGTTTAATTCTGATGCTGTACTATGGGTTGAAATATCGACCACTCTGTTTCCCCCCAGCGGCTGCTCAATCCATTGAGTTCTTACATCAGTGGATTTGAATCTCCTATTGGTTCTGTATTATGTGTGTGGATCAGGCAGTGAGCTTTTGTGTACACTGTGATAGGGACAAATGGCTGTGGTTTAGGATAGTTTGGGTAATGTGTAGGTTGCCGTTAGCATCAGTCATGCACACTGCAACACATGTCCTAGATTATGCACTGTCTAGTAAATTTATAGATACTGCATGGGCATCAATTATACCGGTGCCCAAGAAGAGCAAGGTGACGTGCCTCAACAACTATCGACCAGTGGCACTAACGTCGGTGGTGATGAAGTGCTTTGAGGGGTGGAAGATTGCAACCTTCACGTGGTCCGCCTTGTTTCGACTAATGCAAACAACTCGACGTGCACAAACGGAAGATCAAATAGAATAAGTTGTCCAACAACTTTAGGGTGTGCACACCACACGAAAGAAGAAGAAGTGCTTTGAGAGGTTGATCATGGCGCAAATCAACTCCTACCTTGACAAAAACCTGGGCCCACTGCAGTTCCCTTACCGCCACAACAGATCAATGGTGGATGCAATATCTATGGCTCTCCACTCTGCTCTGGACCACTTGGACAACAAAAACTCATATGTCAGGCTGTTGGTCATTGATTACAGCTCAGCATTTAATACAATCATCCCCTTCAAGCTGGTTACCAAGCTCACAGATCTAGGTCTCTGCGCATCCCTCTGCAATTGGATCCTCGACCGCCTCAATCACAGACCACGGACTGATCGTATTGGTGGAAATGTGTCAGCCTCGATAACAATCGGCACGGGAGCACCTCAAGGTTGCATGCTCAGCCCCCTGCTGTACTCACTCTATACTCATGACTGCGTAGCCAGTCATAGTGCGAACTGCATCATCAAGTTTGCTGACAACACCACTGTTGTGGGACGTATCACTGATGGGGACGAGTCAGAGTATAGAAGAGAGATGGACAGATTGACCATATGGTGCCAGCACAATAACCTGGCCCTCAACACCAGCAAAACCAAGGAACTGATTGTGGACTTTGGAAGGGGTAGGATGGGGACCCACAGTCCCGTTTATATCAATGGGTCAATGCTAGAGAGGTTCAAGATCTTCAAATTCCTGGGCGTGCATATTTCTGAAGATCTCTCCTGGTCCGAGAACACTGATGCAATTATAAAGAAAGCACATCAGCGCCTCTACTTCCTGAGAAGATTCGGTATGAGAGTCGGTATGTCAAGGAGGACTCTCTCTAACTTCTACAGGTGCACAGTAGAGAGCATGCTGACCGGTTGCATCGTGGCTTGGTTCGGCAACTTGAGCGCCCAGGAGCAGAAAAGACTACAAGAAGTAATAAACACTGCCCAGTCCATCATCAGCTCTGACCTCCCTACCATCGAGGAGATCTATTGCAGTCGCTGCCTCAAAAAGGCTGGCAGCATCATCAAGGGCCCACACCATCCTGGCTACACACTCATCTCCCCGCTACCTTCAGGTAGAAGGTACAGGAGCCTGAAGACTGCAACAACTAGGTTCAGGAATATTTACTACCCCACAGCCTTTAGGCTATTAAACTCAAATGAAACAAAACTCTGAACATTAATAGACTATTATCTGTTTATTTGTACCTTATCTGTTTATTTATTCATGTGTGTATATATTTATATAATGGTATATGGACACACTGATCTGTTCTGTATTCATGCCTACTATATTCTGTTGTGCTGAAGCAAAGTAAGAATTCCATTGTCCTATCTGGGACACATGACAATAAACTCTCTTGAATCTTGAATCTTGAAACAAGCCCTTCGGGCCTCCAAGTCCATGCCGAGCATAGATCACCCGTTCACATTAGTTCTATGTTATCCCACTTTTCCACTCCCTACACACTTGGGGTAACATACAGAGGCCAATTAACCAACAAACCATTGTGAACAATTTTGGGCACCATATCTGAGGAAGGATGTGCTGGCTCTGGAGAAGGTCCAGAGGACGTTTACAAGAAGGATCCCAGGAATGAGTGGGTAACATATGATGAGCATTTGACGGCACTGTGGCTGTACTCACTGGAGTTTAGAAGAATGAGGGGGACCTCATTGAAACATACCATATAGTGAAAGGCTTGGATAGGGTGGAGGATGAGGGTCTGGGACCAGAGGTCATAGCCTCAAAATTAAATGATGTTCCTTTAGGAAGTAGATGGGGAAGAATTTCTTTAGTTAGAGGGTGGTGAATCTGGTGAATTATTTGCCACAGATGGCTGTGGAGGCAAAATCAATGGATATTTTTAAGGCAGATTCTTGATTAGTACGGGTGTCAGGGGTTATGGGGAGAAGGCAGGAGAATGGAGTTAGGAGGGAGAGATAGATCAGCCAAGATTGAATGACAGAGTAGACTTGATGGGCTGAATGGTCAAATTAGGCTCCTATCACTTATGACCTTATGAAACCCACACCTTTGGGATATGAGAGAAAACCGGAGCACCCAGAGGAAACCCATGTGGTCACAGGGAGAATGTGCAAACTCCACCCAGACAGCACCCGAGGTCAGGATCGAACCTGGGTCGCTGGCGCAGTGAGGCAATTGTACTACCAGCTGCACCACTGTAATGATATTGACTAGACCCTTTCTGGGGTCCTCAACTTGTCAAATGTTAAGCCCTTTCTGTTATAATATCTACCACCATCCCTTTAGAGAGATTATACTGTATCAATCTATAGTTCAAAGACAAATTTACTTACTACCTGAGTGAGTTTAGGTGTGAATAATCACTGTCTTGAGCGGCGGGTCCTCATTCCCAACCAAGGAGGAAATACTTCCAGATAACAAAGCAAGTTTAATTCTGAAGAGTAATTTCTGATGGGATCTTCTTCTTGCGTCTGGCGTACACAGCTTAAAGTTGTAGGACAACTTGTTCTATCTGATCTTATCTGATTGTGCACGCCAGATTGATTGCATTTGTCGAAACAGGGCAGACCACGTGAAGCTTGCAATCTTCCACCCCTTTGATGGGATTATAGTTTACAAAAGATCTCCAAATCACAGTACAATTCATATACTAGAAAAACATCCCAATGAGTTGCATACAAACAAATTGTTGTCTTGACTTGGAGTTTAGAAGGATGAGAGGGTATCTCATTGAAACATATAAGATTGTTAAGGGTTTGGACACGTTAGAGGCAGGAAACATTTTCCCGATGTTGGGGGAGTCCAGAACCAGGGGCCACAGTTTAAGAATAAGGAGTAAGCCATATAGAATGGAAACGAGGAAACACTTTTTCTCACAGAGAGTGGTGAGTCTGTGGAATTCTCTGCCTCAGAGGGCGGTGGAGGCGGGTTCTCTGGATGCTTTCAAGAGAGAGCTAGATAAGGCTCTTAAAAATAGTGGAGTCAGGAGATATGGGGAGAAGGCAGGAACGGGGATGATTGGTGATGATCAGCCATGATCACATTGAATGGCGGTGCTGGCTCGAAGGGCTGAATGACCTACTCCTGCACCTATTGTCTATTGACTATTGACTATTGTCTATTGTTTATTGACTATGTTATTGGACTTTTTATCTCTAAGCTACAAACAGAGCAGATGTAACTTCTGACAACAATATAATCTATGGCCCATCAGCTAGAGAAAGAAAGCCTTGTGATTACGTAGCTCTTTTCTCAGCATCAGTATTCTGGGCAATGCTGTGCAACTCTAATGAGGTATGTATGAATCGTCTTCTTCAACAATCCTTGGGGCCAAAAATAACCAGTTTCCACTCTGGTTGCATGGCTCTTGAGGTGATTGATAAACCTGATGTTTAAGAAAGAACCGATGTGTGACCCCTAGATGGAACAGGCGATTTCTGCAGGAGGGCGGGGGGGGGGGGGGGTACCTGCTGCAGCTGAGAGAATGAGAGAAGATCTTGGTACATGCCACTGCTACTGGGAAGTCAGCAATGCGGCAGATCGCATTGACGGGCCATCGCCTGGTCCTCTGAAGCTTTGCTCCATGAAATAATGTATTTATAAATCTGGTGACAAGTAGCATTATGGTGACCCAGCAACAACTTGGCGAGGTTCGGAGGTGAGAATGGGCCCCCAGAGTGAGGTCAGCAGAAGGTCGTCCGTCAGAACTTCGAGCTTTACAACACCGACATCAGGGGACAACCGAGCTTGTGAAGACTTTAAAGGTAGACAAACATGCTGGAGAAACTTAGCGGGTGAGGCAGCATCTATGGAGTGAAGGAATAGGTGATATTTCGGGTCGAGACCCTTCTTCAGCCTGATGTCGGTGGGGGGGTGGCGGGGGGGGGGGGGGGGGGGAGGAAGAAAGGAAGAGGCGGAGGCAGTGGGCTATGGGAGAGCTGGGAAGGGGAGGGGAAAGAGGAAGAATGCAAAGACCACCTGGAATTGGAGAAGTCAATGTTCATACCGCTAGGGTGTAGACTACCCAAGTGAAATATGAGGTGCTGCTCCTGCAAATTACGGTGGAACTCACTCTGGCCAACAAGGCCCAGGACAGAAAGGTTGGATTCGGAATGGGAGGCGGAGTTGAAGTGCTGAGCCACCGGGAGATCGGGTTGGTTATTGCGAACTGAGCAGAGGTTTTGGGCGAAGCGATCACCAAGCCTACGCTTGGTCTTATCGATGTAGAGCAGCTGACACCTAGAGCAGCGGATGCAATAGATGAGGTTGGAGGAGGTGCAGGTGAACCTCTGCCGCACCTGAAGACTTTGCTCGTTTGAGAGAGCCAGGCAGGAATCTCTGGAGACTCTCTGGGTCTGAACTTTTCAAGGACGAGCCCATTTCTTGCCGTGTTGCTCCTAATCCCCGCCCCTTTCATGGTCATAGTGATGTCTCCAGGACAGGAGGGAGGCCAGCAGTGTCGCACGGAGTGAGCATCTCAGCTGGAGGAACGCTTCTACCATGGACGTTGGAGTTTGAGCGGCCAGTCGTGGGTTCTGAAGGTGCTTGGTCCCATAAATGGCAAAAAAACGTACTTATTAACGTGCTGCTCCTGATTCCACCAAATCTCCTCCATCTATCGTACCGTGGAGCTTCTAGTATTAGCAGAAGCGGATATCACATGAACGAAAGTGTGGTCTGGTGTGTTCATGACACTGCGAATACATCAGCTCCACTCATCTAATGGACTGATCTAATTCTGGGTCATACTTCATCTTGGTCAGCATGGATGTGTTGGGCCGAAGGGGCTGTTTCCATGCTGTATGCTATATGGAAATGATTTCCAATGTAATCTACTCCAGGATAAATCAACACAAGACCGTGTGGTGCCCTGCAACCGTGTGTGTGTGACCCAAATTATACGGTGAGATGCAACCTCGCAGTTCTTGAAGATTCATAAATCTCACTGTTGCCAGCTTTCACTGAGGCTCTTTGAACTCAGTGGTTGTGGTTGCCTCTCCAGGGACAGCATAAACACTGTTGAGTCCGGAAACCAGAAATGCACGTCAGGGCAGATATAATAATAAAAAATCAAAAGCCCGCTCATGCTGGCAATCTGAAACATCATAGCCGCCATGCTGAGAGCTTCTTAACTCGGCTTGGGGATGCATTTTTGTTTTGGGAGGTGAAATCAGATTTGGCAAGAGTAAATTTGTTAAATACCTTACTCAGCTTCCTCATTTCTTTCTCGTTTGTGTCCAAGCATGTGATAATGAAAAGCAACAGATGGGACTCCAGGGACTGCACTTTGCCGGAAGCCTACAACAAATAAAAAATGTGAATAATGCTGGAAGGGTGAAAAAGAATGGTTGATGGTTGGCACAGAGTCTTCGGGCTGAAAGGTCTGTTTTCATGCTAGGTCTCTCTATGCTTCTATCACTCGGTAAATCTTCTCCCTGCCTTAAAGGGGGAATAAGGATGGCTTGTTAAAATTTGGAGGTGTCCTTGATAGAGTTGGTTACATTAAAGAGGTCAGCACCTTTACCAAAACTGGAACATTGTCAGCAATTTTGGGCTCCATATCTGAGGAAGGAAGTGCTGGCTTTGGAAAGGAGGTTTACAAGAATGATCCTGGGAAGATTGGGTTAATGTTGAGGAGCGTTTGATGGCTCTGGGCCTGTATTTGCTGAAGTTTAGAAGGATGAGGGTGGATCTCACCTACCTAAACCTACCAAATAATAGATGGCCTAGATAGAGTGGATGTGGAGAGGATGTTTTCAGTAATGGGTTCTTCTAGAACATGAGGGCACAGACTTAGAATAAAAGGACGTAGCTTTGGAATGGAGATGAGGAGGTATTTCTTTAACTAGAGGGTGGTGAATCTGTTAAAGTCATTGCCACAGACAGCTGTGGAGGCCAAGTCATTGGGTATTTTTAAAGCGGAGGTTAATAGGTTCTTGATTAGGATGTTAAAGGGGCGAAAAGGCAGGAGAGTGGGGTTGAGAGGAAATATAGATTAGCCATGATCAAATGGTGATGTTGACTCAATGGACTGAATAGCCTACCTCTACTCCTATTGCCTATGATCTTATGGTCTTTATGCTGTAAACAACACATGGAGTGGCTGGTTTAAGAGGCTTAACTGGGCACAGCAGAGGAGACACTCACCACAGTTTTACTGATTCAGACCCGCACATTCTTTGTAAAATTACTTACATTGGATGAGTGCAGTATCTAGAATATCAGCTGAATTGGGAAACTGTGAAGAGTATGTACAGCCATAAAGTGGGCACAAGATCTGTAATATCTCCTACACTGAGCTTGTTATTTCATTCCCTCACACTACAACAGATATTGAAAGCGAAGCAAACTTTTCACAAAATGCATTTTGCTTTTGAAGATAATTATGCCACAATACAAATACAGCCTTTTACAACACAACCTCTCCACGATGTTTATTTGTCTTTTCCTTTCTTCAACTGAAGATTTATTACCCTGGTTTAATGTGTGCACAGCTACGATCATTCACTTTGGATGTCGCCTCACTGGATTGCAGCAAGTATTTACACGGTTATTGCTACACGCCTGAGCTGTTGCTCCTGTCAGGTGGTTTGCACCAAGACATCACTCAACTCTACCTGCTCCTGATTGTCACACTGCTCTCCCCTCTGTCTGTGAACTGTCCTGTGGCTACAGGATTTCTGTTGCTTTGACCACCAGTGGAAGGTTTCTTGAAGAGCACCCACCAGTGCACGAAAGGCTATGTACTCAGGAAACATGAAGACTTGCAAAATTTCCTTTGCTCCCTAACTCTGGTCCCAATTATTCTGCTCCTCTGCATATTAACCACTTTGTTGGGAGATAGTTTCTGATTCCCAGGTATCTATGACACAGGCATACATACACCTTACTCCACGCTACTCTAAAGATGTTGAACGTGTCACCCAAATGCTATTTGCGTAGGCTGTAAGTAGAGCTAATTGTTTTATTGTAAGTGTCATGGACGAGAATTGATGGGTTTTCCCAGGACCGAGTGCGTCATTATCTACTGAAGTCTAGCACGTTTAGGTTTATTGTTGTCACATGTACCGAAGTACAGTGAAAAACTTCATTTTATATGCTATCCAAACAGATCAGATGTACTATAGATACAATCAGTTCAGACTCAAGTACAATAGATAGAGCAAATGGGAAGACGGGGCACAGAATATAGTTCTCAGCATTGTAGTGCATCAGTTCCTCAGTCCAATGTCCTCATGAGGTAGACAGTACACAAGCTTGTGGAAGGACCATGCAGAAACCTAATAATGGAGGAGAAGAAGCTGCTCCTGTCAGGTGGTGCACGCTTTCAATCCTGTATCTTCTGCCATATGGGAGTGGGGAGAAGAAGGAATTACCAGAGCTGGATGTCTTTGATTAGGTTGGCTGCTTTTCCAAAGCAATATGAAGTATAGATGGAGTCAATGGTGGGTTTGTTTGCCCGTTGTTTGCGATGAAAGAGCTATATCTATAACACTGCATATTAACCACTTTGTTGGGAGATAATTTCTGATTCTGGTCCTGGGCAAAGCTGTTTCCTAACCAACCTATGATGCAAGTTCCTGCAGCTATCCCTATAAAGTTGTGGTCACTGCAGCAAAGCAATGTTCTGTGTGCTGCTGCTGCTGCTATATTGGGAATGATAGAGAAGCAGAATGTCTCCAGACCGATCTAAACAGCATCTGTGGGTGACATGTTCTGCGGTGTAGGGTTGTTATGAGTGCACTGGTTAAATGCCTGTGCACCTGGGCACCCTGCAAGGTGGGTCGATGTCCAGCCCACCCCGAACTGGGGATAGTTGGATGGAGGGGGGGGAATGGGTGACCTCTTACCTCAGCAGCGAGCAACCTCTCTGAGGCAAAGAATGCAGTCTGAAAAAGTATTGCGACCCAAAACATCACAAATCCATATTCTCCAGACCTGCCTGGCCTGCTGAGTTACTACAGCACTTTATGTCCTTATTTGTAAACCAGCATCTGTATTCCCTTGTTTTTATTCTTCTTATGCATTTTGCATTAATGCATTGGGGCACCAGAGCGGTGCAGTGGTAGAGCTGCTTCCTCACATCACCAGAGACCCGAGTTTGAACCTGATTACAGGTGCTGTCTGTATGGAATTTGTACATTCTCCCCCTGACCTGTATGGGTTTTCTCTGGGTGCTCTGGTTTCCTCCTACACTCCAAAGATGTGCAGGTTTGTAGGTTAATTAGCTGCAATTAAAATTGTAAATTGTCCCTAGTGTGCAGGATCATGTTAGCATACAGGCTGATCGTTGGTTGGTATGGACACGGTGGGCCAAAGGGCCTGTTTCCGCACGGTATCTCTGAAGTCTAAAAGTCTAAAAGACCAATGTTTGCAGGGAAACTGAGTAAGTGAAGGTTGGCTGCCTCCTGAGTTACCAAAGCCCATAGTTTTCAGATGAGATTGAAAATCCAGTCGGGATAAATTAGGCATGTTGTACTACTCTTCACATCATTGGTTCCTTTTATGTCTGGGTCTGCCTTGAAGTATTATAGCAATCTTTGTTGGGGCTGCGTCAGTGTGAGGGAGATAGAATTCTAGATCCATCCTCCTGCTCTCAGCTCCACAGCCACGTTGCCCGAAGGCTTGCGCGTCTGTGCACTTGTCTCAGTCACTGTCAACACTTAAACCAAATGTGGCAGCACACAAATGAAGCTCGTGAAGACCTCTTCCAGATTCAAGTTGTGTTACTTGTCCATTGCTTCCTAAAGCCAGGTGATGCTGCCATGAACAGAGACAACTTCCTCTTCCCTGATATGCAATAAATGGCTAAAGCCTGAAAATAAAAATAAGGTATGGAACAAATAAGAACAGCAGTAGAATAACCCTCCTCTCACCTAGGACATTCAGAATTAATTATTAAGAGAGTTTCATTTCATATAACAACCTAAGGTGTGTTGACACAATTTTGAATAAATGGGAATCAAGCCTTGTCTATTAAGGTGATTGCACATAATAGAACGACTGTGCACCATGGTCATGCTATCATGACCATGCATCAATTTCTAGAGAGAGTTCGCAATTATCGTAAAATCATCACCTAATATGGAAATATAGAGAGCTGCATAAAGTGGGAACGAGGAAGCTGGGCTTGTGACAGAATCAGACAGAAAAGCGGTCTGCAAAGAAAATGAAACTAATTCAGTGGGGGACAGCGGGACACCAGGGTAATATGGGGGGAGAGTGGAGAACCATCATTAGATGGAGGAGAACAGGATACCTTTGTATATGGAGCAGTGTGGGATACCTGGATTAGAATTGGGAGAGAGGGGCACCTGAAAAATGCAGGAAAATGGGTACCTGGATTAGATTTAGGAGGGGGGGGGTCACCTGGTTTAGAAGGAGAGATGGACATCAGGATTATATAATACTGAGCAGAAACCTGGGTTAAATGAAAAAGATGAAATGGTGAGGATCGTGTGGGCTACTGCTGCAAATCATGAGCAGGTTTTAGATAAACTTGTGAGGTGCAAGGATTGAGGGTTAGTTGTTGAATACCAAGTGTTCAAAATAAGATGGAAGAGAGCAAGCGAGAGGGATCAGAATGGAAGAGAAGTACCAAAGATCTGATTGTACACAGCAAGGAAAGAAGATTCAATAGAGGATGGCAAGATCAGGTGAAGGAAAGAAGGGGACTTGGTGGAAAGCAAGCCTCAAGAATCGGATATAGGATGGCAGGATCACGTCAGATGGAAGAGAGGAGAGGGATCTGGGATGTACTGCCTGAGTTTGTGTTGGAGGCTGGCATTCTTACAACATTGAAGAAGTACCAAATCAGCACTTGAATTGCCCGTGCATAGGATTAATATAGATAATGGCCCGCATGCACGCTAAGGGCCAAAGGGCTGGTTTCCATGCTGCATGCCTTTATGACTCCACAACACTGGTGTCGACGTCTGCTGCATTGTCTTTAACTTTGGAGGGCTCTCCCTTAAGATGTTCTGATATCTGAAAGTAGAGAAATGAACAGCTCTTCTTGTAACCTTGAAGCTCCAGCAACCACAGAGTTGACAAGTTTGTCATCTAATGGATACAGGTATTTGTCAGTTTGATAAATTTCTGTCAGTGTGAGTTGGCTGATTAAATTCCAAGAGTCATATAAAGGCTGTATTGGGCATTTAGGTCCAATATTGCAACATTGCTGACATTGGTGCATTGTCCTCTGAACACCAGCCCGCATTACTTGAGCAGATATATCAGGTCAGCTGTCAAATGCAGGGGAATGATGGCACCAGCATGCCTGCACTTCTGAAGGCAATGTTTGATTAACTGACAGGATGACGGCTCTGAGTGTGAATCCATCAAAAAGTCTCAGTTCTTTGTCTTTGGAACAGATTGTTTATAATAGTTACACTTCAGAAAACAACAGTTTGATAAAGTACCTGGATAACACTATCCACATTCATCACAAGAAGTAGCCTTTAATACAATTCAGCGGTCAGGCCACTCCCCTGATCTGGCAATGAATCAGGTCATTGTAACACAGGTGCTGACTGCAAGATGGGAAAGACCTCAGTCAGTTCACAATGCATCTGCTCCCTGGTGGAATGATGAAACATATTTCTTGTGGGTCTTTGTTAACATACTTGGGTGAATGTAACTCCTAGGTTTTTCTGGGAATATAAAGGGCATGTGCTCAAACCCATGCAACATAATACACGTCATGAAATATGTGCAGATCTTGTCTTTGATTGCACGTGTTCTCTACGTTACACGACAACAGCATTCCAATACGGGCTGCATCACAATATTCCTCAATGCACAGCTGCACCTGTGCATGCGCAAGAAAAACATTATTGAAAAAATTAATTTTGTGTTGATTTGTTTGGATGTTTTCTGTTGTCTCCCCCCCCCCCCACACACACACACACACATTCTGTGAGAGGACAGGGTATTAGATATAGCCTACATGGACTTCAGCAAGGACTTTGACCAAGTCCCATGTGATAAACAGGTCCGGGAGATTTGATCGTATGGGATCCAGGGTGAGCCAACCAATGGAATACTGTGGTAGAGGGAATCAGAGGGTGGTGATGGAATGTTGTTATTCAGATTGGAGGCCTGTGACCAGTGGTGTGTTGCAGGTTACAGTGCTGGGTGTACTGCTGTCTGTCATCCATATTAACTATATCAATGACAGTGTAGTTGGCATGATTAGGGAGTTTGCTGATTATATCAAAATCAATGGTGCAGTGGAGAGTGAAGAAAGTTGTGTAAGATTACAACGGATCAACTGACGGATGGACTTTTAAATCAGAGAAATGCCAAGTGATGCGTTTTGGAAAATTAAACAAGGCCTGAACTCAAACGGTAAGTGACAGGACCTTGGAAAATGTTGTAGAACAGAGTAACTGAGAGGTTCTCTGAGAATGGCGACATACGTAGGCAGGGTAATGAAAATCGTGAATGGTACACACAGCCCTCCGCTACCACCTTCTAACTCATACCACCACGCCAAGCTTGCATCCAGCTGGCTAGCTCACTTTGGTTTCCATATGATCCAACATCCACACTATCCAACTATGTGGAACCTCGCAAAAGCCCTTGCTATGGGCAATATTGGCTAACATCCACCATCCTGCCCTTGTCAATCCTCCTTGTCATTTCTTCAAAAATCTCAATCAAATTGGTGAGACCAGGCTGCCAACTCTCACGCTTTGAGCGTGACACTCATGCATTTCAGCCAATTCTCACGCCCTCACGCTGAAGACAGAATTCTCACGCTGACTTCAGTCCCTGCACAGCAAATATCCTACAGCGAAGCCATAGGATCTTTGTTGCACAGTTTGTCTCTTTGCGCCACATGACAGCGATCTGCACGGATTGGGGAAGCGTGTCGGTCCCGGGCAGCAAGTGTCAGCGCTTTTGTGCGTCGTCTGCGAGCGCTGCGCTTCCGGCTGCCGCAGCAACCTTGCTCCCTCCCTCCCTCCTGCCCTTCAACTCACACGGCAGCGCCAGCGCCACCAATCCACGCTGCACCGTGTCCGCCGGACTCCCCGTTGGGCGGCCGGGGAAAGAGAGGGAGGGGAGAAAGAGAGAAAGAAAAAAAGGGAGGGATAGAGGCAAAGAGAGACAGGGGGAGGGAATGTAGTTAGGGATTGAAGGAAGGGAAGGAGAAAGGGGAGAAAGAGGAAGCGTGAGGAAAAAGAGGGAGGGGAGGAAGGAGGGAGGGATGGGGGGAGGAAAGAGGGAGTGTTGGGGGAGGAAAGAAGGAGGAGGGAGGAAGGGGAGGAAAGAGGGAGGGAGGGGGAGGATGGAGGGGGGGAAGGAAAGGTGTGTGTGTGTGTGTCTGTTTCCCTGTGTGTGTCTCCTTGTGTGTGTGTGTGCGCCTCCCTGTGTGTGTGTGCGTCTCTGTGTGTCTCCCTTGTGTGTGTGTGTGTGTGTGTCTCTGTGTGTGTGTGTGTGTGTGTGTGTGTGTGTGTGTGTGTGTGTGTGTGTGTGTGTGTGTGTGTGTGTGTGTGTGTATCCCTGTGTGTGTGTGTGTGTGTGTGTGTGTGTGTGTGTGTGTGTGTGTGTGTGTGTGTGTCCCTGTGTATGTGTGGCTGTGTCTCCCTGTGTGTGTGTGTGTATCCCTGTGTGTGGGTTTGTGACTCCCCGTGTGTGTGTCTGTCTGTCTCCCTGTGTGTGTGTGTGTGTGTGTGTGTGTGTGTGTGTGTGTGTCTGTCTGTCTCCCTGTGTGTGTGTGTGTCTGTCTCCCTGTGTGTGTGTGTGTCTGTCTCCCTGTGTGAGTGTGTGTGTCTGTCTCCCTGTGTGTGTGCGTGTCTTCCTTTGTGTATGTGTCTCCCTGTGCGTCTGTTGTCACATCCTGGCCTTAGACAGGGCTGCCAACTCTCACGCTTTGAGCGTGAGAATCACGCATATCAGCCAATTCTCACGCTGATGTCAGAATTCTCACGCTGTCTTCAGTCCCTGCACAGTTTGTCTTTTTGCGCCATATCACAACGATCTGTGCGGTCTGGGGAAGCGCGTCAGTTGGCGGCTGTGAGTGACGTCGCATCTCTTCTCCGGCCCGTAACCCAAAAAAACACGTTTTTTTTCAATTCGTTTTCGTAGGATCGGGGCAGGCGAGCCGACCTGAGAACTGCAGCCAGTCCCCGGGACGCGAGCTGATCTGGGAATGGCAGCCAGTCCCTGGGCACGCAGAATGCCAACTTGATCATTATGGACAAATTGGGCCAGCCACATACATGTTGTATAACTCTGACTATAAAGATCTGAATGGGCTTAGAATGACCATTTAAGCAAAATTGCCGCCACTTTCCCCATTTTGATTCTTGAGATTAATATCCCTTTGCTCTGTTAACAGCGTTAAAGTACTTATGAGGTCGAGTCAGGAAAGGGAACATGTTATTTCTTTTTAGTTTGCTTTAATTTGTTAGTTGATTGTTTGTTGAGTGCCATCATTTCTGAAATGATCTTAAAGTAACCTAACCGTTATAAAGCAGTAATAAGTGATTTTTGTCCAAACAATTGGAACTTGCATAAAATGTTTGCATTATTAGCAGGACTGCCAACTCTCATGTATTGAGCGTGAGACTCATGCATTTCACAAAATTCTCATGCTCTCACGCTGATCACAAAATTTCTCACGCTCAAAAATCTCCGGTGCTGAAAGTTCAAACTAAAGCAAAAATTGTTTTAGAGGTGAGTAAAAACCATGAGGGGAATATCAGGTGTATGCATAGTCTTTTTCCCAGGATATGTGATTCAAGCACTAGAGGGGATTAGTTTAAAGCAGGGCTATCAAACTACCAGCACCAACCCCCCTCCCCCTTCCCCCCCTCCCCCTTCCTCCCACCCTCACCTCCGGCGGCTCTATGTCCGTCGACCGCTCTGTTCACACCCCATGGAGTTTTAACCCCGGCCCGGAGCTAGGAGCGGACCTGGTGAGTGGGGGCATTGGTGCCGCCTCCGGAGCCTACTATGGGAGGGGGAACACCCCCTCCCACACCCTCCCTCACAATTTCTCACTCTCAACTCTCACCCAATGTTGGCAGCCCTAGTGAAACTCAATTCTCCATGTTCTTAATCAGTCCTTGCCTTTCCAAATGTTGGTAGATCCTGTTCCTCAGAATGCCCTCCAGGTAATATTGTTAAATTCATACATTTAAACAGTCACAGAATTATACAGGACAGAAGCAGGCCCTTTGGCCCACCGCGCCTATGCTGACATATTTTTTCCTAATCCCACTTGCCTGCATTAATTCCATATTCCTCCCTGTCCTGCACATTCAAGGACCTGTCCAGGTGCCTCTTAAATAGTATTACTATACCCACCTTCACCACTTCACCCCAAGTACCAACTATTCTTTGTGTGAAAACGCTGCCCCTCAGATCTCCATTGAACCTCCTCCCTTTCATCTTAAACCTATGCTCAAGTTTTAGATATCCATGCCATGCGAAACAGGCACCAGGTAACCTAGCTATGTTTTACTTTATATACCTCTATCATGTCACCTCTCAGACTCCTTTGCTCCAGAGTCAGTCTATACAATCTCTCCTGATAACTCAAGTCCTTCTGGTCCAGGCATCGTCCTTGTGAATCTTTTCTGTGCCCTCTCTAGTTTAATCACATACTGTCTATGGAAGCACAAGGAACTGCAGATGGTGGTTTACAAAAAAAAAATTGGTATCATCCACCACCCTACCCATGTCAATCCTCCTTGCTGGAGTAACTCAGCAGGTTAGGCAGCATCTTTGGAAAACAGTTAGTGATATTTCGGTACAGGACCCTTCTTCAGGTCTTCTCTACAGTTGTGCTGGTCAGAACTGCACACAATAATCCAAGTGCAGAATATCCAACGTTTTGTATGACTGTAATATGACATTAGAACTCCTATACTCAATGCCTTGGATGAAGTCAAGCATACCATACATCTTTCTATTTATATTTTAGATTGATCATATTGGAAGAAAATGAATGCTTCAGGAGAATATAACATTAACTATTTCAAAATATCTTTTCACGATGACAGTAAAAATAGGGAACCCACAAAATGCAATCCGGTGATCAAAACAGATGACACTAACTGCTAATGTTGTCTGTCTGTCCACAGGACCCAGCTTTGACAATGGAGAACTGCTAAAGGCACCAGGGGGCAGCTACAGCAATGGTGGAGAATGGAGAGTGAGTGTAACACTGCGACATCCACACCAGAGGGAGTGGATACCATTGGCCGTATCATCCCTTTCAGATGCTCCATGGCAGGCAGAGGGTCAGGTATGTTGTACTCATGTACGGTAAGATCTACCTGCATAAGCAAGCAAAACAAAGCTTCTAACTGTGTCTCGGTACACGTGCAATAATAAATCAACATCAATACTGTGTGAGGACTTGCTTCACTGCAGGACATTTGTGCCACTTTGCCCAAGAGCCACAGAGAGAGGCAAAGTGCAGTCAGTAATTCAAGAGGTTGAACTTGAATCCTTTTTTAATTCTGCACCCAAGGAAAGGGTATATTGTACCTTTGCACTTCTCCCAGAAATATTCCCCGGATCTGGCTCTGATATCAGGCAAAGTTCCCTCTGCACATTTGACATCAAACATTCAGAGGGCAAGTGTGAAGAGATCAGACGCTTCAAGGTAAAAATATTATGTGCAGACTAACAGTCGCAGCCATGCTGCTGGTCTCGGCAAGCCTCTAGAGCAGAGACTGGAAAGAGACAGAAGGAAAAGAAAAGATAATATTTACTGTTCAAAAGGGAACTGCAGATGCATATTATAGATAATATTTACTGCCACTTTCAACAGATGCTGTGGTTTAGTGGGCTAGCCGTCTGCTCAGATTGCACAGTGGTGGAGTCCCTGAATCACAATCCCATTCCCAGATACCCAATACTCACCAGGGGGCTGGCTGTGTGGAGTATGCACACTCTCCTTCTGACCACATGTGTCTCTCTCAGGACCAATAGACGACAAGGTACGGCATGCTGGCTAATTCCATGATGGGCAATGTTTGAAGAGTGCGCAGCCTGACTGTGCAGCCTGCCTCTCTGTGTGACCAATGCATGGTACAGCATGGCAGCCGATTCCCTGATGGTCAATGTTTGGGGAATGTGCAGTCGAGCACTGGTGCATGTCTCTCTGTGTGAACAATGCCTGGCACACCACAGAAAGGCATGGCACACTATAGCACTGCAAACTATGGCACTGTACACCACGGCACTGCACACCATGGCACTGTGTAGGCACTGCACACCGTGGCACACTATGGCACTGCATACATGGCACTCACTGCGCATCATGGCTCACCATGGTATTGCATGGCATGGCATCGCACTGCATTGAGGACACGGCCCAGCACACTGCATCATTGCTTGGCACGGCATGGCACATATGGCATGGTATAGCACGGTACAGCACAGCTCACGAGTTGACTCATAGAAGGTGCAAGTCACACGGAGATTCGGCGTGCGATTCTCAGTAAACCGCGCGCCGCATAAACCGTGCATTTCACCACTGTTTTCCCCCAGTTATGCTTCTGATTGGCAGCTCGGTTTTATTGAACTGATAATTATTTAAGTTCAGCAATGCCTCAGTAACCTTTATTGCCAGGATATATTTTAAATTAATGATTCGTCTGAAACCTTTGATGATTAATGTTACTAACGATAAAATGTAAAATAATCGCTTTGTGAGGAAAATTATTACAAGTAATTCAGCCAACTTTAAAACCGTAGTAATTGTAATAACCACAATAACACAATTTAATAGCTCCATGAGAACACGTTGATCATTATTTTCTGGTTTTATTTACTTTTATAGGCGTTTATTTTAATACCTACTAAAGGCTGAGCAAACCCCTATGAAGTGTCGCTGTGTATCTCTTTAATAAAAGAATGGATCGTGTGGGACCTTAAGGCAAGAGAATTGTAAAATATTGCTTTTGTTCATGATGTTGGCAGTGCTGGTGTCAATGTGAGTACACAGTTTTTGAGGGAAGGGCTGCTGCGGACTTGGTTATACACACTAAAGATAGGCACAAAGTCAGGCGGTTTCTATGGAGAAAAAGGACGTGTGACGTTTCGTAGGTAGACAAAAATGCTGGAGAAACTCAGCGGGTGAGGCAGCATCTATGGAGCGAAGGATATAGGCGACGTTTCGGGTCGAAACCCTTCTTCAGACCTTTGACGTTTCTGTTGGGACCCTTCTTCAGACCCAACCCGAGATGTCACTCATCCTTTGTCTCCAGACATGCTGCCCGATCCACAAAGTTACTCCAGCATTTTGTGCCTATCACTGAGGTCCTCTGTTTCCACATTTAAATTACACACACTGTCTGATATTCACCATCATTCACTCTGCCTGTTGCCACTGAGGGCCAGAATAAGGAGTCTTAAGAAGGGTCCCGACACGAAACATCATCCATCCATGTTCTCTGGAGATGCTGTGAGTTACGCCAGAACTTTTTTTTTATATACATAAAGCTTTGCCCCCCACCCCTCCTCCCAGCCCAAATTTCTGGGTTCAAATCAGCCTGAACAAATAACATGAACGTCCCTCTCTGTGCCTTTAGTAGGACGTGTGTGGAGAGGGTGCCTCCCTTCCCATTACTGGGAGGGCCGAGGTCACCTCCCCATATCATCGGTAACAATCAAATATCATCCTCGGTCATGAGGAGCGCCAAACCTCAGAGCAAATTATTATTTTAAAGAGTCAATCCCATGAATTTGCCACCGATATCTACTCTACATGCTGATGTTGGATGACGTTTCGGGTTGAGACCCTTCAGACTGAGGTCTCGACCCGAAACGTCACCCATTCTTTCTCTCCAGAGATGCTGCCTGTCCCGCTGAGTTACACCAGCATTTTGCGTCGACCTTCGATTTAAACCAGCATTTGCAGGTCTTTCCTACACATGCTGATATTGGACATGATGTAGTCCAGTCATTCGGACAGAGACTGCCTACTTGGATTCGCAACTCATGCACACTCTGGAAGCTGCTCCGTGGCTTCAAGCTGACAGCTTGTCTTGGAAGCTCCAATCACTTTTACTCTTGCCTGCACCAGATAGGAATGCCATCGGTACTTACCATTGACGGTTATTACAGATTAAAGCATCCCGTGCGTATTTATAACTGGCACTTATTCTCAATATAAAATACCTGTCTCAAATTACAGCAAGTAAAATTCATAGATAAATGCTGCATAATGTTCTTATTAAAGATGATCCCTAATGGTATATAAACCAGAGTTAACGTCAATAAAAGCTTCCTGGTATTTATAATCACTGATTATTAAGGGTAGATAGCACCTGATGGTATTCATAATCAGTGGTGGTTAAAGATAGGGGTGCCTGATGATTATAGCTCCAAAACAGGCCTTCAGCCCAACTAGTCCGTGCTGGCCACCAACCATCCATTTACACTAACCTTACACTGATCCCATTATATTCACCCCACATTCTCACCAACAAACCCTCTCCCCACAGATACAGACACAAACTCAACTACACAGTAGATCAAGAGTCCTACCTACATTCATGTATCTGGGTTATGGAAGGAACCGGAAACCCAGAGAAAACATAAGCGGTCACAAAGAGAACCCGCAAACACCACACTGACAGCGCCCATGCCATGATTGCTGCTGGAGCTACGATGCAGTTTCTGCACAACTGTACCATCTTGTTAATTGTGCTGACCAAAGTTAACAGGTGATATTGTTAAACCAGTGATTATAGATACACATTGCCAAACAGCATTGATCACCTGGATGTTAATAGATAGAACCACCAGGTGGTGTTTTTAACCAGTGATTAAAATGGGTTTGAAAGTGCCAGATACTTTAATCAGAGTGATTTTATGGACAAGACTCTGCCCAATGGACCTTAGTCATCAATTGTCATTGTTACAGATGACGCCCATGTCCATTCAACAAATGATTGTAGAAGATTTTATCATTTAAAAATAAATTGGATAGGTATATGGATGGGAAAGGAATATACCTTTATGGTCTGAGTGCAGGTAGATGGGACTAGGTGAAAATAATTGTTCGGCACGGACTTGTAGGGCCGAGATGGCCTGTTTCCGTGCTGTAATTGTTATATGGTTATAAGCCACTGGAGGTATCTGCAACATCCAAAGATCTTTATAATAATCATGACTGTAGATCATGTTATGTTTAACTCATGATGATTGTTCATTAAAAATAAGGCCTAATGCAGTGATTCCGGTGGGGGACTTGCTATTCTCGTTAACAACAAATAGTGCAATCCTGGTCACATCATGGTTAAGGAGCGTGTGTGTAGCCCGGACATTGAACTGATGGCTGTGGGTCTCCGTCCATACTATATGCCCTGGGAATTCTCACATGCCATTGTGATGGCTGTTTAAATTCCTCCGTCCGCCAGCCCTCTGCGCGAGTGTGACCTCATCCACACAGTCACCGCGAGACTCCAGTCACAACACCCGAGTGCTTCATCGCTATCTCGGGGAACCAACCACGCGACTTTGGACGCTACCCTATCCATTTTCACTCAGTTTGTTGACTGTCCCACCAGTGATATGAAAACATTGGACCTGTATGCCAAGGTTAAAGAGGCATACATCTCCATAGTTCTTCTGCCACTGGGAAGATCTGGTTCACAACCTGGTTCACCTCCTACCCAGGTATAAGCCAATGGTCCAGAGGCTGCCTGTGACTACAAGGTCAGTGAGGGGGTGGTCACGGGAGGCCAATGACCTTCTACAGAGCTGTTTTGAGGACACAGACTGGGATGCATTCTGTAGTCCCCATGGAAAGGACATTGATGAACTCATGGACTGTGTTACCAGCTACATAAAATTCAGTGTGAATAACATAGTTGATGAGGAGACTGTACACTGTTTCCCCAACAAGCCCTGGGTCACCAGTGACATAAAGGCCCTTCTCAACCAGAAGAAGAGCGCCTTCAGGAATAGTGACAGGGAGGAGGTGAAATGAGTGCAGAAAGACCTGAAGGCAAGACTAAGACATGGCAAAGTGGACTACAGGAGGAAACTGGAATGGAAACTTCAGCAGAACAACATGAGGGATGTGTGGAACGGGATGAAGAGCATTACAGGCTACAAGAAAACCAGTGGCCTGGGGAGGGAAAGCAATCAGGAATGGGCCAATGTGCTAAATCTGTTTTTTAATAGATACTAGACTAAGTGGGACCCGTTGGGTCCCAGCATCACACAGGCGGTAGTATGCAAATTGTGCGCCAAATGGATTCTTGGGCTGGCGTCTCAGTCAATCAAACCTGTTGTGCTGGCAACTCACTCACTCACGGCTGGTGGGCTGGTAGTTGACTCACGGCTAATCCTTGAAATTCTATTTCAAGCAGGGTATAAGGCCACCAAATTCAAGTGCAGTTTCTTACCACTTCTAGCAGGGTGCAAGGCCACCAAATTCAAGTGCAGTTTCATACCATTTGAAGTAGGGTGCAAAGCCACTAAAGACAGCGAGTCGTGACCTCTCCCTCCTCCATCTTGCAGAGACTGAGCCACACCCACATTTCCGGGTTTTATAACCCCTCCCCCCCCTCCCTCCCCCCCACCGCCGGAAAAGGTGTGGCTTTCATGGAGTGATTGACAGGAGAGAGATTCTCAACATTTAAAAAAAAACTAATAACACTTTTATTTTTCATTGATGGGAAGAATTCTCTGCCCCTGCTCAGCGGAGGGGGACTGAGTAAGATGGCCAAAAATCACAGCCGTAAGTGGTAGCGTTTTATCTAAAATCAATATACAGTGCAAACAGGAAGTAAGTGCATTTACAGTAGTGCCTTTTAACTACAAGCCAAAGCACCCAAGCCACCATTTGCAGTAAGTAGTGCCTTTCAACTTCAAGCCAATGCTCCCAAGCCACCAGTTGCAGTAAGTAGTGCCTTTCAACTTCAAACCAAAGCTCCCAAGCCACCACTTGCAGTAAGTAGTGCCTTTCAACTTCATGCCACCATTTGCAGTGCCTTTCAACTTAATGCCAAAGCACCCAAGCTACAATTTGCAGTAAGTAGTGCCTTTCAACTTAAAGCCAAAGCACCCAAACCACCATTCGCAGTAAGTAGTACCTGTCAACCCCATGTCACCATTTGCAGTAAGTAGTGACTTTCAACTTCAAGCCAATGCACTCACGCCCCCATTTGCATTAAGTAATGCATTTTAACTTCAAGCCATTGCACCCAAGCCACCATCTGCAGTAAGTAGTGCCTTTCAACTTCAAGCCACACCCAAGCCACCATCTGCAGTAAGTAGTGCCTTTCAACTTCAAGCCACACCCAAGCCACACCCAAGCCATCATTTGCAGTAAGTAGTGCCTTTCAACTTCAAGTCAAAGCTCCCAAGCCTCCATTTGCAGTAAGTAGAGCCTTTAAACTTCATGCCACCATTTGCAGTAAGTGGTGTCTTTCAATTTCAAGCCACGCCCAAGCCATCATTTGCAGTAAGTAGTGCCTTTTCAACTTCAAGCCACACCCAAGCCATCATTTGCAGTAAGTAGTGCCTTTCAACTTCAAAGCTCCCAAGCCACCATTTGCAGTTAGTGCCTTTCAACTTCAAGCCAAAGCAGCAAGCCACCATTTGCAGTAAGTAATGCCTTTCAACTTCAAGCCATTGCACCCAAGTCACCATTTGCAGTAAGTAGTGCCTTTCAACTGCAAGCCAAAGCACCCAATCCACCATTTGCAGTAAGTAGTGCCTTTCAACTTCAAGCCACAATTTGCAGTAAGTAGTGCCTTTCAACTTTAAGCCATCATTTGCAGTAAGTGGTGCCTTTCAACTTCAAGTCAAAGCTCCCAAGCCACCATTTGCAGTAATAGTGCATTTTAACTTCAAACCAAAGCTCCCAAGCCACCATTTGCAGTAAGTAGTGCTTTCAACTTCAAGCCAAAACACCCAAGCCACCATTTGCAGTAAGTAGTGCCTTTCAACTTCATGCCACCATTTGCAGTAAGTAATGCCTATAAACTTCAAGCCATTGCACCCAAGTCACCATTTGCAGTAAGTAGTGCCTTTCAACTGCAAGCCAAAGCACCCAAGCCACCATTTGCAGTAAGTAATGCCTTTCAACTTCAAGCCACAATTTGCAGTAAGTAGTGCCTTTCAACTTCAAGCCACACCCAAGCCATCATTTGCAGTAAGTGGTGCCTTTCAACTTCAAGTCAAAGCTCCCAAGCCACCATTTGCAGTAATAGTGCCTTTCAACTTGAAGTCAAAGCTCCCAAGCCACCATTTGCAGTAAGTAGTGCATTTCAACTTCAAGCCACACCCAAGCCATCATTTGCAGTAAGTGGTGCCTTTCAACTTCAAGTCAAAGCTCCCAAGCCACCATTTGCAGTAATAGTGCCTTTCAACTTCAAGTCAAAGCTCCCAAGCCACCATTTGCAGTAAGTAGTGCATTTCAACTTCAAGCCAAAGCAACCAATCCACCATTTGCAGTAAGTAGTGCCTTTCAACTTCATGCCACCATTTGCAGTAAGTGGTGTCTTTCCACTTCAAGCCACACCCAAGCCACACCCAAGCCACCATTTGCAGTAAGTAGTGCCTTTCAACTCCAAGCCAAAGCAACCAAGCCACCATTTGCAGTAATAGTGCCTTTCAACTTCAAGGCAAAGCTCCAAAGCCACCATTTGCAGTAAGTAGTGCCTTTCAACTTTATGCCACCATTTGCAGTAAGTAGTGCCTTTCAATTTCAAGACACACCCAAGCCAAGACAACCAGGGCGGAGGGGGAGGGGCGTTTTCTGGAGCACTAGTATGAACCATTTTAGAACCAATATACATTTTATTTGCAAGCTTTGGAACCAATAGAGACACTTTTTGCAAGCTTTAGAATCAATAGACATTTTTTTGCAAGCTTTAGAACCAATAGACATTTTTTTGCAAGCTTTAGAACCAATAGACATTTTTTTGCAAGCTTTAGAACCAATAGCATTTTTTGCCAGCTTTAGAACCAATAGAGACACTTTTTGCAAGCTTTAGAACCAATAGACATTTTTTTGAAAGCTTTAGAACCAATAGATACTTTTTTTGCAAGCTTTAGAACCAATAGACATTTTTTTGCAAGCTTTAGAACTAATAGACACTTTTTTTGCAAGCTTTAGAACCCATAGACATTTTTTGCAAGCTGTAGAACCAATAGAGACACTTTTTGCAAGCTTTAGAACCAATAGACATTTTTTTGCAAGCTTTAGAACCAATAGACACGTTTTTGCAAGCTTTAGAACCAATAGACACATTCTGCAAGCATTTTAGAACCACTAATGGCACTTACATTTGAGTATACATGTGTTCAGTGTTATTCACAGCTCAGAGAAACCTGACCCTCTGCCTTCCTCCATCTTGAAGAGACTGTGTGGCACACCACTTCCTGGTTTTATAGTCCCTCCCCCAGCCGCCAGCGGGGGCAGCAGAGAGAATGGGGAATTTTGTAAAAACATTAATATCTCTGTAATTTTTAATCGACGGGAAAAATCCTCAGCACACATGCGGCGGAGGGGAGCTCTGAGCAAGGTGGCTAAAAATGACGGCCGTAGGTGGCGGCGTTCTCTCGGAAATCGCAGCACAGATGGCCAAAACTGGTCAAGAACAGACTTTTAGTAATATAGATGATGGTGAGGCCTCTGCCTACCCTTCCCCCTTCTCCCCGACAGTCCCTCCCGCTCAATGCCCCTAGTCCACTTCCTCTACCCTTTCTTTGCCGAGCCTGACCATCAAAACTGAGCAGGTGGGGAAGGAGCTGAGCAGATTCCACCCAGGCAAAGCTACAGGTCTCGATGGTGTCAGCCCTAGGGTACTCAAGGCGTGTGCCAGCCAGTGTGTGGAGTGCTTTTCTTACAGCATATCTTCAACCTGAATCTGAGCCTGGAGAGGGTTCCTGTGATGTGGAAGACATCCTGCCTGGTTCCTGTACCAAAGAGGATGCGCCCCAGCTCCTCCAATGACTACAGACCGATGGTGCTGACTTCACACATCATGAAGTCCCTGGAGAGGCTGGTGCTCACTCACCTGTGACCGCTGGTTAAAACCGACCTGGACCCCCTGCAGTTCGCTTACCAAGCAAAGATGGGGTTGGAGGACACCTTCATCCACCTGCTCCATCGTTCCTATGCTCAACTGGATAAGCCGGGAAGCATTGTGAGTCATATTTTTTTTAACCTCCAGTGCTTTTAACCCGATCTGGCCTGCACTGCGAGGGAGCAAACTGACGAAGATGCGGGTGGATGCTCCATTGGTGTTCTGGATCACCAACTACCTGACTGGACAACCATAGTATGTCAGGCTACAGAACTGTGTCTCGGACATGGTGGTGAGCAACACAGGGGCCCCACAGGTCCTCTCTCTCTTCCTGTTTACCATCTACTCCTCGAACTTCAGATATAACTCCGCCTCCTGCCACCTGCAGAAGTTTTCAAATGAATCTGCATTTGTGGACTGCATCAGTGAGGGCAGGGAAGCTAAATACAGAGGTGCAGTCAACGACTTTGTTGAGTAGTGTGGGCTGAATCACCTGCAGCTCAACACTGACAAGACTAAGGAGTTAGTGGTGGACTTTAGGGGAAGAGGAACACCCCTGTCCCCTGTCTCCATCAATGGTGTGGATGTGCAGTTTACCAGAGAGTACAAATCCCTGGGAATGTACCTGGACAGTAAACTGGACTGGTACAGGAACGCTAAGCCCTGTACAAGAAGGGACAGATCCGACTGTACTTTTTGAGAAGGCTCCGCTCCTTCAACGTCTGCAGTGAAATGCTACAGATGTTCTACCAATCGGTAGTAAGTGCCATCTTCTTCGCTACCGTGTGCTGGGGCAACAGGGCAAAGGTTGCGGGCGCCATTAGGATCAACAAACTCATCAGAAAGGATGACTCCGTCCTGGGGGAGGTTGGATTCTTGGCAGGTGGTCTTGGAGGGGAAGATGCTCCTCAAATTGCAGAGCATCCTGGACAATACAGCTCACCCCCTCCATGACACACTGGTCAACCTGAGGAGTACCTTCAGTAACAGACTGGTTCCACCAAGATGCAGGTCAGGATGCCACAGGAGATCCTTCTTCCCTGTGGCTATCAAACTGTACAACTCCTCCCCCTTCTGTCCTGGGATAATCTGAAACTGAGACTGACCACCGCCTCCTCAATCTTTGCACATCCCCAAAGCCTTACCACTCGTCACTTTAATTTCATGTTTCATGTATTTTGTATTTTTTATGACTGTTGGCAAATTGATTTCCCTCCTGGGATAAATAATGTTCTATCGTATCATATCATATTGTATTAATAGCTGATTATTATTGCTAGAAAGAGCCCAACTTTATTTCTTTAATCAATGATGTCAGCTCTTTTTCTAACCAGCAGTAAGTAGTTGCGATAGATAAATTCTGATGGTATTTCGAAGCATACCAGTAATTGTTATGGATAGATACAGCCTGATGGTATCTAGAGCCCATGATTATAAGGTCAGTAAATTCTAGATAATCCTTATAACAACTTATTCGTACAGATTGATAATGCCTGCCGATTCTGTGACCAGCAAGCATTGTAGATTATTACCCAGAGCTGTTTAAATCTCATTATTATTTATTTTGATAGTGCCAGAAGATATGTCGAGCCTGCAATTAAAGAGCATGGAGATGACTTTTTGTAACCAGTGATTATTGAAGATAGAAGATGCTCAAGTAACTGTGCATCAGCTCACTTTACTGGAGTCAGGGGACATAAAGGGCCTGAAAATATAAATGTCAGCTTCAGCATCTTTCAGCGCAGTAACTCCATGTGCAGCTTTGGTGCAATGTTGTCCCTGATGCTTCAAAGGCTCGGGGAACCCTGATAAAAGTATATTAAAATATTAGTAGCATAGATAGAGTATACAGTCAGAATCTTTTCCACAGGGTGAACTTTAACATCGTGAAGCCTGCGTTCTCTGGTAAGAAGAGGCCGATTCGGGAGCTCCATGCCGCGGAGAGAGTTTCAACCACCCCGAAGCGGGAGTTTCGGCCACCCCAATGGGGGCTTTGATCGACGGGTGCGGGGGCTTTGATCACCCCAACTGCGGATCGTTCGACTGCCCCGACCATGGGAGAACAAAGAGGAAAAAGATTGACCTTTATTGTCTACCATCACGGTGAGGAATGTGGAATCCACTGTGGTGGATGTTTATGTTAACTTTAATGTGGTTGCGTGTCTTGTTGCTTCTCACTTAGTATGGCTGTATGTTAACTCAAATTGCACTGAATCTTAATTGGTACATGTGACAATAAACTGACCTTGAAACGTTGAAATGTCAGATACTAGAGAGCATAGCCTGGAGTCATTACAGATAAATTCTCATAGTTACTACATCTGGTTTATCTGGTAGGTGGAAGCTCTCCTCCCAGTATTTTAACTAATTACCACAAATACAAAATTATTTATAATCTAAAATAATATCATAAGAAAATGCCCTCTGGTATTTGTTGGTAATTATCAAAGGCATCCGAAAATGCCAGTGGATCCCCAGATAGAACTAGTCTGTGAAGCAGATATATTTAATGGTATTGCTGATGTATTCAATGCAGAGAGATTCTGTTGAATGGTAGTTATACACCAGCAAATATTATATGAAGAACTTCGATAACCCGTACTTAGTGCAGCTGGAAACTGCTCAATGATATTGATAAATTGTTAATATTATGGATAGAAACAGACTGGAAATATTTATAACCTGATTATTATGGGTAGAACCTGCCAAACAACTGACAGTTCATGCATATTAAGAGTAGAAGCTGCTTAACGATATTTACACCCATTAAAACACGTTTGAAACAACTAATGATATTTATAACCAAGGAATAATTTAGAAAGTTACTGTCAATAGCATGTGAAACAGACCCTCACGAGAGACAGACATTATCACTTACTATTTACAACAGTAGGACACAGAAAAATAAGTTACTTGATTGTGTTCACATAGAATGATTGTTATAGAAACTGGCCATTGGTATTCATTGGAGAAAATTCATTCAAAATTAAAAGGTGCCCAGCTTTAATGAGCAATCTATCCAGAATTGAGCAAAAATCCCCCGAGTTACTGGAAATACAAAACAAATGGACAGGTGAGGGAACATCCATAGGACAGAGATGTAGTCGGTGTTTCAGGGTAGAAGTGGGCGACCAGTGTTGCAGAGATGGTTAAAGTGCGTAGAACGGAGGGAAAGTCTGCCACACGGTGCAGATGAAGGAGATCAGGGGGATGGTTACATGTTTACAAAATAAGATGCAAAGTGCTGGTGTATCTCAGTGGGCCAGGCAGTATCTCTGGAGAACCACCCCTGAAAGGAGGGGCCGTAGAGATTTCTGTGGAAGTCTGTGGTCTATAATGCAAAGTAATGGGAGTTTATGGGCTTGTAAAAACATGTAATAGGAGTTTGTGGGCTTGTAATAAACATTGGTCATTGATTGGCAGTGCTGCTTGCGTAGGTTCATAAGTTCATAGAGCAGAATTAGGCCATTAGGCCCATGAAGTCTACTCCAACATTCAATCATGGTTGATCTATCTTTCCCTCTCAACCCCATTCTCCTGCCTTCTCCCCATAACCCCTGACACCTGCACTAATCATGAAGACTAATCATGCTGCAGACAGTGAATGGAAGACCAGCCATTACCACACCAGGCCAGCAAAGCTGTGGGCACTCTGAATACTCAATGAGTTTAAAAGAAAGAGCTGTGCTTGTTTAGTGCTTCTCACAACTCTGGGTATTGAGAATAGTTTGAAGGTAATAAAGCACCTTGTAAAATGGTGTAATGTTGGACCTGTGCCAGAATCTTCAGCCGCAGCCGAGCTCCAGCATAATGAGCACATCATATGCTGCATGATGCACAAACAATCTGCTGGATGCAGTAAAATATTATCATTGGCCTTTCAGTGGAAGCAGTAAAGACAATATTGAAGTAATATTGTGCCCTACAGGGCAGGAGAGAGAGGGAAACGAGTGAAATGATAAAGACGTTGCTGGCTTATTGCCGGGGGTGAGGGATTGGTGTGCGACGACCATTGTGGTGCTGCTAATAGACTGTCCCCGCAAGTCATGAAACCGCAGCTGACACGGTGGTTCCTCAGCCTCAAATCAATCCACTTTATCTCTGCAATGCTCCAAAGAATTGACATTTCAGATAATCACCTTGAGAGCTCCACAGTACCACAAAGTGATGCAAGCTTGTAACACATACCATTAACTCATTCTCGCGTTGCTGATGTTTTTTCATACGTTAAAGTGAACTGACAACTGATAATAAAGTGCATGGTTTGTATTTCAATGTTGCTGATTTGTTGCTGTTTCCAATGAGGCATGTTAATGCAAGGAGTTGTGCGTTTGTGCCCAGAAATGCAATCATATCATGACGCATTCTGCCACTGTTGGACAGTTGGAAACCCGGTTCCTTCTGATGTGAAAGGGTTTCAATTATATTTTACCTTAGCTTGGAGATACAGCATGGAAATGGGTATGGACTAGCATATTCAGTTCCTTCCTACAGGTCCTTCTCCCCACCCCGGAGCCAAGAGTGGGGAGTCTGGTCTGTGTGATGGACTGGGCTACATCCACAAATCTCTGCAACTTCTTGCAGTCTCAAGCAAAGCTGTTCCCAAATCAAGCTAGGTTTTCAGGGGTTATGGGGAGAAGGCTGGAGAATGGGGTTAGGAGTGATAGATCAGCCATGATTGAATGGCAGAGTAGATGTGATGGGCTGAATGGACTAATTTGCACCCATCACTTATTACTTTATGACCTAATGACCAAGCCGTGCCTTCCTGAGAATTTGGTGTTGGTATTGGTTTATTATTGCCACGTATACCGAAATGCAGTGAAACGCTTTGTGTTGCATGCAACCCAGTATAATCATACTGTACATGTGCACATCAAGGTAGTGCGAAATAGAAAAAGAATACAGAATTTAGCCAGCAAATCCAAGAATCACCCAGTGTTTCCCAGGGGTACATAATTACCCACTGCGTATTGAGGAAATGTGTCTCTAAAACCATGATTGAGAAGATCGGCTTTCAATCAGCATTTGGGAAAAAGAACAGATGAGAGAGTTTCAGAATTCAAGTACTGTATATCTTCCAGAAACAGGCCTGGAAGATTCAAGACAAGGTATAAGTGAGAAGTGTAAGTCTCTGTATATACCCCCGAGCAAAGTGACAGCAACCTCTTGTTCCTAATCCCTGCCCTAGTGGTCTCTTTTAAGGAGCCCTCTAGGATATTCCTCAGTCTTTACTGAGGTAACACAATTCTTGTCAAACTGTGCAACACAACCTTCTCGTTTACATCCCTCACCAACTCCACCCTCTATCTAAGGTCTTGATAGTAGCCAGATCTACCCATCTTACAGCTGTCTCAATGAGGCAACAATGTCAAACTGTGGAGCACAACCTTCAAGTTTACATCCCTCACCAACCCTACCCTCTGTGTAAGGCCTTGGTAGTTGTCAGATCTACCCATCTTTCAGCTGTCTCATGAGACAATAATCTCGTCATCCCAAGTATTCATTAAAGATTTAAGTTCATTTACTTCACTAGTTGGACTCCTTGTATTAAAATAAATATGATTTTGATTTGTATTCCCCTCATGTGAATTTACCCTCTTGCTCTGCCGACTGGACCTGCTAACATTTCCTGCACTTGGTGAGTGTACCTCTCTATCTGGCTTCCTCCATCTGACCCCATTCCACACCCCTCCCCATCCATCCACTACCCCCTCGCCTTCCCTACCCCCTCCTCTCCCCTCCCTTGCCCTCCCCTCCCATTCCCTCCCCTCTCTTCCCCTCCCTTACCCTCCCTCCCCCACCCTTCCCCTCCCTCCCCCTCCAGTCCCATCCCAGATTAAACCTTCCCACTCCAAACATCCAGCAGCTGCCCTGAGACATCTCTGACATCAGGGCGGCAGTACAACATTTTTTTATATCATTGATAACATTATCTTTCTCCAGACTCATTCCTCCCCTTCTGTGTAACAAGTTGAGTAAGGTCATTGAGAACATTGGGGCAAATTTTTGCAATATTTTTCTGGATCTCAAGGTAGAGTGACAAGAATAAATGGTATTCATAAATAATGGAATAGCACTAACAAGCTGAATGGGGACTGATAAGATGTGTCAGTGACGCTGTCTCAATAGTGAATATGTCAAGTCATTGTAAACAATGTGTTGCGAGGTACTCTGGTTGTTGGTGGTAATTGGCAGAGAGTGATGCCGTGGTGATGTAGTGCACAGGTTCAGCTACAATACGAGCTTCCAGAGGCTATACTCGGGTTCCAAAGAGGTGAGTTTTGAATGCCACCATTCCAACCATATCCCTCTAAACCTTTCTGATACACGTGCTTGTCCAAATGTATTTTAAATGTTTAAGTGTAGCTGTTTCTGTATCCTCCTTTGGCAGCTCATTCCATATACCCACCCCCATCTGTGTGTGAAGATTGACCCGCAGGTCCCTTCTCAATCATTCCCCTCTAAACCAATGCCCTCTAATTTTAAATTTCCCAACTCTGGGAAAAAGACTGTCACCATGCTGCTCCTGATGTTATATACCTCAATAATATCACTGCTTCCTCCTACACTCCAGGGAATAAGTTCTCATCCTATTCAACTTCCCTTATAATTCAAGCACTCCAATCCTGGTTACAGCCTCCTGAATTTTTTCTGTACCCTTTCCAGATTAGTGCCATTCTTCCCATATCAGGGTAACCAGACTGCACACAATACTCCAAGTATGGCCTCAGTAATAAGTATGGTTGGAACATGTTGTCCCAGCTCCTGAACTCAATGCCCTGCCTGATGAAGGCAAAGAGGCCAAATGTATTCTTCACCACCTATGTGTCTACTTTCAGTGAACTATGTACCTGTTCCCCTGGCTTTCTCTGTTCTACAACACCCTCCAGGGACCTACCGTTTACCCTGTTAGTGCTGCCTGGGTGTAACTCACCAACAACACCTTGCACTTCTCCAGTTAAGCTCCATCTGCCATTCCTTGGCCCTCTACCCCAGTGTACCTAGATCCTGTTGTGATCTCTTCACTGTCTACTGCTGTATAGCACCAATTGTTGTGCCATCTGCAAGCTTACCAACCATGTTAACATTCTGTGAATGAGTACATGGTTCACTGAAAGTGGAGACACGTGGATGGGGCGGTGAAGCAGACTTTGCCATCCTTGCCTTAATTGGTCAAGCCAATACTTCATCACTGAATTCAAGGAAAGGATCAGCAGCATCACACCTGTACCAGGTGACTATCAATCGAAAGTGAACAAGGTGCATTTTAATTTGTTTCATCTATTCCTGTCAAGAGTCAAGAATGTTTTATTGTCATCTGTAGGTTAATTTACTTCAGTACATTGTCCCCAGTGTGTAGTATAGAACTAGTGTATGGGTGATCACTGGTCAATATGGAGTCAGTGGGCTAAAGGGCCTGTTTCTGTGCAGTATCTATACATTAAATTAAAACTATTGATAAATATATTTATTCTGTTGGATTCTGAATATTCAAAAATGAGCGCAGGTCAACGGGAAGTTTGCATCTTATAAATTAACCCAGAGCTAACAGAACACAACGGCACTCTGAGGGAGGCTTATGTGGTGTGTCTGTGTGTGGTGCTAACTATAAAACGATGCATGTCCTACAGCCATGAGTCATGAGAGAATTACACAGAACATGGAAAACACGTCGGTTTCTGCCCAATGTAAGTGAATGATCAGAAATATTTTCACACTGACAGACTAACATTTTTCTTGATTGTTACTTTGATAGGATATAGAAATCCAGGAAAAAACACTCGACAATCAAACATCTTCATCACTGTGACACAAGGCCCTATAACTGGACTAGAATAGACGAGCATCACGTCTCAGCTTGTTTTTTTAGAGTGATGGCTTCCATCATATTTTTCCACAGGGCAGTACATTAAATATTGAATCAGTGCATCAGTGTTGAGCTGAAGGATGGCTTTGTTCAGTGGGAGGTGATCCTCGTTGCAGCTGAAGGATTTCACCTGTCTCTGCCCCTTGGAGCTGAAAGAAACTCTAATTTAACTCGAGGATCGGGACTGTAATTTCTTTGCAATTAGAGGGAACGTTAGCAGCAAAGAAAAGAGAGGACTGGCAGAGGGGAGATACAAGGCACACGGAGGGAAAGTGCTGTGGGTTGCAGTGGGAAGAGAGGAAGAACTGGCTGGGAACAAACTCTATTGCCATCACTCCACCTCCCTCCCCACGCTCACTGTCACACACTCACTAGGCTCCACAGACAACCTGAGACCTGGCACTCCCTTCCTCAGCCCTTCCCTCCTGACAATACTGGGATTCCACCATCCAGTCCATCCTTCTGATCACGGATTTCTCTCCCATCCAGGGAGTTTCATAGACGATAGACAATGTGTGCAGGAGTAGACCATTCGGCCCTTCGAGCCAGCACCGCCATTCACTGTGATCATGGCTGATTATCCACAATCAGTACCCCGTTCCTGCCTTCTCCACATATCCCTTGACTCCGCCATCTTTAAGAGCTATATCTAACTCTCTCTTGAAAACTACCAGAGAATAGGCCTGCACTGCCTTCTGAAGCAGAGAATTCCACAGATTCACAACTCTCTGGGTAAAAAAGTTTTCCTCATCTCCGTTCTAAATGGCCAACCACTTATTCTTAATCTGAAGCCCCTGGTTCTGGACTCCCCCAACATCGGGAACATGTTTCCTGCCTCTAGAGTGTCCAATCCCTTAATAATTTGACATGTCTCTATAAGATCCCCTCTCATTCCTCTAAATTCCAGAGAATACAAGCCCAGTCGCTCAATTATTTCATCATATGACAGTCCCACCTTCCCAAGAATTAACCTTGTGAACCCACGCTGCACTCCCTCAAGAGCAAGAATGTCCTTCCACAAAATTGGAGACCAGAACTGCACACAATATTCCAGGAGTGGTCTTGTAGGACCACTAAATCTCACGACCGAAAGTAAAGGACAAGCGACACCAAGTTTTGCCAAACACCTTGTGCCTCGTTTAATAAAAATCTCCTCAAACTCCTCGTGTACAGATAAGCCCGTTATGCCCTCTGACCTCGGGGTTTGAATCTCAGCTCTCGACCCTCACGTGACGCTGCTTGTTACTAGGCAACGGGAACAAGCTGTACCTAAAAACCACGTGGGCATGAAGTCGTCACAGCTCCCCCCTTAGCCACCGAGTCACACCAGGTGGCGACTGCCTGGCTTTGTCCTGCCCTGTTCCGGTCGTTTGGTACTACAGTGTGGGAGGAAGTGTTCGTGTCCTGTGACTTCGCCCGCTCGGTGAGTGAGGTTCTCGACATATGCTGGCTTTCACCGGCCGACAGATACAGTGTCAATTTTTCCGTTCCGATTGATTACGAAACTCTTGGGTAGGCGTGGATGGCGTCATGTTGGACCAAACATGTGTGCAGCTTTGAAGATCAGCAGGCACGTAGACCATTGCAGGTGTTTGCCGCGTCGCTTTCGGCCTGAGTAGCTGCTTAGTTCACCAATCAACATACCTGTTTGGGTCATAGGATCTGTCTGTGGGAATCGGTTCGACAAATTCGCTGGGCGGCTTCAGAGTTGTGCAGTAAACCATTTCCGCCGACGAACATCTAATACCAGGCAATGGGAACTATGCAGCTACTCAGGCCAACACCGACTAGGCAATGGGAAAAAGCTGTACCGAAAAACAACATGGGCATGAAGTCGCCACAGTCTCACTAGGTCCCTATACAACTACAGAAGGACCTCTTTGCTCCTGTACTCAACTCCTCTTGTTATGAAGGCCAATTAGCTTTCTTCACTTCCAGCTGTAACTGCATTCTTCCTTTCAGTGGCTGATGAACAAGGACACCCAGATCTCATTGTACTTCCCTTTTTCCTAATTTGACACCATTCACATATTAATTTGCCTTCCTGTTCTTGCCACCAAAGTGGATAACCTCACATTTATCCACATTAAACTGCATCAGCCATTCATCTGCCCACTCACCCAACCTATCCAAGTCACCCTGCATCCTCATAGCATCGTCCTCTCAGCTCACACTGCCACCCAGCTCTGGGTCATCTGCAAATTTGCTAATGGTACTTTAAATCCCTTTATCTAAAGCATTAATGTATATTGTAAATAGCTGCGGTCCCAACACCGAGCCTTGCAGCACCCCTCGAGTCACTGCCTGCCATTCTGAAAGGGACCCATTAGGCCCTACTCTTTGTTTCCTGTCTGCCAACCAATTTTCTATCAATTTTTTTCCTTCCCCTCTCAGCTCTGAGAGCGGCTGCTTTTGGTCTTTCATCTTGTCATCTCTCAGGTTTGTAACACCACCGTCTCTAGTGGGCAGGGATCGCTGTACATTACGGCCTGATATTTATTCATAGCCCAGTATTAACTTTATGTTTTAGTGATTAAGATTTCTTTTTAAGTGACGGTGCATACAGTCTCTCGGGTTCCCTCAGGATTATTCTGTCTCCTGGAAGGTGAAGTGGGGAATGATCTTGTCAAAGGATGTTAGTTGGATGGCAGCAGTCTGCACTGTCTCTAGATATCATTGGGCAAACAGAATGGGTTGATAAAGAATTTAAGCATATTCTGTGCGCCTGTGCATCACAAGCAATAGAGTCAATAACTCTATGATTCTCTAAGCACGGAGGTTCCACACTGTGAAATTTGCGTACTATCCAGTCAAAGAAAAGGCTATACATGAGTACAATCAATACCCATAGTGCACAGATAAAGGGTACAGCATTTAATGCAAGATATAACATTAAAGACCGATAAAGTCTGATTAAACATAGTTCAAAGGTCTACATTGAGGTAGATAGGAGGTTACGTCTAGCTGGTGAGAAGACAGTTCAGTTGCTTGATACTAGTTGGGAACAAACTGTCCCTGCATCTGGAGGTTTGCCATTCTAGCTGATTTCCTTAGACATTTAAGACCGAGGACTCTTCCACATTGAAAGCAAAAGATTGTGACTCTCGCTCTTCAACAACATGAGAGCTCTGACAAAGACCATTTAAGAGCCCTGTGGATAGACTCAAAGACGTGCCGGGAATGGAAGGATATGGATCACATGCAGGCAGAGATGATTAGTATAACTTGGCATCATGTTCGGCATGGACATTGTTAGCTGAAGAGCCTGTTCCTGTTTTATGTTTTATGTAAACTTGTTTCCTTTGGATAGAAATTGTCTGAAGTCCCTTCCTTTCATTAATCATTTAATTGTCCTCCATTCAAGAGATATCTTTAGTGTCATCTAACATATAGACTGATCTGAACTAAGCATTCCTGCCTCTTCTTTATAATTGATGTCCCACTCATATCCAGTCCAGGACCAATGCTTACCTCAGTTATCATGTCATTGTTTATGCACTTGTCGAAAATCTTACCATCTGCCTTCATGTTATTTGTTAATTTATTCACATAGTCTATCTTCTCCCTCTTAATAATTTCAAGTCATCGTTCCCTTGTTTCCAGAAACATTCTGTACCTTGGTCTGCTGCCAATCTTTACAACATCATGTACCTTTTGTAAGAACTTATTTGAGGAACAGATAGGCTGAATGCACAGAGTATTTGTCTACCATGAATGCCCGATGAGGATTGTTAATTATAACTGGTACACAGCCCGCAATGTGCTTCTCTGGTTGTAGATCTCTGGTTGTAGATCTCAGCTAACCCCCACATGGATGGAGCATTAAGCGGGAGATACTAAGAACAGCCAAGCAGGTCAGCACATTGGAGTAGTCTGGCCCAGTGTTGTGTGGGTTGTTGTGTGGAGCAGGATCAGACATATTCCTCTCATTCCATCTTCTGCTGTTCCAACTCCTTCAAGACCATGGAGATAAGTTTGAGGCTATGAGGTATGAGAGATACACATTTCAATGTCAATGTCAAACCTCACACAAGGCTTTCTGAAATATCTACCTCTTATAGTCTTTGAGAACATAGAACACAGATGTGTATAGCACTGGAACAGGCCGTTCGGCCCACCAAGTCTGTGCTGGCTTTAACATAAACAAATTCTATGGTCAATACCGCTGAACTTTCTGCCTGTTCATGTGTCTGTCTACATGCCTCTTGAACATGCCTCTTCACCAGCTCTCCTTGTAGCACACACAAGGCACTCACCACTCTGCACCCTCTCCAAATGCTGCAAATGAGGAATTTAAAAAAAATTGTGAAAAAAACATTGTTAGAGGTGCTAATGAACTAAAACAGTTAAATCCCAATGATCCGAAGATGTCCCAGAATTTTGCCAATAATTTGGAAATACTAAATAGTCTGGTTCTCATTGTGTAGAATGCTTGGACTGAACCATCCCCTGTAGATTGGAAGACAGCTGTTGTAGCTCCAGTAGTTAGGGAAAGAGGGAGAGAGAAGGCCAGCAATATGTTCGTCTGACGTCAGTAGCTGGGAAATATTGAAATCTACACTAATAAAGAGCTGTAGAATTATGCAGCACGGACACAGGCTCTTAGGTCCATCGTGCCCATGTCAGCCATCAAGTATTCAGCCCCATTTCCAGTGAGGGGGGAATTCAGCAGGTGTTTTTCACCAGAAGATTGTTAGAATTTGGAGCTCTGCCAGAGGTGAGGTTTCAATGCCCCATGCATTGAAGAACCATTTCCATGAGCACTGGAATTGTCAAGGGGAAGAAAACTACAACCAAATATTGGTAAATGGTTCAGTACAGATAGATACCTGATTGCCAGCATGGATATGGTGGACTAAATACCTTGTTTCTGTGCTGGGCAGAACAGTCTTGGGCTGAATGGCCTACTCCTGTTCCTGTTTCTTTTCCCTGATTTCCTTTAGTTCTAGATTTAAGGCCCACCGAGTCAATGCGGACCAGTGATCACACCATGCACTAGATGCACTATCCCACACACTAGGGATAAATTACATTTTACAGAAGCCAATTAACCTACAAGCCTGTACATCTTTGGAGTGTGGCAGGCCACCGGAGCACCCAGAGAAATCCCATACACTCACAGGGAGAACGTACAATCTCTGTTACAGACATCACTATGGTCAGGATCGAACCTGGGTCTCAGGCGCTGTAAGGCAGCAACTCTACCGCTGCGCCTCTATGCTACCTTGGTCGTATGTCACTCTGCTGTGTTACAGACAACCATTGTGTGAGCATAATAATCATCAGGCCCAATAGTATTTAAGGAAAATTGACTCTGAAGATTATGTAAATATATGAAAAGTCTGTGAGTCGATGTGGCTGCTGTTTCAATATAATTCTCAGCATAGCATGAAGACAGTGAGAGCAGACTGTGGCACTGTCGGAGAGCACAGCAATAAACACTGGAAGATGATCAGTGCAGATGTCATGTCATCAATCTTGTCTTTTTGTCATATTCAATCTGTCCCAGTTCAGTCTGAGTGTGATCAGTAATCTATTGTCAGGAGAGGTTTCATTTCAATTAGTGCAGGATTGAAGGGAATATACTGACTGGGCCAGATCTAAACCATCACAATCATTGTCTGCCACACACTTTTTCTGCCTGATGAGCCACATTTGTCTTTGCTTTCTGTGTGGTGCACAGAGCCTTGCATTCCTTTGTTTAATCAAGGACAGGCTGGGGAATTATCTGGGACAGCGATATTGGCAGCAGGTGCCCAAGGGTTTCATTACAAACCTGACGTACCAGAAGTCCACTTGGCCATGTTGTCAAGAGCATCTGATGTGGCATGAAATGATTACAATAAACAGCTTTTGATTTACAAAGCATAAACTGAATAAGCAGCAGGTCGTAGGGGGAGAGGTTGAGTCTCTGGTCAACTCCTACATTAATACTGCAGCACCAAATCAATCATAAATGGAGAACAGATGACACAAGGGGTATTAAGAAGGGGGTGGGGAGGGGGGAGAGAAGGGGGTTGTTTATGGTTTAGTTACCTAAAATTGAAGAATGCGGTTGGCTTAAGCTGGAAAGAGTTCAGAGAAGATTAACGAGGATGTTGCCACAACTGAGCAATAAAAAGGGCCTGAGCTATTAAAGAGGTTGGGCAGGCTGGCACTTTATTCCTTAGAGCACAGGATGCTGAGGGGTGATCTTACAGAGGTGTATAAGATCATGAGGGGAACAGATAGGGTAGATGCACGGAGCTTTTATTTAAATCCAGATTAGGGGAATCAAGAACTAGAAGACCTTTAGATTAAAAGTGAGCGAGGAAAGATTGAATAGGAACCTGAGGGGCAACATTTTCACACAGTATAAATGGGTGGGTATATTGAATGAGCTGCCAGAGGAGGTAGTAGAGGCAGTACTATAATAATATTTAAAAGACATTTGGACAAGTACAAGGAGAGGAAAGGCTTAGAGGGATATGTGCAGGTGGGACAAGTGTAGATGGTACATCTTGGTCAGCATGGATGACCTGAGCCAAAGCGCCTAGTTCTATGACTCTACAGGTCTATAGTTGTAAGCCACCCAAGCAGAATAAATGGAGAACACATGTTGATAGAATTCACCGCATGGTGTAATATAGATCGCAGTCAAATTTCACAAAACTTCTCTGCTTTTCACTGACATTGCTCTTGAGGGGAGACCACGTGATAATAACAGGTAGGAATGGGAAAGGAGCAAGCCATTCAAATCAGGCCGGCCATTGGATGTGATCATGGCTGATCTGCCCTAAGCCTCGCCTCCTCTCCTGCCCTCATAAACTCCCATTCACTGATCTTTCAACATTGCCTTTAAATGCCGTCAATGATTATGGTTCTACAACCCCCAGGGCAGAGAGATTCATTGCTCCCTGTGAGAAACATTCCAATGTGCCTCGGTGTGAAATGACTGGCCCATCTCTGGGATTCTTCTATGGTGGAAATATTTCAATCTCTACCCTGTCCCCATCTTCCTCCCCCCAAAAATCCTTTATGTCTCAATAGGTTTGCCTCCTTTCAAAATCCAAAGAATCCAGGTGCCTGCTCACAGTCGGACAATCCTTTCAACCCAGAAATTATTCCTGCCAGTCTCTTCTGTGCTGCCTCCAATACTAACTAGCACATCCTTTCCAAAATAAAGGGACCAGGCATGTGCCCAGTTCTCCAGATGCGCTGCAGCAGAACCCTGCACAACTGAGACAACACTTCCCTATTCCCGAACTCCAGTGCCCTGGCACCAAGGTCAATAAGACAGTCGTCACTTAAACCAGCTGCATGTAAACTGTTTTTGTGGATCAAACTCGAGAATACCCAGATGATTTTCATTGGATCAGTGTGAAAGGACCAGGTTAGGCTGTTGGTGACGTGGATGCCATGAGGAACGTGAAGCCATCGAACAAGTCTACAGCAGCTCCAACATTGAGGACAAGGATGTGTTCACCCCCTCATTACCTTAGGTCGTTTCAAACCCCTCATGAACTTGTCAAACATGACTTATCTTTCATTGAGTCGTGTTGACTTGGTTTGATTACCTCTATTTTCTCTAAATGACTAGTCATCCCTTCCATGATTATAGACTCCTGTGCTTCACCACCAACAAATGTAAAGCTAACAAGACTATAGTTATCTGTTTTATGTCTTCTCCTTTCGTAAACAATGGAGTTATGCTTCCATTTCACCGGCTGCTGGACTCAGTGAGTCTTGTAAATCTTCGGTCAATGGGTCCTTTATTTCTACGATATCTTTGTTTTGATTTTATATGGAGATTATTTGCTTTTATTCGTGCTCAGCAACCATGCAAAACAGTGCGATTTACACAATCTTTAATGGAAAAGAGATAATTGAAACTCTCAAGAATCAGAGCTAGAGGGCTAATATGTAATTCATGAGCTTTTGAGATCAGCAAATTGTGAATTACAGATTAATTGTAAATTACTTCAATTCACCTTCCTACTAAATAAACTGGCTGACTCAGAGACATACAGCAGGAAACAGGCTCTTCGGCCCAACTGTTCCATGCCGACCGAGGTGTCCTGAGTCAGTCTTATTTGCCTATATTTGGCCACTGTCCATCTAAATACTTCTTATCCATGTACCTGTCCAAACGCATTTTAAATATTGTAAATGTACCCACTTCTACTACTTTCTCTTGAAGCTCATCCTTTACTTCAACTACCGTTGAACTGACAACAATGGGATGTGTCTGACAGCGTAAAGCCAGATGTGGATAAGCTGGAAACGAGGGCATCTGGTCCATGAGTGATTGGGATCAGCTGGAGAGTGAGAGGATAATCATGAGAATAAGGGAATTGTAAAATGCAGTAGGAAGATGTGGCTGGCAGGTCAGGGTGGACCTGTCCTCCACTCTCAAAAGGGTAGGAAAGAAGCTCAGCCACATCACGGATGGGCGGCTGACAGTAACCGAGAAATCAAGCTACTTGAAGTTGTAGAACTCAATGTTGAGTAGGGAAGGCTGCACCGTTCCCAGGTGGAAGATGAGATGCTGTCCCTCAAGCTTGTATTAGGCCTCACTGTGACCGGAGAGAGTGGGAGTAGGCTGGGGAAATAAAGGATGAGCGAACAAGAAGCTCAGGGCCCCTGTGGACTGTGATCTGCATTTGACATCCCGTGATGGTGGCGACTACGATGTGAACACCGCAGGCATGGCACGAGAGTGGAAGAAGCGCAAGTGAATCGTGCTTCACTTGGAAAGGCTTTTTGCAACCATCGTATTCACACCGAAGATGAGATTTTCCTACAGGCCCATCTGGAGTGCTATCTTTCTTATGATTTCCACCAGCTATAGTCACAAAATCAGGCAGAAGAAGTGGGATCCCCAGTATAGGACTGTTCCATCCCCATTTCATTCGGTAAGTGGTTATACTTGCTGCATTCCATGGAGCCAAAGAGCATCTTGTCAGAAGGTTGTTTCTGTGCAGAAATCTGGCCACCTCCAGCTGGGCAGCACAGTCTGGTGTGAAAATCTAGACCAAGGAGGGAATGGATAGACAATGTTTTGGGTGCGGAACTTCATAAAGCCTTATGCTTACAACTGTCAGTTGACCATTGTCAGTGATGAAGGAGATTGATGAAGGTGGCTGTTGGATGCACCAATTTTAGTAAAGCGTTTGATAAAATCCTTCATGATAGGCTAATCCAGAACATTAAGATGCATGGGGTTCTGATATATATTCTGTAAATATATCAGATATGTTATCTGATATACTGTATTTATTTGTGAGACTTGGACGTAAATGTAAATGGGTTGGTCAGTAGGTTTGCTGACGACACCAACACTGCAGTTCTGGTTGCCCTAATACAGGAAGTATGTAGAGACTTTAGAGAGGGTGCAGAGGAGGTTTACTGGAATGCTGCCTGGATTAGAGGGTTTCAGTTACAGGGAGAGGTTGGATAGACTTGGATTGTTTCCCCTGGAACGTCGGAGGTTGAGAGGAGACTTGATAGAAGTATATAAAGTTATGAGAGGCATATATACAGTCAGAACCTTTGTCCCAGGATGGAAATGTCCAACATTAGAGGACATAGCTATAAGGTGAGAGAGGGAAAGTTTAATGGAGATGTGCAGGGCACGTTGTTTTACACAGAGAGTGGTGGGGTCTGAAATGCATTGCCAGGGATGGTGGTGGAAGCAGATACAATAGTAGTGTTTAAGAAGCTTTAAGATAGGCACATAGATGTGCAGGGAATAGAGGGATATGGATCATGTACAGGCAGATATGATCATTTTATCATGTTCAGCACAGACACTGTGGGCCACAGGGGCCATTCCTGTGCTGTACTGTTCTATGTTCTATGATCCACCATCAAATCCATGAAGATGCTGATACATATCCTACTTCCTCTATTTCAGATTTGTTTAAGAGTATTTTGTTTGCAACATTCAATACCACAGAGATTCCATCCTTCTGGTGTTCCAATAAGTCTGAATAAATTTACATGTATTAGTGTCTGTGTAGTTCAATTATTTCTTAAGATAAACTGTTGTTCTTTCAAGAGAAATTCCTAGCACAGTTCTAATCTAATATGTGTGCATATCTCCTGCAGCACTAAGTTAGTAAGGTGCTATAGTTATAGTGCTGGAGTTGAACTGCTGCGAAACAGGCCCTTTGGCCCACCACACACATACCAACCTTCTTGCCCATCTACACTATTCCCATTTGCCCACAGTACCACTCTGTTCTTCTATGCTTCGGCGATTAAGTGCTGATCCAAATAACTCAAACATAGTGATTGTATCTGATTCCATCACCTCCTCTGGCATTGAGTGCTAGATATGAACTATTCACCACATAAAACACTTTTCCCTCAGATTCCCTTTGAAACTCTTTCCTCACAAGTTTAATCTCTGATCTCTTATTTATGATACCCTGCCATGAGTGATAGTTTTTGCCTATCTTCACGATTTATGCTTTTTATTTTTTAATGTACTCTCTCAGATCATCCCTCAGCCTCCTTCGCTTCTGGGAAAGCAAGCCTATCTAATCTCTCCCCATAACTAAAGACCTCCAGTCCAAACACCACTCTGGTGAATGTCTTCTGAACTATCTCCTACAAAACCACATCCTTCCTATTGTGTTGCACCTTGAACAGCACACAATACTTGCAAGTATGGCTTATTTGGTTCTTTATAAAGTGACAACATCAAATCTTATCTCTAGATTGTGTGCTATTTGCCTTTTTCACCAATATATCCACATGCGTTACCACCTATAGCGAACTATAGACTTGAAATCCTCGATCTCTCGGATAAGATTGAGATGTTGTACTTTGGGTGGTCAAATGTAATAGGAAAGTATATAGTGAATGGCAAAACTCCAAGGAGCATTAATGTACACGGCTGCATGGTGAAGCAGTGGTGGAGTTGCTGCCTTACACTACTTACAGCACCAGAGAGCCGGGTTCGATCCCGTCTATGGGTTCTGTCTTTATGGAATTTGTGCGTTCTCCCTGTGACAACATGGGTTTTCTCCGAGATCTTCGGTTTCCTCCCACGCTCCAAAAAAAGTACAGGTTTGGAGGTAGATTGGCTTGGTATAAATGTAAAATTGTGCAGGATAGTGTTAATGTGTGGGGATCGTTGGTTGGCACAGACTCGGTAGGCTGAAGGGTCTATTTCCATGCTGTATCTGTAAACTAAACTAAACTAAACTAAACTGAACTAAACTAAACTAAACTACAGAGAGATCTTGGAGTGCAAAACCATAGCTCAGCTGCTTGAATATGGCAACACTAGTAGATAGGATAATAAAGGAAACGTTATACACTCTAACCTTCATCTATTGCAAACATGTTACAGCTGCATGAAACTTTGATCAGCCATGATCATATCGAATGGCGGTGCAGGCTCGAAGGGCCGAATGGCCTACTTCTGCACCTATTTTCTATGTTTCTATGTTTGGTTCGGCCATATTTGGAGTATTGTGTGCCCCATTTCTATTGTTACCTCATTACTGGCAAGCTGTGGAGGTTGGATAAACTTGCATTGTCTTTTCTAGAGCATCAGAGATTCAGGGAAGACCCGATAAAAGTATATAAGATTAAGAGTGGCATGGAAAGGGTAGACGGTCAGAACATATCTTCCAGAAGGGTAATATCTAAGAGTAGAGAGCATAGCTAGTTTAGAGGGGCAAAGTTTATAAAGTAATAAACAGTAGAAGGGTTATTTAGTAAGTTTGTAGATGTCACCAAGATTACGGGGTCGCGGACTGTGAGGAAGGTTGTCAAAGTATGCAGCGGGATATTGATCAGCTACAGAAGTGGGTGGAGAAATGGAAAATGGAGTTTATCAATATATGGGTGAGGTGTTGCACCTTGAGAGGTCAAATATAAGGGGATAATATACAATTCATGCCAAAATCCTTGAGAGCATTGATGTACAGAGGAATCTTGGGGTCCAAGTCCATGTCTCCCCAAAAGTGCCAACACATGTACACAGAGTAACACATGTACACAGATAAAGAAAGCGTACTTTCCTTTAGTAATTGGGGTGTACTTAAAATCAGTCATATTGCAGCTGTAAAAAAACTTTGGATTGGCTGCATGTGGATTATTGTGTGCAGTTTAAGTCGCCCCATTACAGGAAGGATGTTAAGGCTTTGGAGAGGGTGCATGGGAGGTTTCCCAGAATGATGCTTGGATCAGAAGATATTAGCTACAGGGAGAGGTTAGATGGATTGTTTCCTTTAGTTTGTTGGAGGCTGGGGGGGAGACCTGATACAATACAAATTTATTGTCATTTGAACCTCAAAAGAAGTTCAAACAAAATTTGGTTTCTGCAGTCATACAACAAGAAAATAACCAAGACACACAGCCAAAACAGTTTACACAAACATCCATCACAATGAATCTCCTTTTCACTGTGATGGAAGGCAAAGTCTTGTCTCTCCCCTGTGTTCCATTTCTTCTCCCGATGTTAAAGCCTCCGAAGGGGAATGGCAAGTCCCGCGGCCATTAAGGCCGCGCCAGGCGATGTAAGGCCCCGCTCCAGGTCATCTTCAACCCCGCAACTCGGGCGGGAGAAGTTGCCGTTGCGGGAGCTCTGAAAAGCCGTCTCCCACCCGGGACTCGCGAGCTCCCGATGTCACCATCCACTGGACCTGCAGCTGGAGCCTCCGAGCTCCGGAGTCGGGTCGCAGCCACGCGCCACCACGGCGCTCGGCACTCCGAAGCCGTACTGTCTCACGATGGTAAGTCCGCAGCCCCGCCGGCTCCACGCCTGGAGCCCCCAGGTCATTCCGGTTGGAGGCCGCTCCACGGTGCTAGGCCCCAACGACAACGGATACCCGATAGAGAAAAGGTCGGGTCACCCGTACAGGGAAGAGATTTAAAAGTTTCCCCCACCCCGCCCCCCACATATACACAGCTAAGAACAATATAAAACCCACAACAAAAACTATACATTCAACGGGACAAAAAAATACAAACAAGGCAGACGGACTGCAGAGGCCACTGCAACGTCGGTCGCGCCACCTACTCTCTTTACAGAACTCTTGATAGAAGTTTGTAAAACTATGAGAGGTCGGCAGTCAGAGTTATTTTCCCAGGATGGAAATTTCAAAGACAGGAGGACATTTGTCAATGGTGAGAGAGGAAAAATGTAAAGAAAATTTGCAAGGCATGTTTTTTGAACAGAGTGCAGGGTACCTAGAACACACTGCCAAGGCTGGTGGTGGAATCAGACATGATTGTGGTATTTAAGAGGCTTTTGGATAGACACATGGATATTGAATTGAATTGAATTGAATTGAATCCTTTATTTGTCATTCAGACCTTTTGGTCTGAACGGAATGCTGTTGCCTGCAGCCATACATGTAATAATAACAAAACACAATAAACACAAATTAACATCCACCACAGTGAGTTCACCAAACACCTCCTCACTGTGATGGAGGCAAAAGTCTTAGAGTTACTGGGAATGCAGGGAATGGAGGGATATGGATTATGTGTGGGCAGGTGGGCAGTTTAAATTAGCATCATGGTTGGCACAGACCTTTCGGGTTCAAAGGCCTGCTTTTGTTGGTAGTTCACCATCTTTCTCGTAAATTACTAAAGTCGACCAACGACAGGGATGGTGGTGCTGCAGAAGATATCAGTGATAGAAGCATTAGATATGAACAGGATGACATTCTCATCTATCCTCAGTTGTGTTGGGCATCTGTGGGTGCACTGTTGAGGGAGAGGCAGAATGGATGATTCCAAAATGAACCCTCTCAACGTCTCTATGCCAGCAGCAATTAATCTATTACGTGGGACACAGTGTCTTCACCCTACACCTTTGTGAATGATTCCTTGGGGCAGGGACAGGGCACTTTCAACCTTCAGAAGTCCAGAATAGTGCTGGGAACCAGGTTAAGTAAAGCTCACAAAAGTCTTTTGAAGCAAGAGATACAGTCGCACCAATCATCCTTGTTGCACAAAGCCTTTAAGATTCTCATTTTGGGGGGGAAATCTGGGCAAGATGTATGACTGCCTTATCACCCATTTTGCATCACTGGCCAAAATCAAAATGGGTCACAATTACTTTAGGAAAGTTATTAAAGTATTTCCAAGCATTGTCTGCCTCCATTAACAGTAAACCTCAGTCAGCAAGAAATGGAACCACTCAGGGTAAAGCTCTGAGCCACGTCCTAAGTGCATTTAGAAAATCTGCTGTCAGTCCACATCTGCCCACAGACGAACAGTACCTCGGTTGGGCATTTTTTGTAAACGGTTCTGAATCCCAAAACCTTTCACTTCACACCTTCATTGATTCTGCTGATCCCATTTCAGGTCATCGTGTATCCCAAAGTACCGCTCCACTTATTTAATGGCCCTGGCCTTGCATCCTTCATTGAGCGTGCCAACCTCAATATATCTACTTTTTGCATCTTAATGGCGTGGCTCAAACCAGCTTCCATTCTGCTTGTGGTTGGAAGCCTCCAGGGACCCCCTTCAATAATGAGATCAGTCAAGTACTATATTGGGATGCTGAAATAAAGTCCATTGAAGAGATCCACTGATATTTTGGTAGATAAATAACGATGACAGACACTCTTCACCCTGTTTAGTGCTTTCATCGACGTGGGACATGAATATAATGGAAAGTGAACATTGAAATGCTGCATAATGGAGTTGGACTTGATTGTGTGAGCACAATCTATGCTAAAGGCACTGTGCGTTTCCCTAGTGCACTGGTCCATGTTCCCTTTACACAGGGAGATATCCCGTCATTTCATGCGACTGTCAGAAACATTTGACATCGGTTAATAAAGGGGTCAATGGCTCAGTTAAAACTGTCATTATTTAGCAACCAATTAGATGAGGATAGAGAGATGAAGGTGTTTTTATTAGCAATGGTGCAATAATCACTTTAGAATTAGCAACATGCAGAATAAGTGGAACAAAAATCATGATGTTTTGATTCAAGGAAAGGAACTAGGATAGGATAGGAAGGATAGGAATACACCCCCTTCCTCCCCCACCACAGCAGTTCCCCCAGGCTGGGTCCCCATTGTCCTTTGTTCTTCCCCTCTCACCTCACAGTGGTTCTCCACGCTCGCAATGAACATCGCCACCGCCGTGAGGTTTCACCACTGCCGAGGCCCCATTGTTGCGAGGTTTCACTACTGCCGCCGCTGAGACCTCACCCCCGTTGACGCCCCACTTCATGCTTCTGTGGTGCCGACCTGGCCTCCAGCCGCGGGCTCCGTCGGCCGCTTCGCCCGACCCGGGCTTCACCCTGGAGATGTCTAGTTTAGTTTAGAGATACAGTGCAGAAACAGGCCCTTCGGCCCACTGAGTCCTCACCGACAAGCGATCCCCGCACATTAACATCATCCTAGTAACACACGTGACAATTTACACTTATACCAAGCAAATTAAGGAAACCAAAGATCTCAGAGAATACCTACGTGGTCACGGGGAGAATGTACAAATTCCATACAGACAGCAACCATAGTCAGGATCGAACCCAGCACTCCAACGCTGCAAGCACTGTAAGGCAGCAACTCTACCGCTGCCCCATTGTGCCGCCGTTTGCTGCCGAGTTTTAACAAACCTACATGATCTTCCTCTCACAGGAGAGGTTAAATGAAATATCTGTCTGACAGTAGCACTATGGTCAATTGTCCACTGGTGTATCTCAAGCCTTCTTTCAGAATAGAATACACTCCTGTGCAGTTTGAGCTCATCAGCTTCTCCCTGGTCCTGCCTGCACTCTCCGAGACAGTCATCAAAAGAAACAACCATTTTAGACAACTCTAATTCTTTGAGAATTGAAACACAAGTTCACGACTAGTTGCATTTATTCCAGTAAAAGATAATTGCTTATTTATTTACCAAGCCTTGCTTTGGGCTAAGCGCGCTTCCTCCTCCCCAGTAAGTCATGTTGTCAGTTTGCACTCAAGGCCAGCTGGAACTGAACATGCTCACATTTCAATCCCTCCAGCTGATGGAATTGTCTCAATCATCCTATTTCCAGCACTCTGATTTTGTTTTAGATTTCCAGCATTTGCAGAGCAAGGTTTTTCAATGTGTTTGTCCTTGACCATCTTCCTGCTGGCTCAGAACTGCACACCCTGGTGGTATTAATTACCCTTTACTGATCACATCCATTGGTCTTTTCACTTTCCCTTCCCTTTGAAGGCAAGATCACTGTGAAGCTTATAAAGACTGCCTGCTGCTCGATATGATTAAATATAATAATATCCCATGATGTTTCACTCAGCCTTTCACTTCATAACAGTGTAAAGGTAAGATGTTCGATGCGGCAGCAGTCAGTAGATAGGACTGTTCGGTGAACATTTATAACTTTGTCACTGCCAAAATGTGGCGACATTGTGTACTGCCTAGGTGAGGTCTGCTGCATGATTTTACTGGGTTGTATGCAAGACAAAGCATTTCACTCTACTTAGGTATATGTAACAATAAAGTATCATTGAAATGGTGGGAGTGAAGGCTGAGGTGCAGTGGGGAGTGTGTTGGGGAAAGTCAGAAAGGAGAGGGATCAGATTAATGGAGTAGAGAGAAGTGGAAACAGCGAGCCAAATCCAATCACTGCTCGTCTGTTTGTGCATCTGTGCACATAGACTGCAGTGAGTTCTTTCATTGAACACAAATAAACATCAAAACCTCACTCAGAAATGCTCCAAGCCCCTCTGGATTTCTCTCTGCTGGTTCTAACTTCAATGGGTTTGAATCTGTTTTTATTGGGCTAAGCAGAAAATGTGAATCACAGCCAGTTTCTTTGTTCCTCATTGTAATAACATAAAGCAAGATGATTCTTCCTTTTGCCATTATTAATTTCATCGGTGACGTGTTTACATCACAACCTGAACTGGATAATCAGTCAAATCTTCGAGCAGAGCACTTTTATTGTTGAGTAAAATATTTATTTAGGACTATCAGTAGTTTCCTCGGGTAACATAAATGATTTTAATGTCAGATGAATCATAAGGCAATTCTGCACACAGAAACCGTTTCGTAATTGAAGAACGCAGGATTCATGTGTAAGGCACCTCTCCGGGTCTCTGAAGTTAGTGCAGCGCCAGAGCTCAGTAGAATTCACCACCACTCAGCTCCATACAGAACAACCTCACATCACAGCCCAGTGCCCACAATAGACCCCAAGCTATCCATAGAAATTGATGCAGCCCAACTGAGCACAAATACTCCAATGTCACATCAGCCCAACACTCTGCAAAGTGAATCTACTTTGATGAAAGGTTATTGATCAGGTGGGTCGGTATATGGAACGAGGAGGTAGTTGAGGCAGGTACTATAATAATATTTAAAAGACGTTTGGACAGGTAAATGGACAGGAAAGGTTCAGAGGGAACTAGTGTGATACCAAGTGGGCCGAAGGGCCTGTTTCCATGCTGTATGACTATGACTCTGTGACTCTATCTGCAGCATTAACTCTGTCCCTCACAGATGTCGCCTGTTCACCCGAGTATTTATTTCATTTTCTGTCTTTATTTCATTGCAACATATTCTGTTCAACTCAATTTAATACAAGTCAGTGGAATGGATGGATCACAACCCAGCACAATGTATTTCAGAGCAACCTAACATAACTACTAGAAAACTGTGCCTACCATTTGAAATCTCATCATTCACCGCAACTCTCACAGTCCAAGTTAGTCTCAATTCAGCTCAAGACAGTAATGAAAATATATTTCCAAAATCATTTTAGTGATTACTGCATTTCCAAAGTTACTAAATCCATCGTAATGTTTTGTTTCAGTTCTACCAACTGTACATTTTCTTCTCCTCTTACAATTGGAGAAAATAAGAAGAAATGGCAAAATAGCTACCTCAGTATTCTTGCAGGCTCAAAGATCGTGGTCATTTATTTTCTAGAGATGGAAAAATCAGATGAGATTTCATCAAAATTCAAACAAAATTCTGATAGTGGTGGAACTGAAACAAACCATCCCACTGAATCATAAACTAGGGCTATGGGTAAGGTTTTACACTCAATAATGGCAGGAAGGTGAGGGGAAATAAAAAAGGTTAACGAGAAATGACATGGTGATAGTCCAGTAGCAAATTCCTGTTCACCATCTACACCTCAGACTTCAAATACAACTTGGACTCCTGCGACCTGCAGAAGTTTTCAGATGACTCTGCGATTGTGGGCTGCATCAGAGAGGGGAGGGAAGCTGAATACAGAGGTGTAGTCAATGACTTTGTTGAGTGTTGTGGGCTGAATCACCTGCAGCTCAACACCGATAAGACTATGGAGTTAGTGGTGGACTTTAGGAGGGGAGGAACACCCCTGCCCCCTGTCTCCATCAGGGTGTGGATGGGCAGTTTACAAAGGAGGACAAGTACCTTGGAGTTTACCTGGACAGTAATCTGTCCTGGAATGCTGAAGCACTGTATAGGAAGGGACAGGGCCACCTGTACTTTCTGAGGAGGTCCCGCTCTTTCAACATCTGCAGTAAGATGCTGCAGAAGTTCTATCAAACGGTGGTGACCAGTGCCATCTTCTTCGCTGTCGTGTGCTGGGATAGCAGGGTGAAGGCCACGGACACCAACAGAATTAACAAGCTCATCAGGAACGCTGGCTCCGTCCTAGGGGTAGAGTTGGATTCACTGGAGGTGGTCTTGGAGGGGAGGATGCTCCACAAACTGCGGAGCATCTTGGACAATACAGCTCACCCCCTCCATGACACACTGGTCAACCTGAGTACCTTCAGCAACAGATTTGTTCCACCAAGGTGCAACACAGAATGCCCCAAGAGATCCTTTTTCCCTGTGGCTATCAATCTGTACAATGCCTTTTAACCCATTGGTTTATCCCCGCTGCCCCTCCAGTGTAAAGATATCTTCCAATCTTCCAATCATCTGGCACTCTGCATATGGCGAGCACCATTATGAGCGCAATATCACTGGCAGTAAAGATGAATGGAATGCGCCCCCCCTCCCCCCAGGCACTTTATAGGCTTATTAAGAGCAAGGGAGTCATTGGGGAATCAGCTTTCCCCCAATTTGGATGCATAATGTCTGGTCCATTTCTATAGTTTTCTCTGAAACGTATCAAGTGATATTTGCTACTCTCAGGGTTGCTCACTGTAATCCTAACTCCTGTCTCAGCTTTATCCACCGGCATTAGGTCTAACATCATCGCATCCAACTAGGACTATCGATCTGTGGTTACCTGTCACCATGTTCAATCATCCAGCAATTTATCTCACCAATGCAGATTATTGAAACATCGCCTCTCCATTTACCTCCAGATTGTTTCACTACAGACTCTAGCGTCTGCAGTAACTGGCACCTTCAGTGTAGATTAGTTAGTTTAGAGATACAGTGCGGCCCACTGAGTCCGCGCCGACCAACGATCACCAGATGGCCTATCTACATACGAGGGACAATTTACAGAAGCCAATTAACCTACAGACTTGTACGTGGGAGGGTCCCGGAGCACCCAGAGAAAACCCATACATGCAAAGGGAAAAGTTACAAACCCCATACAGACAGCACCTATTGGCAGAATCGAACCTGGGCCTCTAGTGCTGTAAGGCAGCAGCCCTACCCGCTGTGCCACCATGCCGCCCTTCTCGCTGCCGCAGCTTTGCAGCCTGAACTGACTGCTCGAGCCTCTCTAATTCTGTATGCGAGTTTAAAAGTTTCCCTGAAGCTGCCTTTTAATCCAGTTGGTAATCACATTCTCTGCTCACGCTCCTCTCTGTAGCCTCTGGTGCTGCACCATTCTCTTCAGCTGAAAGGGCCGTCCACCTTCTGATGTTCGTTGCAAGCTCGGCTCACCAGACTCTCCTTGGGACCAAAGCTTTTTAATAATTCCAGAAGGTTCTGCCATCAAAGATTTGAGAAACATCAAAGCCAGCAGCACACTGATTGGAATAGTAGAAACTGCCTTGAGGTTGGGAATTATAATTGGTGAGATTAACAACCACAATTTTTATTGTGCGTGTTATATTCTGTTGGCTCCATTTTAACGGGCTTGTTCAATCACTTAACACTGCATCTTAATATCAGGCTGGGGAATTCTAAATGGTATTTTCAGCATTTATCCACGTTCACTTCTACCTGAGCATACACGCACGCATCTCTGCCTTTTACAACTCAGGAAAAACAAGTTCCCTTGGCAAATGGCCCCATGAATTCCTGACAGTCCCCCAAGGTCAGGAATCCATTTGGCCCTCAGTCTCTTTCAATTTCCTGGATACAGGTGCGGTGTCAACACTTCCAACAATGGCCGGTTGCCAAGTCAAATCAGCAGACTGCCACTCCCAGATTATTAAGTATAATGTCCAAAATTGGGCGCCTTATTGAAAACGTGCCCGCCACGATGTGCCACTGAAAGCTGGTAAACGGCTTCACTTAATGATTGGATATTTCTGAGAAGCATCTGCATTTGACAAATTCCGTGCCCTTCACATCATGAAGCCCATTGTCTTGATGCAGTCAGAGATCGGAGTCTCAGAAGAGGCAGTTCTGTCCATCGTAGTAAGTCTATGCAACTTGTCTCAACTCTCCTGTCAGCCTCCAACTATTCTTTTAATTATACCCTTTCATTTCGTCCAAAGCCTTTTTTGGTTCTGTATGTCCTCATCTCCTCATCTCTTCACATTATCCTAACTCCCATTATTATTTAATTTGGCCAAGTAGCCCAGCCTCCTGTACTTGCATCAATGTCATTATCATTGGAGGCAAAGGGACAGCTGATTCAAAGGATTCTGTCCTTCCACAGTGGCATATATTTCCAAGATATCAGTTTAACTACAAAAAATGACACTGTGCTGAACTCGATGGGTCAGCCATCATCTTTTGGGTACTGACCCAAAACCTCATCTATTCAAAGATGCTGCCTGCCCCACTGAGTTTTAGTTTAGTCTTAGTTTAATCTTAGTTTAGTTCGGTTTACAGATACAACGTGGAAACAGACCTTTCGGCCCACTGAGTCCATGCCGACCAGCGATCATCTGTACTATTTCTTGTTCTATCCTACATACAATTTACAGAGGCTAATTACCTTCAAGATGGGGTTGGAGAGGAGAGGAGAGAAATGGGGAGGGGGGGGTGCGTAGTGGGGGAGGAGGAGGGGGAGAAAGGCGGTGAGGGAAAGAAGAGGGAGAGAAGGAGAGGAGGAGGGATAGGAGGGGGAGAGGGGAAGGATAGGAGTGGAGGGGAGATAGGACGGAATTATGGGAGAGGGAGAAAGGGGGGGAGGAGTGAGAGGTTGGAACAATGAAGAACCATCATTGTTCTTGGCAATTTAGAGGCTGCACCCCAGGAATACTGCTCCAATAACCCGTGCACAATCCTGATTTATGGTGCTACTTCTGTGGAGTTTGCACGTTCACCCGGTTCTCTGGCTGCTCTTGTTTCCTCACATATCCAAAAGACACGTGGGTTGGTTGGCTGATTCTCCGCTGTAAAGCTGCCCGTTTTCGGTTGTGGAATCTGGGTGTAGTCGAATAAAATGGAATTGGTGATGAATGAGTGTCAAAGGAACACTTGATGGTGGTTGCGGGTTCGGTGGCCGAGGAACCTGTGTCCGTGTTGTGGTTCAGTGAGTAGGTTGTGGACTGTTACCAAGTGAGGACGAGAGCTGATCAATGCCTGTGATATCCTGAGGGGTGTTGACATGGTGAATGTATCGCAATGCATAGAGGAAAATTCACAGTTTCAGCCACTATCAGAATAGGAAGGAAGCAGGAACATTGGTCTCAGTTTCCACATCCCACTGTGACCTACCGTGCCTTAATTCCCACAGCCTTACAAAACTCAGACTGAAACAAACGTTCTCTTGTATACTGTCGATCTTCAACAGCTACCCAGGAGTACTCCTAGAGTTACGTCCCTGAACTCTGCTGCCTCTCTACCTCTTTAACTCTGATGAAGCTTTGGTTGCTGTTCGTAAATCTCTCTGCAGGCTGATTTGAAGTCTGCTTATTAATGCCCAAGCAAAGTACCTTGGGAGGTTTAACTGCGTTAGGCCTAATGAGTTGCCGTTGATATTTCCTCCTTGAAGCAAACCAGGCATCTGATGAAATACAGTACATCTTGCTGCCATGGAAACTACATATTTTAAAAAGTATAGGGTTGTCTGGAAATTTATCGTTCCCTTCATCTGGTTTGGCGTTATGTTAAGCAAGAGCAGTAAAACCTTACTGAAGAGTGAGTTAATTAGATTCAGCACCACATCTCAAGGTGGGATCGTTTCAATGAACATCTCAGAGGAACAGCATAATTTAACATTTTAACTCAATTCATCCATTTTGGTCTGTGATGGTTTTCAAAGGACGACAACAAAACGAATTTCCGAAGTTTTGTACTTAGGCCATGGAAGGTGAGCAAAGATTCCGGCGTGCTATACAAGACAAGGAATCGCACACATGTGGAGGCTTCTCTCCTGGACCAGAGAAGATTAACGAAAGATGTAATGAAGACATTCAAAATTATGCTGGCATTGATAGAGCAAATTCAGAGAAATTCCTTTAGTCTCATGCAAAGCGTCAGAGATCAAGAGGGTCAGTAACAAAAGGAAAACGATTAAGATAACTTAGAAAGGAGAAATTCTTATATTAATTTCTGCACATTAAATTGAACTGCCTGAAAGATTTGTGGGGAGAGATTTGTTAGCAACTGAATACAGGGAATTGGAATTGAAAATGAAAAAAATTACAAAGAGAAGAATGCAAGGGAGGTGGGACAATGTGGATGAGTTTGGTGAAGATCTATCAAAGATGTGATAGGCCAAGTGGCATTCCATTGCATAATAAAATGGTAACGGCCATTCAGCCCATCATGTCTGCACTGACCAGTGGGCACCTCCATATTAATCCCACCTTCCAGCAGCACTTGGCCTGCAGCCTTCAATGGCTAGGCAATTCCAATGCTGGTCTCAACACTTCTTCAATGCTGTCAGTGACTCTGCCTCCACCCCTGTCTCCAGCAGTGTGTTCCAGGTACTGGCCACTCTCTGGGTGAGAAAGGCCCCCCCCCCTCAGATCCAGTCTCTCCTCATCACCGAACCACACCACCCCAGACAACATACTGGTGAGTCTCCTCTGCACCCTCTACAATGCTAGCATACCGTTCCTGCAGTGTGGTGACCAGAAGTGTCACTCTCTGTCTCCTCGTGCCAAGGCAATTTTGGGTTCAATTTTCCAATTTTCCCTGGTTCCCATGAGCCCCAATCCCTAAAATCTCTGATATGTCAAAGACCTTACTGAAGTCCACATCTAGTGCACTATCCTCATCAATGCATCTTGTTACCTCTTCAAAAAATCCAATCAGACTGGACAGACAGGATCTGCCCTTGAGAAAGCCACCTGATAATCTAGGAACAGTCCCTGCCTCTCCAAGTCATCATTAATCCTGTCCTCATATCGTTTTCTAGTAGTCCCGATCACTGATATTGGGCTTACCGGTCTGTAATTACCCGGCCTTTCCCTGCTGCCCTTCCTGAAATGGGATCCACATTTGCTGTTCTCCAGTTACATTTCTGGCTGGCAGAGGTTTCACAATCTCATCCAGAGCCACTGCAATCTCTGCCCTCCCACACCAGCCTGGGATATACCCCATCCTCCCCAGGGGATTTATCCACCTTTAAACTCACTGACGCACCAAGTGCCTCCCCTTTATTTATGGAAACCTGCACTTTCCCCTTTGCTGAATTCTTCGACTACACTTTCCATTGTGAATACTGATGAAAATTATCTATCTAGGATATCACCAATAATTCTGACCCCATGCACAGATTTCCCCTGTTGTCCCAGTGGGCCCTGCTCTTACCCTCCAAACAGTGAGAGATTGCTGAAGGTTACTCATTCCTATTTAACCAGGCTGCATTGTGGAAAATAATTGTCATTCACTTCCAGTGGGATGGATTCTCATCTCTATCTGGTAGAGCAGATCTCTGTATTTAATTAAAATGTGATTTCCACCTTGAAGTCAAGGTTTGAAAATAAGCTTGCCTTTACCGTGCTCCTGCAGGCTTTCATCTAATTGGTAAAGATCTACACTAATAATTGATAGAAACCACCGTAGAGCAACATGGAGAGGGGATTGGGATCAGTCTCTTCAAGTTCTAACAAGCAGCGACAGCACATCCCGTTTCCTATTTAAAGCCAATCTGCACTCTCTTCTGGGGCAGAGGGGAGTGAGAGAGACCTTTTGCTGAATACACCTTTGTCTGGAAGTTCCCGAGGACAAGGTACGGTGTTATACCTAGCTTTCTATGATCAAATAGACACCCAACAATCACATGAAGCATGAGCATGTGGCACAGGTGGGGAGCCAAACAAATTGAACTGGATCTCATCAATGGCGACAACTGCGGAGTGGGGAGTTAAACCGTGAATGAATCAGCCTGAAAGAGTGTCCCAACGCGACACATCACCCATCCCTGTTCTTCAGAGATGCTGCCTGACCTGCTGAGTTGCTCCAGTACTTTGTGTCCAAGAAGGAATCTCATTGTTACACTGATAAAGGTAAAAGGGAACTGGGATACGTGGAGGGGCACTGATCTGACTCTTCTGTGTTAGCTCATGTCCCCCAGAGGGTCACTGAAACATTAAATTTATCTCGTAAACCGTGGGGAAATCAGCCTTTGTCGTTTCTGTATCCGGTGACATTCTTTAGACTTTAGACTGATACAGCACAGAAAGAAGCCCTTCGGCCCACTGAGTCCACGCCGACCAGAGAATCCCCCCATATATCAACACTATCCTACACACTAGAACAATTTTACAACTTACCAAAGCCAATTAACCTAAAAACCTGTGTTTCTATGAAGTGTGGGACAAGAGCAGAGCATCCAGAAAAACCCCACGTGCTCACAGGGAGAACATACAAACTCAGTACAGACAGCACCTGTAGTCTGCATCAAACTCGGGTCTCTGGCACTGTAAGGCAACAACTTTACCGCTGTAACACTGAGCCGCCCTGAGTGCTCTAGCAGAGTGAGCACTAAATTGTGGGAGAGGACGGAGAGACTGAAGGGACAAATGGCCTTCCATGACCTCGGCTCATCCTTGGTGCATCGTGAAACATGCATTGAGCTTAACGTCAACATTTTCCAGAAATTGAGAGCAGAGAAGTGGAAGATGCAGAGTAAGTTCAACGCTCTGATTAAATTCAAATCAATCTGTATAGACATTGAGATTTATTCCTTTAAACACACTTTGAATCAGATGAGGAGAACTCAACAGGGATCAATTTTCATTTCCCATTAGTTTCCAGTGAGGAATGTTACAAAGCTTGAGGAGCAGCCATAATTAAATCTTCAGGGTAATTAAAATTGTTCTTACTATGAAATATTAATATATGCAGTTATTGCTCATGCATGTTTCTGAAAGGGGCACCATTATCTGCTCAATTTTTATAAGAGATGAAGCCTGACATAATTAATTCAGCAATCATCACCTCATTTAAATGATAAACCAATAATTTGGATGAATGGGAGCAGGGCTTTGGCCCATTCATCTGTAATATGCAGTGATTGGGGTGACAGCCAGCCCCAGCGGTAGGTTAAAGCTACGCTCACTGCTATCGTGTCAGTGTAGATATTGGTGCAGTACCGCAGGAATGCTACATCGCTGCAAGGTCCATCCTTGATGAGAGATGTCAATTGTTATTCCATTAGCTAGGTGTGAGTATAAATCTGTGTAAACACCTAACCTTATCTTACCACAGAAACAGCACACATGCCAAGGAAAGAAACAAAATGCAGGCGTAACTCAGCAGGTCAGGCAGCATCCCTGGAGATCATGGAGAGGTGATAATTAAGGTCCGGACCTTTCTTTAAACATGTTTCCGGTTGGGACTCTTTTTCAAATTGAAGGGAGCATCGATCAGGTAGCATGGATAGGTGACATTTTGGGTCCGGACACTTCTTGTTTGAAGAAGGGTCCCAACCTGAAACATGTTTAAAGAAGGGTCCTGACCTTAAGCATCAAATATCTATATTCTCCAGTGATGTTCCATTGTCTCTGATGAGTTTACCTAACCCACTGAGTTACTCCAGCATTTTGTGTCTTACCATATCTTACGCCTTTTACATCTCCCTGAGATCCCCCCTCAGCCTCCTCTGCTCCTGCGACATAGACCCAGCCTCTCCAGTCACTAGACCACTCCATCACAGGCTCCCAGTGAACCTCCTCTGCACCCTCTCCAGCACCATTACATCCTTCCTATAGTTAGACCAGGACTGCACACAGCTGTGGCCTGATCAATGTTTTAAATCAGCATCTTTAGATTCCTTTCATTTTGCGGTCCATGTAAGCAAATAAATTGAGAAAGAGCTGTCAACAGAACATGCTTTATTGAAAGCAGTAAATTTGAGATAAACTGCAGGATCTGAGTGTAATTTTATATCAACAACCACACCACACAAGACAAATCGGATTTTAAAGATAGATACAAGAGACAGCTGAACCTGAAGCTGCAAACAACTTGTTGGAGAAACTCAATGGGTCGATCAGCATCGGTGGGGGTGAAAGGCACACTGCACATCCATACACACTGAACTCCTCAGCTTTCGAATGGAATGACCAATATAATCAAGTGATTTTTCTCAGTCAACCTGCGTGTTGAAATCTCCCATAACAACCATAGCATTACCTTTGCGACATGCCAATTTTGACTTGATTCACCTTGCACCTTAGATCCAGGCTACTGTTTGAGGGCCGGTAGATCACTCCCATTACGGTCTATTTTACTTCGTGTCACGTGAGTGACTACGTGAAGAACCCCGCCAGGACGCATGCGTGTCATATCGCTTTCACGCTTGCGAAACGACAGGCGGGGTGGAGCGTTCCCCCGCAGCGGTAAGTTTGAAACCGCGACCTGCAGGTAAGTGATTTACTCTGCGGTAGTTTTTGTCCCCGCGCTGTTTTTACACAGGGGGGGGAAGCTGGACAAAATAGTGTCCACAAGTGCTGCGAGTAAAGCTGGCTGGGGAGGACCGCGAAGTTGCGGGAGCCAGCAGCAGCTGAAGGCACAAGCCCCGTAAGTGGGATCAGCTGTGCCGACTTTTGGTCCCGCGCCGGCCAGATCACCACGGCCGGGCGGGAGACTATTCAGAATGGGGCAGTCGACTTTGACAAGTCGAAAACGGCAGGAGGCGGGATGGAACGACATTCCCCCGTAGCGACAATTTAAACCAGGACCTGCAAGTAAGAGTACTCTGCGGTCTTTTTGTGTTTTTCCATGCTGATTACAGGTAGGGAGCATGGGAAAGTCGAAGACACCAACGAGGGCTGCGACAAAGCTGGTGGGCCAGCAGCGGCCAGCGGCACTTGAATCACCTATAATGGGATCAGCTGTGCCCGATGTCACCTCCGCACCGGCCAGATCCACTCCGTGGCCGGGCGGTAAGGCAAAACAAAAAACCATCAAAGTCGTGGACTCAGATGAGTCCGACTTTGAGCAGCCGCGGGCGGCCAGCGACCGTGAGCGCTGGAGCCGGATGGAGCGGTGTGTGGAGCATTAGCTCCAACGTGACAGGCTCTGGGAGATGGAGTCGAGTCACTGTGGGCTCTACGTAAAACCCACAGCAGCACCTCTTGTAGGTCTGCACAGTGCTTCTCCCTCGTCAGAGGGGAGTACTGGGGGTCAGTTCTGGGCGGATCCAGAAGAGGGGTTTGCAGAACAGAAATCAAGTGTGCAGGGGGTGCAGGAACGTGAATATCTACTGGACATGGTGTCCAACTTCATACAGCCAGACCAGACTGGCCAAAACCTGGAGGACACCTGACACCGGGTAACTGTATTTCCCTGAATGTTCCTGTAGTAAATAATATTATATGGAAACTCCTAAACAGCGGGGATAACAGCTTTCACCCGCACAGTGGATGAGAAGGACATGTCGCAGGACCAACAGGATGCACTGGCACTGCCTTGCAACACACAGCCATAGACAGCACCCTTACGCACCCACCAGTAGAACAAGACCAGCTGGTGAAAGCTCGAAGGTCCGGTACACCAAACATGAGTCTTTCTTAGGCCATCGCCCAGACCGGCCTTCTTGGAAGATACGCAAACCTCCAACATCAACCAAACCACAAACCCAGACACCGACGCCTCAACATCAACGAAGGATTTACAAAAAGAAGTAACCCTGCCACTGGTAACTATGGAGGTAGGTGGGTCTGGTTCCCTACAAATTGCAGGGAGCATGGACGTTGGGGGGAGATTACTCTCCTTTCTGGATGCATGGAGTATGTTAACTACCGATACTTATATTTTAAGCAGTATCCAGGGATATACAATAGAATTATACACAAGTACAGCCCTCCAGTTCAACATATACCGAACCGAATGTTCGTACTTTCTGGTAAAGAAAAATCAGAAGCGCATGCTGAACTGGAGCGGCTTTACGCAAAAGGGGTAATTGAAAAATCCCAACACGAACCGCTAGAATTCGTGTCCAATATCTTTACCAAAAACAAAAAAGATGGTGGTTGTCGCATCATCATAGATCTGACCAAATTGAATACATTTGTACAATATATTCATTTTAAAATGGTAACCTTTGTTACTGCTAAACAATTGATTTCCAAAGGTTACTTCATGGCTAGCATCGATTAAAAAATGCTTACTATTCAGTGCCTATACGAGGTGACAACAGATGTTACTAAAAATTCAAGTGGATGGGACGGCGGTGGCAGTATAGAGCGCTGCCAAATGGTTTAACATCAGCCCCCAGGCTGTTCACTAAAATTTTGAAACCAGCCCTAGCGTTTCTACGGAAACGAAAACACATGGTCATGGCATATCTAGATGACATACTTATTGTGGGCAAAACTTTGGAATTGGCCAAACAAACTGTAACAGCCACAAAACAGTTATTTGAAAAACTGGGGTTTATTATCCATCCAGTTAAATCTAAATTAATGCCTTCCACTACTATGGACTATTTGGGGTTCACTATTGACTCAGTTCACATGTCGGTGACTTTGCCAAAGGGAAAGGCTATAGACTTAATAGAGGCTTGCAATAACCTAATTGACATCAGTAACCGTCCATCAGATTGGTAGCAAAAGTAATTGGCAAAATGAAGGCTGCTTTTCCAGCCACACAATTTGGACCTTTACATTACCAAAATTTACAGAGAGCAAAAATACAAGCACTCAAAATCAATGCTGGTCATTTTGACAGACCAATGAAGCTACCAATCAAAGCTATAATGGAACTAAAATGGTGGATAGATAACATTTGGCTTTGTTTCAATCCAATCATTATCAGCAACCCTTCTATGGTGCTACAAACTGATGCCAGTGCACTTGGTTGGGGTGCCACCAATTCCATCTCCAGCTGTGGAGGTAGATGGGCTGCTCAGGAGGCATCATTATTACTGGGGTCCTTGCGTCCTTATGGCATCAACATTGAATTCCCCCAATTTGGCCAGCCTGTGCTGTCTCCTCCCCTTCCTTCACCCTCTAGCTGTCTCCTCCCACCCTCCCATCCGCCCGCCCTCGGGCTCCTCCTCCTCCCTTTTTCCTTCTTTCTTTCCCCACCCCCCATTAGTCTGAAGAAGGGTTTCGGCCCGAAACGTCGCCTATTTCCTTCGCTCCATAGATGCTGCTGCACCCGCTGAGTTTCCCCAGCAATTTTGTGTACCATCATTATTACTAACACTGGGCATAAACTACCTGGAAATGTTGGGTGCATTCTATGGCCTAAAGTCATATTGTACTGGGTCATATCACCAGCATGTTAGACTGCAGATTGACAATACCACCGTGGTAGCATATATCAACCACATGGGTGGAAACAAATCGACATCATGTGACAATCTGGCTAATACAATTTGGCAGTGGTGTATCCAGAGAGATATTTGCATATCAGCTACTTACCTACCAGGTAAACTAAATTTAGTGGCAGACACCAGGTCACGCAAATGTAATGAAAACACCGAATGGATGTTGAATAAAAAGTATTTGCTGATATTACAGCACGATATGGAACACCATATATCGATCTATTCGCATCCAGGCTTAATCACCAGTTATCCCACTATGTTTCGTGGGAACCAGACCCTGGGGCAGCGGCGACAGATGCGTTTTCGCTGCATTGGGGGGGGGGGGATTGGGGGGGGGGATTGGGGGGGGGATTGGGGGGGGGGATTGGGGGGGGGGGATTGTTTATTTATGCATTCCCTCCTTTCTGCCTCATCAGTCAGGCATTAAGGAAAATACAGCAAGACTCTGCGTCTGGTATTTTGGTAGTACCCGATTGGCCTACTCAACCATGGTTCCCAGTGATACTGAACATGGTATTAGAACCATGTATCACCATCCCGAATAGACCAGACTTATTGGTTCATCCCGTAACAAGGGATAGCCACCCATGCTATAACTATTTGAATTAATTAATTTGTAAAGTTTAAAAATACCACTACTACAGCTGGGACTGACAGACCAAACAGTGAACATGATTTCGGCGGGCCACAGACAGTCCACCAAAAAACAGTATCTGGTCTATATCAGGAAGTGGGAGATGTATTGTCACAAAAACAGCATCACCTACAGAGATATGAACATCCCGTCTGTTCTGGAATACCTGGCAGGCCTCCATTATGATGAGGGGCTCAGTTATAGTGCCATCAACTGCGCCAGAAGTGCCCTATCAACTTATCTATGGCAAGGAACAGAGCGTCACTCTGTTGGGACTCACCCACTAGTAACAAAACTTATGAGGGGAATTTTTTAATACCAATCCCCCAAGAACCAGATACTCCAAAATATGGGATGTGAGTATTGTCCTGAAGATGCTCAGGAATTGGTCTCCAGCAACAGCTCTGTCCCTACATAGACTGACATTAAAAACAGTCATGCTAATGGCATTGGTCACGGCATAAAGGGTACAGTCATTACATAAATTAAGACTGGACAACATGACTTCTTCATCTGAAAATATTACGTTTCATATTTATGAATTAGTAAAGCAGAACAGACAGGGATCAGCAGGCCTCAATATAGAATTTAGGTCTTACCCAACAGATGCTCGTCTCTGTATAGTAAGACATTTGTCGTTATACATGGAGAACACAAAAATCATCAGAGGCAATGAGAAGGCACTTTTAGTCAGCCATAAGCAACCACACAAAAGAGTGATTGTCCAGGCCATCTCAAGATGGCTGAAACAGGTTCTAATACAGGCTGGGATGGATACTAATATTTTTAAATCTCATTCCACCAAGGCTGCAGCTACATCGGCAGCTATGCAGTTGGAAACAGACCGGAAGTGGCGGCGCTGCCCTGGCAGCAGCGGCTCACCTGCAGTCCGTCTGTTTTTGCTTTTTTGTGTTGTTTTTTTCGTTTTGGTTAGTCTAGTTTTAGTTTGTGTTTGGGGGGGGGGTTGAAACAGGGCTTGCTGTCTCTCCCTGCGGGGGAATGCGACCTTTTTGTCGTATTCCCCTTCTCTGCCTCCGTCTGCGCTGAGGCCTAATGGTGGAGCTGGTGACCTCGAGGCTCAGGAGGCAGAGCCCGCCAGGACTCGCCCTGAGCTCGCTGACGTGACGACGGTCCAGCTCGGGGCTGGAACAGGGCTTCCGTGAGGGACTGTGACGATCCCGTGAGGGCGACCAGCACGAGGGAGGAACGGTGCTCCCGTCGGAGTGGCCGAGCTCGGGGAGGTACGGCGCTCCCAGCCCAAGGGAGGAGCGGCGCCCAGTCAGGGCGGCCCAGCCCGAGGGAGAAGCGGTGCCCAGTCGGGGTGGCCCAGCCCGGGGGGGGAGCAGCGCCCAGTCGGGGCGGCCCAGCCCGAGGGAGAAGCGGTGCCCAGTCGGTACGGCCCAGCCCAAGGGAGGAGCGGCGCCCAGTCGGGGCGGCCCAGCCCGAGGGAGAAGCGGTGCCCAGTCGGGGCGGCCCAGCCCGAGGGAGAAGCGGTGCCCAGTCGGGGCGGCCCAGCCCGAGGGAGAAGCGGTGCCCAGTCGGGGCGGCCTGGCGCGAGGCTGAGACGGTGGCGGTACTCACGTGAGGGCGATCCGGCTCGGGGCTGGAGTGGTGGTCCGGTGGCTGGGACGGCATTCTGATGGCGGTGACCTGAGTCCGGGGTTCGGCCGCAGCCCTAAGACTTTTGCCTCCATCACAGTGAGGAGGTGCTAGGTGGACTCACTGTGGTGGATGTTAATATGTGTTTATTGCTGTTTTTTATTGTATTGTATGTATGACTGCAGGCACGAAATTTCGTTCAGACTTCGGTCTGAATGACAATAAAGGAAACCCTGTAACCCAATGGACCAAATCCTCAAGGCAGCAGGATGGTCAGGGGAAAAACATTCCAACTATTTTATCATAAACCAGTCATTAAACCTGGAACATTTGCAGAAACAATTTAAGTTCTGTAATTTAATTACCCCATAAATATGGGCTATAATTTGTGTTAAACAATTCATGGATTTCAATGTCGGATTCATGTCTAAATATATTGACACAATTCCTCCTACAGTCATTAAGGCAGATGTGAAGCATGGACTCGTTTCCACGGCATGAAATCACAGAGCTTTGAAATCTTCACGTAGTCACTCACGTGACTCCGAAGTAAAATAGTAAGATTAAACGAGAACTTACCAGTTCGAAGTTTGATCGTTATTTTATGAGGAGTACGTTGAGGGAATACGTGCCCTCCGCTCCCTCCCATGATCATATACTCAACTGGTATTTCTTCTCTAATCTTACTATGTTTAAGTCATTACAGTTATCTGTGATTTCACACCGTTGCTTTGAAGAATGACACGCATGCGTCCTGGCGGGGTTCTTCACGTATTCCCTCGAAGTACTCCTCATAAAATAACGATCAAACTTCAAACTGGTAAGTTCTCGTTTAATCTTACTATTTATCCTTACAATTCCTCAGTTCTATCCATACTGACTCGACATCTCCTGATTCTATGTCACCCCTTGCAAGGGACTGAATTTCATTCCTTACCAAAAGGGATACCCCACCCCCTCTGCCCACCTGTCTGTCTTTTCAATAGGACGTACACCCCTGAATATTCCGTTCCCAGCCCTGGTCCTCTTGCAGCCATGTTTCTGTAATTCCCACAACATCACATTTGCCAATTTCTAACTGAGCCTCAAGCTCATCCACTTTATTACTTATACTTTGTGCCGGATCACCCTCATCCCATTCCATAACCACCCTGAAATGGTCTCCAAATACCATTCCTACTGTTCCACCAGCCCCTATCCAACTACATTGCCACAAGTTAGGTGGAGCACTGCCCCTTCACCAGCAGCTCCATCTACTGCCCCAAAAAAACTTTAAAAATTCCATCCATTTAAGCCTGGTGGTCCCAGTTAATGTTGGGGAAGCTGAAATTCAAGTACGATGATACATACTTCTTATTCACTGTGAGGAAAAATGATCACTTTCTTTCTATTCATTATCTCCACACATGTGTCTCATTTAATTTTTAGTTTGAGCCCACCGAGTCTGCACCGACCAGCGATCCCCGCACATGAACACTATCCTACCAACACACACAAAGGACAATTTATACTTATACCAAGCCAATTAACCTACAAACCTGCACGTATTTGGAGTGTGGAAGGAAACCGAAGATCTCAGAGAAAACCCATGCGGTCACGGGGAGAACGGACAAACTCACAACAGCCAACACCCTTAGTCGGGATCGAACAGTCTCTGGTGCTGTAAATGCTGTGAGGTAGCAACTCTACCGCTGCGCCACCATGCCGCCCCATTTGATGAGTCTTCTGTGAGATGAGAGCAGAACATTTTAAAAGGTACAGAAGGGCAACTTTTTCACACAGAGGTTAGTGGATATATAGAACAAGCTGCCAGAGGAGGTGGTGGAGGTTGATACCATGACAATGTTACACAACACTTAGATAAGGACATGGAGAGGAAAGGTTGGAGGGATACCAGCCAGGAGAAGGCAACTCGGTTAAGCATTGACAAGATGGGCCGCACGACCTGTATCCATGCTGTGATTGTGACTCACCACTGCAGTAATGGACATGCCAGCATCACCTCCTTGTTTATAATCCCTATCACCTTGAAGATCGATACCCTGGACTGTGGAGTTGCTAGTCCTGCCCTTGCTTTCGCCCCTGTCTCTGGAAGTGCAACAATTTCACATTCCCACGAGATGATCAATATTCATCTGTGTAACTAGTCACACTCCGTGCATTAGAATAAACACAGTTTAACCTTCCATTCCACTCACATCTCTTATCACACCCACGTCTGCTGTGCGGACAGAACTGACTTAGTTTCTCATTATATCGCTGACAGTCCTGCCCCAGCCCCACAAGTCCACATCCTCTGTATCCCATTCTTTTGGGTCAACCCCACAACCATCCACCTCCACTGTCCTGGACAGCAGCAGGAGCATCACCCAGCAAGCATCCTGCCATGGTACCTCCAAGTGGTAGAATCCAAACTGCAATGATGGAGCTGTGCTTCTGGGAGGAGGAGTTTGAGGAGGATTGCTGCACATAACAGGCAGCAGAGAGACCCCTCCACTTTAGATACCACTGTGCAATGGTTCTTCCTTGAGGATGGTTATGATTCCAGCATCCTTTTTCCACCCTACTCTTCCCAGGAGTGATGATGCGATCATGGATTCACAATTCAAGTTCTTCTTTGGGAAGTTTTAAAGTTTGAGCAGGAATACCATCTTCTCACAGGGACTCATGAAGCATTAAAGATGCTTGAGTCTCCGAAAGTTTACACCCCAGCGGTATGAACATTGAGTTCTCTAATTTCAGGTAGTCCTTGCTTTCTCCCTCTTTCCCCTCCCCCTCTTCTCCGCCCACTGTCTCCGCCTCTTCCTTTCTTCTTCCCGCCCCCACCACCCCCACATCAGTCTGAAGAAGGGTCTCGACCCAAAACGTCACCTATTCCTTCGCTCCATAGATGCTGCCTCACCCGCTGAGTGTCTCCAGCATTTCTATCTACCTCTGAGGTCTCTGAAATGTTCTCTGATGAGTTTGGTTCTTGGCTCTCGGTGGAACAACTGTCACTGAGGGGAGTCGGCACAATTGGAGGGGCTTGATGTTGAGTTTCTTGCAGTCATGTTTCTGTTAATGGCAGGCCCGTACGAAGCTTTTCAAAAAGGGGGGTGGCATGACAGGATTACACAAAACTTAATGTGAAATAATGTGCGCGCTGCGCACATCACGAGCGCGAAGCGTGAAGTCCCTCGATGCCAGGGTCCAGGGTCCGCTTAAGTGCCCTGGAAGCTCAGGCGTTTTAGATGCTCTCTGATGCATTCTGAGCCTTATTTTGGAGCATTTATGCACCAAATTTATGACCAATATTTCAGAAATTAACAGGAACCTAAGAGGTAGCTTTTTCACACAAAGGGTGCTGGATGTATGTAACAAGCTGCCAAAGGAGGTAGTTAAGGCTGGGACTATCCTAATGTTTAAGAGACATTTGGACACATACATGGATAGGACAGATTTAGATTGATATGGGCCAAACTCGTGTAAGTGGGACTAGTTTAGATGGGACATGTCGGTCGGTGTGGGCAAGTTGGGCTGAAGGGCCTGTTTCCACACTGCATCATTCTATGACTAAAAAGTGAAGAAGAAAAATGCATGTAGATAAGTAGAGCAGATTTGAAAGAGGAGTGAAATGTAAAGGCGGAGAAAGGTTTATGGGTGGAAAGGAACATCGGAAAGGAGGGGGTAGAGTGGGCTTGGGCAGATGGGTGAAGGGAAAATAGTCACAAAGTGCTGGAGTAACTCAGCGAGTCAGGCAGCATCTGTGGAGAACATGGATAGGTGACATGTCACAGAGTGCTGAAGTACCTCAGCGGGTCAGGCAGCATCTCTGGCGAAAAGGTATAGATTATACTTCGGGTCAAGACCGTTCTTCAGTAATATTCATGATGTGACGTGCATAGACATTCCTGAATGTTACCCAAACCATCGTGAGCTACTTTGTTATGGTGCTTGCCCTCTCCTATAACGTCTCTGCTGCCTTGGGTGATGCAGGACAGGACACAAGCTTTGGGACACAGTGTGAAGCTGTTGTCGTCTGTCCCAGCCTGGTAAAAATCTGGATGGAGTGGATGTGGAGAGGATGTTTCCACTAGTGGGAGAGTCTAGGACCAGTGGCCACAGCCTCAGAATTAAAAGACATTCCTTTAGGAAGGAGATGAGCAGGTATTTCTTAAGTCAGAGGGTGGTGAACTGTGGAATTCTTTGCCACAGACAGCTGTGGAGGTCAAGTCAATGGACATTTTTCATGAGGAGATTGATAGATTCTTGATTGATACGGGTGTCAGAGGTAATGGGGAGAAGGCAGGAGAATGTGTTTGAGAGGGAAAGATAGATAGAGCTATAGAGTGATACAGTGTGGAAACAGGCCCTTCGGCCCAGCATGTCCCATCTGCACTAGTTCCACCTGCCCACGTTTGATCCATATCCCTCCGAACCTGTCTTATCCATGTACCTGTCTAACTGTTTCTTAAATGTTGCGATAGTCCCTGCCTCAACTACCTCCTCTGGCAGCTTGTTCCATACACCTACCACCCTTTGTGTGAAAAACATACCCCACAGATTCCTATTAAATCTTTTGCCTTTCACCTTAAACTTACGTCCTCTGCTCCTCGATTCACTTACTCTGGGCAAAAGACTCAACCATATCTATTCAAATCATGATTTTATACACCTCTATTAGATCATCCCTCATCCTCCTGTGCTCCATGAAATAGAGTCCCAGCCTACTCAACCTCTCCCTATAGCTCTGGCCCTCTAGTCCTGGCAACATCCTCATAAATCTTCACTGTACCCTTTTCAGTTTGATGACATATTTCCTATAACATGGTGCCCAGAATTGAACACAATACTCTGAATGTGGCCTCACCAACTTCTTATGCAACTGCAGCATTGGTGTGGCGACAGTAGAGGAGAGGGGAGAGTACGCATCTTGCGGTGCTCCTATGCTGAGTTTGCGGGTCCGAGATATGCTTTCCCGCCTCACATGCTGCTTCCTGTCTGTCAGAAAGCTGGTGATCCATCGACAGAGGGGTTCACGCACAGTCAACTCAGAAAGTTTGGAGCGTAGTAGCTCTGGCACAATGGTGTTGAATGCAGAGCTAAAATCAATAAAACAAAATCCTCGTATTGGTTCCCTGGCGGTCCAGGTGCTGGAGGATGAAGTGCAGGCCCAGATTGACTGCATCATCCACAGGTCTATTGGCCCAATATGCAAAATGCAGATGGTCCAGCAGAGTGATTGTGATATTTTTCAGCTTGGCCAGCACAAGCCTTTCAACGGTCTTCATGACTACAGAGGTCAGTGCGACAAGCCTGTAGTCGTTAAGACCAGTAATCCTTACCTTTTTGAGTACAGGGACAATAGTGGAGACTTTGAAGCAGGCAGGGACTGGTTAAAAATGAGTAATTGGGTGTGAAGTGGTGATTAGAGTGGGGTGGGTGTAGAAGGGCCCAGTCTTTGCAGACTGAGGTCAGGCTGTGAGTGGGTGTGAAGTGTTGGTTGGGGTGGGAAAGGGTCCACTCTTTTCATACTGGAGTCTTGCCTTAAGTAGGTGTGAAGTGGTGAATGGGAAGGAGAGGGTGCAGGGTCCATTCTTTGCAGACTGGGGTCTGGCTGTGTTTGTTGGGGAGGGGCTACCAGGGTTACGTTTCTGATTTTCAAACCTGCAGTAAAACTCATTCAGGTCATTCGTCAGCTGCCGATTGTCCAAAGAGCGGGGGGCTTTCCTCTTATAGCTGGTGATTTCTTGCATGCCCTTCCAAACTGAAGAAGAGTCATTAGCTGAGAACTTGCTCCTCAACTTCTCAGAGTACCTTTCCTTGGCAGCTCTGATTCCTCTTCTCAGCTCTTTATTGATTAGGCTATCTTTTAATTCTTTAACGATTAGGCTATCGGCTTGACGCACATTTGCCCCCAAACCCCCCCCCTTCCCCCCGATCTCGAAATTGAAATGTTACATCTGTATATAATGATCCCATTAAAATGTGTGTTTATGTCACAAACTATGGAATTCATATTTTTCAGTATTGTTATCAAGGAAAAGAAAGCAGTTCCAATTGTTTGATATTATTTGATATTGTTTAATATTATTCATATGGAGGATAAAATATAATAGCTCTAAAACCTACCTTAATTTTGCAATCTCACTAAAGATAATCCCCCTTTCCCTCTCCCCTCCCCCATCTCTCTCTCACTCCCCTCCCCTCCCTTCCCCTCTCTCTCTCTCCCTCCCCCCTCTCACATCCCCCCTCTTTCTTGCAGGGGGGGGGGCGAAGATGAAGGTGGCGTGCGGGGGGGGGATGAAGGTGGCGTGGGCCCAGCGGTGGTCAGTGGGGGTAGCGTGGGCCCAGCGGGGATGGGGTGGGCCTAGCAGGGGTGGCGTGGGGCCAGCGGGGGTGGCGTAGTTCCAGCAGGGGTGGCGTGGGCCCAGCGGGGGTCAGCGAGGGTGGCGTGGACCCAGCGGGGGTTGGCGTGGACCCATCAGGGGTGGCGTGGACCGAGCAGAGGTCAGCGGGGCTGGCGGGGGTGGCGTGGGCCCAACGGGGGTGGCGTGGGCCTAGCAGGGGTGGCGTGGGCCCAGCGGGGGTGGCGTGGGTCCAGCGGGGGTGGCGTGAACCCAGCGGGGGTGGCGTGGGCCCAGCGGGGGTGGCGTGGACCCAGCAGAGGTCAGCGGGGGTGCCGTGGGCCCAGCGGGGGTGGCGTGGGCCCAGCAGCGTTGGCGTGGGCCCAGTGGGGGTGGTGTGGGCCTAGCGGGGGTGGCGTGAGCCCAGCGGGGGTGGCGTGGGCCCAGCGGGGGTCAGCGAGGGTGGCGTGGACCCAGCGGGGTTTGGCGTGGACCCAGCGGGGGTGGCGTGGACCCAGCAGAGGTCAGCGGGGGTGGCGTGGGTCCAGCGGGGGTGACGTGGACCCAGCGGGTGTCAGCGAGGGTGAAGTGGACCCAGCGGGGGTGGCGTGGACCCAGCGGAGGTCAGCGGGGGTGGCGTGTGCCCAGCGGGGGTGGCGTGAGCCCAGCGGGGGTGGCATGAGCCCAGCAGGGGTGGCATGAGCCCAGCAGGGGTGGCATGGGCCCATCAGGGGTCAGCGGTGATGGTGTGGGAGGAAGATGGCTTGAGTCCCGGCGGCGAGGGGAGCGGGCTCTGCCGCAGCGGCGTCTGGTGTTGAGGTTACAGCCGTTGGGTTCAGATTCAGCCACTCTTGCCCGGCGACGGGAGAACAGAGAACTGGCCGTTTCCAAAGTGGAAACGTTGATTTTTTTTCCCCCGCTTTTTTTTTTTTTGTGTTTTTTTTTTTTTTTTTTTTTTTTTGTGATTTTTTTTTTAGGGGGGAAAAAAGGGGGGTGCGGTAGCACCCAGCGCACCCCCCCCTTCGGACGGCCATGAATGGTAATGTTTGTGGGACATGAATGGATACAACAGGGCAGACTGAGGTTTGGTCAGTGTAACCATTCCAGAATCTCGAATGGTACCAGCAATACGAACGTGTTATGTTCTCTCATGCAAGAGAGAGAATTGCGACTTTTCCCACTTTTCACACCAAAATCTTTCATGTTGCCAGAGAAACCCAGCTCTGGTTACGCAGGTTCGACCCCAGCTCCAGAGCTGTGTCTGGGTATATTGTATGTTCTCCCTTGGACCACTTGGGTTCTCCTGAGATCTCCTGTTGGCTCCGACAGCTCAACAATGCACAGATTGGCAGGTTAGTTGGTGACTGGCCAGAGGGAATCAGATGGAAATGGTGTGCGTGTGTGACCAAAGAGGCCACGGGAAGGTAACTGGGGAAGGCAGCTCCAAACCCAATGTCTGAACAATCAGAATAATTCAGCATGGAGAGATTTCCGCTAGAATATTCAATGCATGAGCAAAACAGGAAAAATCGCTGATGATGGAAATCTAAAATAAAAGCAAGAGATGCTGGGAACACTCAACACATCGGACAGCGTCCGTGGAGAGAGATACAACATTAACCTTGCATGATGGTGACCCTTGCTCAACTCTGGGATAGGAGCTGTTCCCACTTTTCCCCTCTGGGGGTGCAAGACAGTCACGGTCTGACCTGCATCAAATCTCCCCCCCCCCCCCACCCTCCCCATCGTTCACAACTCCAGTGTTATGTTGTCAATGTCCTCACTCACCTGTCACATGGTATCTTCCTGGTCTTTCATTTTACCCACTCAGGGCCATCCCCCCTGTCCTCCCCACCCGCCCTGCAGCTTAACCGGCTGAGGAGGTCTTTGCCTCTATCTATCTCCCCACAGCCTCGGTCTGTACCACTGAGCGCACCAGTCAGTGTACCTCAGGATGATTTATTTTCCCACTTGACCAAATCCTTCATAAGAAGGATTATATATTTATACTGAGTTTTCACAAGCTTTGGATTTCCCAAAGTGCCTCATAGCCAATGAAATACAAACACTTATAGCTCACAGTCCAGAGCTGCATTCAGCAGTGTGTCAATATGACTGCACACTCCCGTAAATGTAGCTGGATTTATATGACACCTTCCACTCTCAGGAGGTTCCAAAGCCCTTCCCACACATTAAAGATGTTTTAAAGCATAGGCATGAAAACATGACAATTGTAACGGGAGCAGACCATTCAGCCCTCCTGGCCTATCCCACCATTCCATGTGATCATGAATCATCACCTGAGTGCCTATTCCCACCTTCACTCAACTACCTCCATCTCTCTGACATTAAGAACTATATCTACCATATTTGAGTCATAGAGACATAGAGCACAGAAACATGCCCTTCAGCCCCTCATCCATGGTGATCAAGATGCCGAATCTAAGCTAATACCGTTTGGCCCATATCCCTCTAAACCTTTCCTATCCATGTACCTGCTTAGATGTCCTTTAAGTGATCTTACTGTACCTACCTCAACTTCTTCCTCTGGCAGCCTGTTCACTATACCCACCACTCTATTTGTGGAAAAAATTTGCCCCTTAGGTCCATATTAATTCTCTCCCCTCTTACCTTAAACCTGTGGTTTCTAATTTGTGAGTTCTCTACTCTGGGAAAAACAATTCTGCATTCACCCTATCTATTCCCGTCATGATTTTCTACATATCTGTAAGATCACCTCATTCTCTTGCTCTCCAAGGAATAAACTCCTAGCCTGACCAACCTCTCCCTATAGCTCATGCCCTCATGTCCTAGCAACATTTTTGTAAATCTGCTCAACATTCACTGCAGCTTAATGACATCGCTCCTGTAGCAGGGTGACCAAAACTAAACACAAATCTCCAAGTATTAAGGGCCTGTCCCAATTGGGCGTCATTTGCCCATCAGGCAGGTGGCGTGCGAGGATTTTGAGAATCTCAAAATCCTGGGGCGCCACATGCTACCGCACATCACTGCCTACGCCACCTCGCCTCACCAGGCGCCATGCGTGCGTAGTGCACGCCATGCGCACGTTACGCGTGTGTCACGATGCATGCGTCGTGACGTGTAAATGATTTCACGTAAATGACGCGCAAATAACGCCCAAGTAGGACAGGCCCTTTACTTCACCAACATCTTGTACAATTGTAACATATTGTCCCAACTTTTATACTCAAACCCCTGACTAATGAAGGCTAACATCAAAATCCTTCTTCACCACCCTATCTACCTGGGATGCCATTTTTAGTGGATTATACACCTGCACTCCTAGATCCCACTGCTCTATAATATTCCCCAGGACTCTACCATTCATTGTGAAAGTCCTGCCCAGTTTTGATTTCCGATTATGCAACATCTCGCACTTGTCTGAATTAAACTCCATTTGCTATTCCTCAGCCCCCACGCCCAGCTGATCAAGCCAAGAGCACTCTCAAATTTCCAGGTCATTGCTTGTGAAAGAGTCCCATTGGATCATCCGCTTCCACCCGAGCAGGTGGATAGAGCCTCTTCAGTCTGAAGAAGGATCCCGACACAAAACATCACCTGTCCATGTCCTCCAGAGATGCTGCTTCACCCATTGAGTTACTCCAGCTGTGCTATCCGTTGTGATCACGCAACATTCCAGCATCTGCAGTTCCTTGCGTCCTCATTGTACTGTGTCTGTGTAGGCTCAGTGATCAACTATTAGCTGACCTACACGTTGGAGAGAGGTTTACAATCTAAAACCTGGACAGTAAATGTAAACTGTTTCCAGTTTTTAATGGAAAGGTGTATGTGATCAATCCATTCTCCAGAGATAGTGCTGTGCAACTGAAGTTCACTTCCTACTTTGGTGCTCAGTGTTCATAGGTGGATTTCCTAGCAATAATGAAGGGAGATGACTAACTGGAAGCAAGAACTGCTGGATACAGGTGCTTTAACTGTCTTTGACCCATCCAGGTTATCCGTTCTCCACCCCGTCATTCATTGATACCCATCACACCTCCCCTGAAATCCTTTTCCAGGTCCTTACTGCAGCCCACAATTCTCTCACAATCCTCAATATCTTTTGCCTTCCTCCCTCGCTCCATCCTTCCCTCCCTCTATACCTTCATCCCAACCTCTCCTCCATCTCTAGCTCCCTCCCTTCCCTTCATCCTCCCCCTCATTCCTCCCCCTCCCTCTCCCCCATTCCCCCCTCCATTTTGCCCTTGCTCCCTCCCTCCTTCCCACCCATCCCTCCATCTCTCCCTCCCCTTGTCTCTCTGTTGACTCCATCCCTCCATCCCACCCTCCCTCCCTCTGTCCTGTTCCCTACCACCCTCCCTCCCTCTCTCACTCATTTTTTCCCTCCATCCCTCCTTCTCTCCACCCCTCTGTCCCAGTGCTGGGCTGTGATCATTCCTCTGTATGCATCATCCAATCCTGGGCTTCTCTGAGGCTGAGCATCCCCGTTAACCTGTCATCCATCCTCCAGTGTCTCAGCGATTTAACAATTAGTCTGACAGGTACAGTCACAAGAAGGGAATCAAGCAAGGCTTTGACAAATGGTGCTCCTTATAATTTGCTTTGTTTATTAATTTAAAAGATATTGGCAATAGGAAACGGAAAGGGTGGTAGGAAGCAGAGGCCTGAATCGAGTTCTCTGGATCACATCAAGTCACTCTTGGACACATAGGGTGCCTATTCTTGCCATGTTTACTGCTATCCCATCTCCGCGCTTTATTGTGGCTCGGTGTTACCAGTACAACTTGGTGACATGAAGAGGGTGGTAATGGTATTTATGAAGAGTCTTTCACACAGTTATACAACATGGAAATTGGCCCTTTGGCCCATCAGGTCTATGCTGACCATTTCACACATGCCATTTCATTGCCCCCACATTACCATCTTCCTCTGATCCTACCACCCATGTACACACTGGAAGTAATTTATAGAGGTTAATGAACCCACAAACCCTCATATTAGGTATGTTACAAAACTTACCTTCAGCGGCGCTGCAGTTCTGTCACTGGCTGTGTGCGCGACTTTGGCGCCTTTGGGGGGGAGGGGTGTGGGGGGGGGGTGTGGGGGGGGGGGGGGTCAGGGTTAAAATACGGTTTTCTCCTGCCTGCCAGAGTTTTATTTTCTCGGGGTGCTAGCTTATGCTGAAGATTTGTTCCGACTGCCGGTCTGTGAATTTTTTTTTTTAATCGCTGGTCAATTTCAGCGCTGGAGTAAAATAAAGCTTCTAATTCCGTGATCGCTGACAACGGGGACGGATTTCAGGTACGGGACAGCGAAAGGAAAGCCGTTTATTTTACATATAAACGTGCTTCTTAGGACTACCTTAATCCAAATTTTATGTTGCGAAAAGGTGATTTAGGCCCCATACGAACCGGCAGTATTTTTCCTGCCGATATGGGGTTTAAATTCACTGCAAATGCAACGTTCCAAACGATCGCGTTCCACAAAATACCATTCGCAAGATGATTAAAATGGCCATTTATTGACGGGAATTAAACATTAAATTCCTTCCATTTGGCCTATAAATTCATGACAATGAGATTTAAAAATCATGTTATATTGTGAATTCTTGTGTGAATGTTATTTGGAGACTTAGGCTATTTAAAAATGTTAATCTTTTCTTAAGAAATGGATAGATGTTTAGATCTAGTAATTGAATTTTGTAATTAGCTACAATTGGGTAACTAACTAATTATATGCTTTAATTTCAGGTCATCAAAGTAAGATTGTTTAATATTTGTCTCAGAATGCTTCAATCTATAATAACTGAACATTTCTTTCAGTTCTCTTAAATTTTAAGAAAGTTATGGGCTTTTGACTGTCCACGATCACAGCTTTTGTGTTAGAAACATAGAAACATAGAAAATAGGTGCAGGAGTAGGCCATTCGGCGCTTCGAGCCTGCACCGCCATTCAGTATGATCATGGCTGATCATCCAACTCAGTATCCTGTACCTGCCTTCTCTCCATATCCCCTCATCCCTTTAGCCACAAGAGCCACATCTAACTCCCTCTTAACTATAGCCAATGAACTGGCCGCAACAACCTTCTGTGGCAGAGAATTCCACAGATTCACCACTCACTGTGTGAAAAATGTTTTTCTCATCTCGGTCCTAAAGGATTTCCCCTTTATCCTTAAACTGTGACCCCTTGTCCTGGACTTCCCCAACATCGGGAACAATCTTCCTGCATCTAGCCTGTCCAACCCCTTAAGAATTTTGTAAGTTTCTATAAGATCCCCCCTCAATCTTCTAAATTCTAGTGAGTACAAGCCGGGTCTATCCAGTCTTTCTTCATATGAAAGTCCTGACATCCCAGGAATCAGTCTGGTGAACCTTCTCTGTACTCCCTCTATGGCAAGAATGTATTTTCTCAGATTTGGAGACCAAAACTGTACGCAATACTCCAGGTGTCGTCTCACCAAGACCCTGTACAACTGCAGTAGAACCTCCCTGCTCCTATACTCAAATCCTTTTGCTATGAATGCTAACATACAGTTCACTTTCTTCACTGCCTGCTGCAAATGACTGGTGTACCATGACACCCAGGTCTCGTTGCATCTCCCCTTTTCCTAATCGGCCACCATTTAGATAATAGTCTGCTTTCCTGTTTTTGCCACCAAAGTGGATAACCTCACATTTATCCACATTATACTGCATCTGCCATGCATTTACCCACTCACCCAGCCTATCCAAGTCACCTTGCAGCCTCCTAGCATCCTCCTCACAGCTAACACTGCCCCCCAGCTTTGTGTCATCCGCAAACTTGGAGATGTTGCATTCAATTCCCTTGTCCAAATCATTAATATATATTGTAAATAGCTGGGGTCCCAGCACTGAGCCTTGTGGTACCCCACTAGTCACTGCCTGCCATTGTGAAAAGGACCCGTTTATTCCTACTCTTTGCTTCCTGTCTGCCAGCAAGTTCTCTATCCACATCAATACTGAACCCCCAATACCGTGTGCTTTAAGTTTGTATACTAATCTCTTATGTGGGACCTTGTCGAAAGCAAAAGCAATTAAGTCAATGGAAAAGCAATAGGGAACAAGATGCTAATTTCCGAGTATGAAAATGGCCATAACTGTTTTAATACTGAAGATATGAAAGTGAATTAGGTGTCAAATTAAACTTCTTTTTATGCTTTATCTGATGGGATAAATTGCAGACTTGATTTTTAAAATCTCAAAATGTTGTAACATTGCTACTCGTATTTTTGGGATGTGGGAGGAATCCAGAGCATCCGGAGGAAACCCACTCAGTCACAGGAAGAACATGCAAACTACACACAGAAGCACCAGAGGTCGAGATCGAACCCGGGTCTCCAGTGGTGAGCCAGTGGTTCTACCCACTGCGCCATTGTGCTGCCCCTCTTCTCTTCATGTTATCACGCAGTGAGGGTCATATCAGGATGGGTTCAACCATTTAAAGAGCAGTTCTTCCCACACCGTAGCCAAGAGACCAGTTTGTAGCCACCACTGTGACATCTGTCTCCTTCCTGAAGATGACCATATTACGGCATGCCCAACATCCCAGCTACATCCTCCACTTCTGAGGTGAATGGAGAGGTTGTGGACTCATGACTGACGTTCTTCAGCACTGAGCTTTGGGGCTTAGGCAGGGATGCCATCTGCTCCTGTGGCCAGGGTATTATCTCGTTGGGATATGGCCTTCTAAATGTCTTGCTGGTGAGGAGTGGTGGCAAGGGTGTTGTGGGCTAGAGTTGAGAAGACACCCAGCAAGCCCAGATTTGTGGGATGCACTGATCCCTACCTCCTGAAGCCTTCTGAGAAGCCAACACCAGACAGGTGACACCTCCAAGCACGTCTTTACAAATCTCTCTCTGGCCAACATCCCAGCATTGATACCTTAATGACACTTATTTAGGACTGTGACTAGGCACCATTGCTCGTAGGTCTGATGCCAGCCTCTTGGCGTAATGTGTTCACAGCGACATGTCCATCAATTCCCGAGCATCGTGAGAGCAGCCACTGCTGGTGACAACCTGAAGCAACTCATGCACAGCATTTGTCATCTGTATCAGCGGTGCAGGTGGAGGCATTAACACTGTTAATGGGGCTTTGTCAAGCCTCATTAAGCTTTCCTGTCATATTCTTTTGACCACAAAATTATCCATCCATTCGGTTCTATTTATAGAGCTCAGTACTTTGCACTTCTACATGTTCTGTAGAATAAACTTTCTGTATTTGTCTTTCAAATGACATGTCCTTATTTTTCTCCACCTCCCTCTCCTGGCCCGCTTCATTCCCATCAGCATATCCTGCTCGTGACCCCTGCTCTGGGACAGGCTGAAGCCTACTCTTTAATCGCTCTGATTTTCCAACTGCCTTCTGAGTTTGCCCATTCAGCTGGTCTCCTAGGTCTTTATTTCTCAAATATGATCTGGCTTGCCCTCTCGCTCCTGCAGAGTGCAGAGAACGCTACCGTGCCAACATTTCAGACCAGAATAGGACAGGTGATATTAGTGATGGCTAACTACCCCAGGTCAAAATATCGAGCATTCACCTGCATGGCTGATGTCCCACTTCTGTAACCGAGCTGTGTGCCAAATGAATAAAATGTTCATTGTGCATGGGTACAAGGGAACGTCCATCACCCCCATCCCACGCTTTCCCCAATGACTCTGATTGCTCTCCACCCCCCCCCCCCCCCCCGTCTTGTTCCCTCTGGATATCCTCCATTTCATTGAACTCTTGTCATCCCTTCCTAAGCCCCAAAGCTCAGTGCTGAAGAACTTCAGTCAGATTAGCAAATATCAGCATCACTGACATGGTGATTAACAAGTGGACTTTGGGAATTAAGTTCATAGTTTCCTACAAGTGGGCAACACAGGTAAACAGGCTTGCAAAGAAGGCATACGGTGTATTTGCCTCCATACGTTGGGGCACAGAACATAAAAGTTGCTAAGTATAGTTGCAACTTTATAAAACATTGTTTGGATACCAGACACGCTAAATGCCGGAATCTGATGCAGGAAGTGAAACCGCAGCTCCCATTCTGTTTTTACCATTCTCTCCAGCTGTTACTGGATCGGATGAAACAATGCAATGCAACATTTAAGAAATATTTAGACAGGTACACGTATAGGACAGGCTTAGAGGGATATGGGCCAAATGCAGGCAAGTGGGACTAGTGTCGATGAGGCATGTTGGTCGGTGTGGGCAAGTTGGTCCGAAGGGGCCTGTTTCCAATCTGTATGACTCTATGAGTATACAAGTGATGGAGAGCCGCAATTGTCATGTTCTGTCACACAGATCAGACAGAATGAACAGCGCTGTGCACCATCCATTCCCACTGGCAGCACCAGAATCCCTTTCAGCATCTGCCTGCATCATTCACCTTCCTGCTTTATTGATGTCAGACACATTGAGGGTGATAAACCTCCTGCCTTCACAGATTGGGTTTTACAATCAGGTTCATGTCAAATAGTATAGATTTTCCTCACCCGGACAGTTTACTTTCTTTAAGAACAGTTTTTGACGCTATGTCTATATACGTGGGCAGGTGAGACTAGTGTAGATGGGGCATCTTGGTCAGCATGGGCATGTTGGGGCAAAGGGCCTGTTACAGTGCTGTACAACTCTATGACTGTAACTTCTTCTTTTACATGTAGTTGAATGTTTCAGAAATATCTCCATAGAAGTACATTGCTTCTGGATGTATATTTCCTCCATGTTTCTGAGTTTCTCTTCCTCCCACTCCTCCCCGCATTGACATGAACTGAATATGACACGCTTGCTCCAGTTAGCGGGAAGCGGCCAGAATTTGACCACAATAACTGACCCTAAACTCCAGTGCATTTGCCCATAGGACTGGCAAGGGAGGTGACACTGAACAGTTATTAGCACAGAGTAGAGTTGCTTGTTACTGCTGTTCGTGGTACTGTTTACCACTGCAGATATCACAGTCTATCGATAGTCTGACCATAGAATGGACTGCATTTGTTCAAGGAAATGATAGGGAACAGGTGGTGAAAGTACCTGTTGGGGAGCACTTTTGAAACAGTGAGCATAATTTATAAGTTTCTGTAGTTCTGGAGAGGGATAAGGTTGGTCCTCTTGTTAAGGTCCTAACTTGGGTAAAAAACAAGAACAGTTTTAAGGCGAGAGGGACACAGTTTAAAGTAGATGTGCAGGACAAGTTTTTTACACAAAGTGGTGGGTACCTGGAGTGCCCTGCCAGGGGTGGTAGTGGAGGCATTTGGTTAGACACATGGATATGCAGGGAATGGAGGGATATGGATCATTTGCAGGCAGAGGAGATTAATTTAGCATTATGTTTGGCATAGACATCATGTGCTGAAGGGTCTATTCGTGTGCTGTTTGTTCTTTGTTCATGGAAGAGCATTCCATTACTTGAAGGAACAGGCTCAAGGTAAGAGAAAAGTGCTTTAGCGGGGACCTCAGGGGCAACTGTTTCACTCAGAAGTGGTCTGTATCCAGAATGAGCTGCTAGATGAAGTTATAGAAGCAGATACAGTTTCAACTTTTGAAAGACATTTGGACAGATATATGGAAAGGAAGGATTTAAAGGGATATTGCCCTAATACAGGGGAACTGGACTAGCCCAGAATACCAATATGATCAGATGAATAATTTGGACTGAAGGGCATGTTTCCATACTGTACAGTTCTATAACATTTACTCCAATTGTGGTAGATAACTTGGTGATGTAAAAAAGGGAATGACAATCTATTGGAGGAGATCAAAATAGAGAGGACAACGACTTGTAAAAAGATAGTATTTCCTTCCCTTAAGTTTGATCAGCTATTTGGTTTGAATATCATTCAAGGCACATTATAATCAATACAGCCTGAACCAAATTGATTCATACAGTCGGAAGAACATAATTCACTGCCTCTGTACAACTAGGCTGTAGGCTGGGCTGAGATGATTTTCATGGACTCACAATTTACAAGCACTTTCTGTCAGTTCACAGAATGATTCAGCTTTCATTCTATCACTGGGTAATCAGCATGCAGGAGCCGGAAGCAGACTTGGGCAAGGTAGCAAGAGATGTTCACTGTGTGGAGAGATTGTGAGGAGGAGCACTGGTTTTTATGGCCAAGGCCAAGCAGATGGAAGGGAGAAAGGAATGGGAGATAGGGTAGATGTAGAGAGGTGGGGGTAGGCGTATGTGGACCATTGTGCTATGCTGTAGGTACGTCACATGTGTCCTTGGTGTCCTGGTTATTCCTCAACCACCAAAACTGGTTTATTTCAACATTATCAAACATGATCTTAGTATTAGAACTTGGTGGTTCAGGAGCCTAATTAGAAAACATCTTCATGCAAAGGAATGGTAAAATCACAAGTACGTGATCCAAATGGACAAAGGAGCTCAGTGGCAGAGATTAGTGGATCTCTTAAAGTAATTTGGACAGGAGGAAGGAAGGTAGATCAATGATGCATGGATCCTGATGAGAGGGGGTGAGAACAATGGACAATGGTGACCTGGCATTGGGGGGCCACTGTGAAGGGGTGGGGGGGTGGGAGAGGGGGAGAGTAAAGGGGGACCTGGTGTGGATACTGTGTATAATTTGTAAATTTGTCAGCACTCTTATGTGGCCATTTTTACATACATAGAAACATAGAAAATAGGTGCAGGAGTAGGCCATTCGGCCCTTCGAGCCTGCACCGCCATTCAATATGATCATGGCTGATCATCCAACTCAGTATCCTGTACCTGCCTTCTCTCCATACCCCCTGATCCCTTTAGCCACAAGGGCCACATCTAACTCCCTCTTAAATATAGCCAATGAACTGGCCTCAACTACCTTCTGTGGCAGAGAATTCCAGAGATTCACCACTCTCTGTGTGAAAATTTTTTTTCTCATCTGGGTCCTAAAAGATTTCTTTCTTATCCTTAAAGTGTGACCCCTTGTTCTGGACTTCCCCAACATCGGGAACAATCTTCCTGCATCTAGCCTGTCCAACCCCTTAAGAATTTTGTAAGTTTCTATAAGATCCCCCCTCAATACCTTAGGTATGCAAGCAAAGAATTTCACCGTGAAAATAAGATTAATTCATTCATCATCCCCATTTGATAGAATAGCTTGAAAGGCTAAAGGGCCTCCTCCCTCCAGGTCGATCTGCTCCTATGACTTCCTGCTAACCTCCTGCGTTCTCACAGCAGTTGTTCATTAGTTCAGTATTTCTCCGAGCTCCTCAGATGTACGCACCATCTCAATGGAGCTGACGTTTCTGTTTCTAACAATCTCTTCCTGCATGAAAGCCTTGGAGAGCTAATCTCCAAATGTTCAGAGGAAACATTGGGCTGGTGAGCAGCCAAGGATAATTTCTCCGGCCTGACTTCTCCAGTCACTCTCCCGGGATCCGTCATCCCTCATTCTGACTGCACCTATGATGTTTAAAATTCCGATTTGAGGTTCAGATGATATATATTTTGAAAGGTTAGAAACTGCTTTAATATTTCATCAAAGGGGAAAATACCAGTTCGTTTGGAAGGACATCGGGCAGAGATCCAGCAGATCAGCGAGGACTTGTTCTCAGAATTTCCTCCAACTGCTCCGTGTTGCTGTCATCCAAAGCTCCCACCAACAGTGCATCCACCACCTAGAAGCCATGTTACTCCAACCACCTCTTCCCAAACCGCATCTTCTATTGCCAGAACTCCTGGGGACACCACCGTGTGTAATGCATGCATGTAAAGATATACCTTTCCTTCATGGGTGGTGTATCTCACTCCTGGAACTCCCCGAATGACAATATGTCAGGAAGGAATGCAACGGTTCAAGATATCACTCCATTGTCAAAGATCAGTCGGGCTGGACACCGAGTCCCTGCAGTGGAGGTAAAGAAGTCCCAATATTTCCGGCTGATATCACATCTGTAGCATCTGCACTTGTCACCTCTGCTTCCTGCACCCCTTTCTACAATATCCTGAAATATCATACTTTGCTCTATTCCACCACAATACTTTTAAGAACATCCTCTTCATAGTATAATCCCCTGAAGTATAATCCACCTTTCAAAACTTCCCCATGTGATTAGTCCGAAGAGAGTACAGACCTGAAACGTTGCCTGTCCATTCCTTCCACAGATACTACCTGACCCGATGAGTTCATACAGCACCTTGCATGTTGCTCTCCATGTAATCTACTCCTTTCTCTGATTCTAACCCTGCAAAGTCCTCCTACAAAATGTCTCCTTGCAATGGACCAGACTCTTGTTCCAGAGGATTGTGGAGGCTGGATCATGAGAATTCGGAAACACCTTGCTTGGACACCATCTTGGCTTCAGCATTATGTCTGACCGCTCGGCCCATGCTGCCCATACTGGATCAGCACCTGCAACCCCATCACGGCAATAGCTTGCCCCATCTTTGCACAAAAAGGAAACTCAGCCATAATCTGAGGTATTATTTATTTTTTCTTAATTTCACAGAATGCTCGTTTTAATTAATTAATAGTGCATTTTAAGATAAATCCACAACATACATTAAACGTTGTAATATTTTGTTTTTTCAACCATTTCCAAATGTTTTTGCAGATAGAGATGAGGGAGGTGGAGAAGGAGAAAATTGAAGGACTTGAGAGACATTAGCCTGCAGTTCGCTCCCACTGCCTCGTGTACAATGTACAATGGGGGGAGGATATGAAGATCAGCCCACTGCTGGAGAAATGGACTAGGAGGCTTTCTCTTTCTGAGGCAATTGGATCATTTCTTGGACTGGATGGACCTGTATAAATCAGACAGTTCACTTCAGCATGGCTGGGATGGGTATCATTGAAGGGGAGGATAGGTTATCTCTGGAAATAAAAATCTTCCTCATTTTTTTCTTAAGGAGGTAATTCGTTATTCAGAAAAGTCCCCGCTCCAAACCTCCATCAGTTTGCCAAACCTTCGTTAATGCCTTTAAAATATCTCCAGTAGCAGGAACGCCAAGCTCATGCAAGAACCTCGTGTGGCAACACACTAAAACCGTCTGAAAATCCAAATCACAACATCATCTGATTCCTCTTTCTCCACTCTGTTCATTACAGCTTCAAAGAACAAAAATAGATTTGACCAACAGTTTCCTTTTCATAAAACAATGCTGACTCTGACTGTTTAAGAAGGAACTGCAGATGCTGGAAAATCTAAGGTAGAGAAAAATGCTGGAGAAACCCAGCGGGTGAGGCAGCATCTATGGAGCATCTATGGAGCGAAGGAAATAGGCAACGTTTTGGGTCGAAACCCTTCTTCAGACTGATGTGAGGGTAGGTGCGGGAAGAAGAAAGGAAGAGGTGGGGTCAAGTGGGGTGCAAACTGCCCAAGCGAAATATGAGGTGCTGTTCCTCCAATTTACGGTGGTCCTCACTCTGGCCATGGAGGAGGCCCAGGTCCGATTCGAAATGGGAGGAGGAGTTGAAGTGCTGAGCCACCGGGAGATCAGGTTGGTTATTGCAAACTGAGCGGAGGTGTTCGGCGAAGCGATCGCCAAGCCTATGCTTGGTATCACCGAGAGCAGCTGACATCTAGAGCAGCGGATGCAATAGATAAGGTTGGAGGAGGTGCAGGTGAACCTCTGCCGCACTTGGAAAGACTGCTTGGGTCCTTGAATGGAGTCAAGGGGCGAGGTAAAGCGACAAGTGTAGCATTTCTTGTGGTTGCAAGGGAAAGTGCCCGGAGAGGGGGTGGTCCGGGTGGGAAGGGACAAATTGACCAGGGAGTCCCAGAGGGAGCGGTCTCTGCGGAAAGCAGACAGGGGAGGAGATGGGAAGATGTGGCAAGGGTGGGATCACGTTGGAGGATTATTTGTTGTATGTGACGGCTGGTAGGGTGGAAGATGAGGACAAGGGGGACTCGGCCCTTGTTGCGATTGGGAGGATGAGGAGTTAGAGCAGAGTCATGGGGTATAGAAGAGGTGAGAGCCTCATCTATAGTAGAAGAGGGGAACTCCCGTTCCCTGAAGAATGAGGACATCTCCGATGCCTTGGTGTGGAATACCTCAGCCTGGGTGCAGATGCAGCGTAGACGGAGGAATTGGGAGTAGGGGATGGAGTCCTTACAGGAAGCAGGGTGGGAAGAAGTGTAGTGACTGCCTGATATTAACATAGAACAAACAGCACAGGAAAAAAACATTTGTCCCATGATGTTTGTGATGAATATGATGGCAAGATCATCTCTTACTGCCTGCACATAATCCACATCCCTAAATTTCCTGCATATCCATGTGCTTATCCAAAAGTCTCTGAAATGCCACAATCGTATCAGTTTTTCTAAATGCCTTGCTGTTAACCCCCTCCATGGACGGTGAGGTTCAGAAGGTGTTTAATAAAAGTGGCAAACGGGAGGTTGATCAACCAGGTTAGAGGAGCCAGAATTGAGGTAATATGTAGATGTGGGGAGAGAAATTGATATTTGACAGAGAGTGGGAAGAAAGGAATCAATCTCAGCTTGGCAGGCTGTGATTCTCACAGGGATGTGTGCTTGCACTACGATCCTCCCTCCCCACCTGATTCATCTTCCAATCAACCTCTCCTTACCTAGATCCACCAATCACACCAACTCTTGTGCTACCCTTCCTCTCTCCACACTTTATCAACTATGTCCCCTCTAATCCATAGTCTGAAGAAGGATCTTGACTCGAAACGTCTCCTATCCATGTTCTCCAGACATGCTGCCTGACTCGCTGAGTTACTCCAGCACTCTATGTGTGTAATCGGCGAAACACTTGTGTGTTTCAGCATCTGCAGTTCCCACCCTCACTTCCTTACTCCTCTTCACCCTCCACTCCCTGTGATTGAATAAGCACATCAGAATGTAAAAGACAGGTAAAGTATCTCCCTTTAGACTTCCCACAACCATAATTCATTGTCCTCGGGTAAAGTGCTCAATATCTGCTGAATTACAATCTGATTTTTTCCACTCCAATCACTCCAAATGCTGCAGCATTTTCTGTTCTCAGCAGGCAGCTGATTGAGAGTCAGATGTCAGTGCACAGATTGTCAGGTACGGAACCAATGAGTCGAATGTTACAGGCAGCTTCTGCTATGTTCTACCTCCTCCACAGACATTGCCTTCACATGGTGAAAGTGAATGGGGACAAAGAGACTGCAGATGCTGGAGTCTGTAGCCAGACAGCAGCTGGAAGAACTCAACGGGTCAGGCAGCATCTGTGAAGGGAAATGGACAGTGGATGATTCTGGTCGCGTCCCTTCACCAAGTTTGACAAGAGCTTTCAAAGACCCCTGACAATTGCCACTGCTCACCAACATATTTACGTTGCTAAGATAATACCCTGAATTTAGGAAAGATAATGCAAGCTTTTCTTTATTCATTAATGTGGAGAAGGCTTCAGTCAGCAGGGAGATCTGAGTCAAACCTGAGTTGACTGCGCTGCAGGTGACTGATGGAATAGTGATTGTGACTTCGGCCAGGCTGTATTACACGCTCAGCACATACCCTGGAAATATGCTTCAGTGCTTCAGTGACACTGTGCGCTAAAGAGATTCTCATACCTTAATCTGCCATGCTTTGGAATTTCAAATCAATACCTTTTGCCTTTGAACCCCTATCTATTATAATTGAATAAGACCTTTCAGCCATCTAATGAATTGCTTATTTGAAGCTTCATTGACCCTCAGAGGCAAACAGTTGCATTCTACAGCACATCTCTATACACGGATCCTGCACTCTTTAATGAGCTTCCCATTTAAGAGCTGATGCGAAGCAGTGTTAGGCTGACCATATCTTCATTTATGACTTATGAGGAAAGATATCACAGCCCTGAATCACTCTCCATGCATTAACCATTTAAACAGTGCAGGAAGGAACTGCAGATACTGGTTTACTTTGAAGATAGACCCAAAATGCTGGAGTAACTCAGTGGGTCAGGCAGCATTTCTGGAGAAAAGGAGTATGTGAATTTTCAGGTCAAGTCCCTTTTTCAGACTGAGAGTCAGGGGAGAGGGAAGCTAGAGGTATGAAAAGGTACAGAACAAATCAGAGCCAGCACTGATGACCCAGGAAAGGTGGAGCCCACAATGGTCCATTGTTGGTTGTGGAAGAGGTGACAGCGAAGGGATATATGGATACGAACAGTGAAATTAGCAAGATGCCTAGGGTGGGGGAGGAGCAGAGAGAAAGGGAGTGCAATAGTAACTTGAAATTAGAGAAATCAATAATCATACCACTGGGTTGTAAGCTGGCCAAGCGAAGCATGAAGTGTTGTTCCTCCAATTTGTGTTGGGCCTCACTCTGACAATGGAGGAGGTCCAGGACAGAAAGATCACTATGGGAATGGGAAGGGGAGTTAAAATGTTTGACAACTGGGAGATTGCATAGGCCAAGGCGGCCTGAACGTAGGTGTACAGCAAAACGATTGTGCAGTCTGCACTTGGTCTCGCCCATATATAGGAGTTAAAGAGATTGCTTATGTAGGACGGAACTGCAGATGCTGGTTTATACCAAAGATAGACACAAAGTGCTGGAGCAACTCAGCGGGTCAGGCAGCATCTCTGGAGAAAAGGATTAGGTGACATTTCGGGTCGGAATCCTTCTTCAGCCTCAGATTCAGATTCAGTTTGAAGAAGGGTTCTAACCCGAAACATCACCTGATCCTTTTCTCCAGTGATGCCGCATGACCCGCTGCATTGCACTTCAGCGTTTTGTGTCTATAAACAGATTGCTTATTTTGTTGACTTATGGATCTCTCAAACCCACCTATATTCAATATAATTATACATATCTCCCCAAATCGGGATTTTAAATTTGGCATCAGTCAGTCTTGTTATTTGTCAGCCTGAGTGCCTTCTGAATGATGAACAAGGACAAATATTTGTGGAAGAATTTGCTATTTTTGACATTATGTTTAGTATGTTGCTTGAAAAATTGCCAAGTGGGAAATTTTAATTTGTGTCACTGGAATAAAATTTAGTTTAGTGATCCATTGTCTTCAATTGGACAGAAAACAGATGAGCATAAATAACAGTGCAATATTAGCTGTTTTTAGATCATCAATAAAATTTGGCACTTGCCATTTGTTTTCTGACTAACTGCATAAGTTCTTCAGATTATTCCAAAAGCCCAGGGCAGCACTGATCTTTGGGAACCTCAAACCACAAGACATCCATAACATGGTGTCCCCTGTTCGGTGACAATGATCACTGGCTTCCGTTGAATCCCACAATTTTTGTCACCAAACACAGCCAACACTTTGGTTTCAACATAGAAGGCTCAATTCATGGAGGGCATTCTTAGCTAGGTAGAGATGGATTTCACTTCAGATCAGAGAGAAAAAGACTTAGTATGTTGATAGATGGATGATTAAAGATAGACATCGAAGGTTGTTTCGCCTTTCAATTAGCATAATGTCCAATGTATTGTGCATGCCCCCAAAAAGAGTGCGTACATTAATAAAGCTGCTCACAAATCTCTCCAGGGAAGTTTTAAACAAAGGAACAATGTTATTTTTAACGCATCACTGGAGGAAAATATGCTGGTGTTGTATCTAAAATGCAAATCCCACCCTTCATGATTATTCATTAAAATAAAGTAAGACTGGAAGGGAAAGCGGTGTGCTTCTGCCTCTGCCCCCCATCGACTATAATTGGGTAAACTTCCTCAACAAGTTCATTTACACCAACATCTAAATTCACTCTGAATTTGTCAATAGCAGCAGCTTCAATTATGTTTGCTGCACTATTCTTCCACATCTGAAAACCTTTCACGTTTGATTAATGATATTTTTCTCAGGTGAGCGGGCAAAGATTCAAAGCTTCTCCTTAATGGGTGCTCCTTTCACAGACGATGAATGTTTTGCTGACTGTAACTAGAATGCTGCCATCCTTTCATCATTTCAACAGGAACATCGGGAGGCTGGGGAATTCCCAATAAGAGGCAAAGCACTGGAGATGCATGAAACTGCAGATGGTGGAATCCGGAGAGGAACACAAAGAGCTGGAGAAACTCAGTGGGTCAGGCAGCCTTCATAGAGGGAATGGACATTAGACAGTTTGCGTTGGCACCCTCTTACTATGCTCCTTTTTCGCTCACAACTGTGTGGCCAAATTTTGTCCTAATTCCATTTACAGGTTGAAGATGACACCGCTGTTGTGTGCCCAATCTCAAATAATAATGAGACAGAGTACAGGAAGGGGACAGAGAACTGTAGATCAATTTGTTTTTATTTACAGCTGTACAAAGGTACAGTGAAATATATTTTGTACATACAGCTCATCAGGTCAATAGTCATACATAAGCACTATCCGTAACCCTAACGCGCTCGAATGCCCAGTCCATCGCACGCTCTCTCAATAGGTAGGCAAGCGAATATGCACAATCGGACAGACACAATGTAATGGAGCAACTCAGCGGGACACGTAATAATAATAATGGATGGGATTTATATAGCGCCTTTCTAATACTCAAGGCGCTTGAGCATCTCTGGAGATAAAAGATATCTGACGATTCGAGTCGAGTTCCTCCTTCAGAATGAAAACGAAAATTGATTGTGGTGGAGTTTATACTGGAGGCGGCAACAGATGAGAACCAATTAATCTCAGGCAGGGCAGTGGCTGGTTGACTGATTGTAGGCGACGGGGAAGCTGAAGTCAAAATGTGATTACCTGTGGAACTGGATACACGACCGAGGGCGGAGGAGTGGGCAAGGGAAGCGGAAAGGGGAGGGAATTGTAGGCAGACGCTTCTACAAATTAGAGGATGCACATTTCATACCTGTAAAATGACTTGCTTGTCACACAAAGTCTTTTATTAGATAACTTTATTATAAGCACTACACACACTATGCACTAGCTGTCCGTGGTCATCACTGGAGCTAGAGAGCGAGCTGGAGGTGGGGAAGCTACAATTATACAAGAGACAATGGGGAGTGGTTAGTAGTGGTGAGGTCACTATGTTAAAGAAGCATGCACTGATCTACAAGAACTTAAAACCATTACGTCAGGACAACAACCTTTCCCTCAGTGTCAGTTAGATGAAGTAGCTGGTTATTGCTTTCAGGAACTGAGCCCCATTCAGCATCAATGATGATGAAGTGGTGATGGTTGGGAACTTCAACTTCCTCGCCATTAATATAACCAATTTGTCTTGGACCAACCATATTGAAGCTACAGCCTAGAAAGCACAACAAAGCCTCCACTTCAGATGACAAAATAAGTTTGGTTACGACTTCCAGTGAATCTTACCAACCTCTTCTGATGCACCGTAGAAAGCATCCTATCAGGACAGGGACATGGATAGGAAATGTTGAGAGGGATATCTGCCAAACACAGGCAGGTGGAACTAAAATGGATGGTGAATCTTGGTTGTCATGGGCAGGTTCATCCACAAAAGTCTGTTTCTGTGCTGTATAACTATACAGTAACTTGGTTTGGCAACAGTTCTGCCCCAGACCACAAGAAATTCCAGAGAGTTTTGAATGCAGTCAAGTCCACTACACAAACCCAGTTACCACCTCCTTCCCCTCCACCCTACCATTGAGTCCATCTATACTTTAAGCCGATTCGGGAAAGCATCCAACATAATTAAGGACCATTTTCACATCGGTCATTCTCTCTCCTCCCCTCTCCCATCGGGCAGAAGATACAAAAGGTTGAAAGCACGTGCCACCAGATTTAAGAACAACTTTCCCACACTGTAAGCAGACGTCTCTAAAACTAAGGTGTAGTCCAGATCTCCCAAACTACCCCATTACAGCCTTGAGAATGAGTCTTCCAAAGGCTAAAGAGCTGCGACTGCTCACATTCTTACCACAGTTCCTTTAGGAATAAAGGTTGAGTTTTGCAGTTATTCATTTTACTTGTTTGGTCAAAATTCCTGAAAAATAAATGCTTAATGAGTGGAATTCATCAAAAAGACACTGCAAATTATGAATCGTTAATTCCTGGCTGCATTAATTTATGGTTGCGCATCGACTGATAAAGACTTAGCTCAGTGACAGACTGCAGCCTCTAGTCCACTCCAAATGCTCGAACTCAGCATCATCAGACCAACACAGTCCACAGTGAGAGGTATTTGGTTTGTATGGTTTGATGGTTGCAGTGCTATAACTGCTCAATGAAACAGTGAAAGAATAAAACTGGACAGGTCGCAACCTCAGAAAAAGACACAAGGTGCTGGAGTAACGCAGCGGGTGAGGCAGCATCTCTGGAGAAGATAGAATGATGATGTTTTGGGTCTCACAACCTCAGCCTCTGCAATGTTACTTCTGCCTCATCCTTCTCAGGAAAATTCTTGGGGCAGCTGCCTAGATTGTCAGATCTGTCGCATAGACTAGCCGAGCTACAATCTGACACACATGTCCTCAACAAATCGTCCCAACACAATCCCAGCCCAGGCCCAGGTCCAGGAGAGAGACAGCCCCACAACAGAAGGTTATACACTGCTGCTCAAGTAAGAGGGTGGAGACTGAGCATCCTCAACATTTCCTGCAGAACCTCATGAAGCCTCACTACTTTACATGCAATCCTCCTCCTGATTATCACCTACTATCCTCCCTCAGCTGATAAAACAGTGTTCCTCCATATTGGAAGAAATGCATAAAGTAGCATTGGTACAGAATGTACACTGGGTGGGGTCTACAATGACCAAAATAGGCTTTGTACAACCACCAGTGACTGAGCAGTCAAAGTCTGTTAGCTTGGTTCCACAGAAGATTGACAAGGGTAGGGCAATGGACGTTTCTCCATGGACTTCAGCAAGGCCTTTGGCAAGATCCCAAATGGTAGGCTAGTCTGGAAGGGTAGGTCACATGCGAGCTTGCCATATGGATGCAATATAGGTTCCTTGGAAGGAATCAGAGGGTGGTAGTGGAGCATGTTCCACAGATTGGAGGGCCGTCAGCATGGTGTGCTGCAGGGATCATTGTTGGGTCCATGGTTGCTTGTTATCTATATTAATGATTTGGATGACAATGGTGTCAACATGATTATTAATTTTGCAGATTACACTAAAGTTGTTGGTGTAGTGGGCAGTGAAGCATGTTATCTAAGATTACAGCAATATCTAGATGAACTATTGAAAGGAAGGGTTTAGAGGACTGGTCCAAAATGCAAGCAATTTATAGTAGCTCTGCATGCCAAGTTGGTTGGCATGGATAGGATGGGCTGAAGGACCCTGTTTGTGTGCTGTACTGCTCTGTGACTCTACCGTGGGAAGTGGGCCAAGGAATGGCAAATGGAATTTAACTCCGACAAGTGCGTGGGGTTGCACTGTTAAATTAAGACAGACTTACACTTGGCCATGGAGAGCATTGTAGAACAATACGGATAGATAGAATAGTGAAGAAAGCATTTGACATGCTTGCCTTAATTGGTCACAATGCTGAATCTTTGGCAATTCTTTTCCCCCCCAGAGATGCTGCTCGATCCGCTGAGTTCCTACAGCCGTTTACTTAGTGGGACATATGTGGCCTCCACATACCCACGGCAGACAGTCCAATGTGGATCTCTGTGTGAAACACAAAGTGCTGGAGGAATTCAGTGGGATAGGTAGCATCTGTGGAGGGAATGGACAGACAACATTTCAGGTCGGGACCCTTCTTCAGTCTGATGATCTCTGTGTTTCAGTTCATTCTGATAAGCTATGGGATCTCTCTGGTGTTTCAGTGCTTCTGCTTCTGCTTCCACTATTGTGAAGCTTTGTAACTTTCTTTTACTTTAGAATGAGAATCTGACCTCAATTGGAAAAGAGCAAAAGAATAGAAATTCCAAGCAATTGGGTAAAAGATACCTGTCCATCTTCTCATCGAGTGGCAAAGCATGTTAATATGAAGCTTGTTTGATGCAGGCTCTGTGGATTTTTGCAAAGGCTTTTGTGGACATCTGTTTATTTGCACTTTATCTGTTTTATTTATTCATGTGTGTATATATTTATATAATGGTATATGGACACACTGATCTGTTCTGTATTCATGCCTTCTATATTCTGTTGTGCAAGAAGCAAGAAATTCATTGTCCTATCTGGGAAACATGGCAATAAACTCTCTTGAATATTGAATCTTGAATCTGACAGATTAGTTAATAAATTGAAAGCCTTCATATCCAGGAGTGAATGGCAAATTGGATCTAAGATTGTCTGCTGTTGAAAGCAAAAGCATTTGCTAATGGGTGAATTTAGAATTTACAGAAGGCATGAATCTCCCTATTCCAAAGGGTGTTTGAGGCTGGATTATTGGGGGTCAGTGAGGAGTCTGTAAATACAGAGGAGGAAGTAGATACATTTGTGAAAGGTTAAATCATAGAAGGGGAGATATGGCCTTGAGTAGATTAGCCACAGCGATACTGATTATTAATGCAGGCTTGAGGGCCATCTAGCTGCTCCTATTTCCCTGTTCTTCTGCTGTCGTATCTTGAAGGTTATTATCAGTGAGGGTGCTTGGGCTTGACCGTGTTGAAGCTCTGCCTTCAACACGGTCATCCCCACCAAGCTCACCACCAAACTCCCCACCAAACTCCACCAGCTAGGCCTCAGCTCGCTGTTATGCGACTGGATCTTGAATTTTCTGACGGAGCGACTGCAGGCAGTGAGACTGGGCCCGCACCTGTCCTCCACTATCACCCTGAGCACCGGCACACTACAGAGTTGTGTACTGAGCCCCATGCTCTACTCCCTCTTCATACACGACTGTGTTCCTGCATTCGACACCAACACCATCGTGAAGTTTGCAGACGACACAACGGTGATCGGGCTGATCGCCAACAGTGATGAAACAAACTACAGAGCGGAGGTGCAGAACCTGGCGGACTGGTGCGCACGTAACAACTTGTCTCTAAACACCTCCAAGACCGAGGAGCTGATTATCGACTTCAGGAGGACACATAATGGGGAATACGCCCCAATCCCCATCTCCGGGGACAGTGTGGAGAGAGTGTCCAGCTTTAAGTTTCTGGGCACTCACATCTCAGAGGACCACACATGGTCCACCAACACCGCTGCGCTGGTCAAGAAGGCACAACAACGACTGTTGTTTCTGAGAACATTGAAAAAGACTGGTCTGCCCTAACTGCTGCTGACAACCTTCTACCGCTGCACCACAGAGAGCATACTAACGTATGGCATCTCTGTGTGGTATCTCAGCTGCACGGAGGCGGAGAGGAGAGCTCTTCAGCGCATCGTCCACAGAGCGCAGAAGATTATTGGGACACAGCTACCAGCCTTGGAGGGCATATACTACACACGGTGCCTCAGGAAGGCCGTCAGCATCCACAAAGACTCCTCACACCCTTGTAATGGACTATTCGAACTCCTACCTTCTGGCAGACGTTACAATGCCTTCTACGCCCGCACCTCCAGACTCAGGAACAGCTTCATCCCCAGAGCTATAGCTGCTCTGAACCAGCCCTGCTGAGTGCATCCCACCCCCATGAACTGTCTCCCTCGGATGGTCACATCGCACATCGATCCAGCACAGCCACATTTGCACTTTAGACTGTTTTGACTGTTTGACTGTTTTACTGTTCTTTTATAAATCATGTTTCTCGGGGTATCTAAATCTAAATGTTATTAGTTGTTTAAGTTATGACATCGGATGGAAGCTGCATACCAAATCTCGTTGCACATATGTGCAATGACAATAAAATATATTATTCATATTATTATTATTCATATTATTCATATTATTCATATTATTCATATTATTATTCATATTATTATTATTATTATTATTATTATTATTATTATAATTATTATTATTATTATTATTATTATTATTATTATTATACATTTTGTAATGTATGTTAACAAATTTAACGATGAAGATGAAGAAGAACCTTTGCCATTAGTGGGTGTCAGGGACCCACTGCCAGACAGAGTGCTAGACACCAGGCCCCTCATCCATTCCAGTCATGTTTGGATGTGATGGATTGGAGGGGTCTTGGCCCAGTGTTGGGAGCTGGGCTTCTTCCTGCGTTTGACGCAGCAGAAGTCTGCAGCAGGGTGATGCGACCCAGTTCCACATCTGTAAGTGCCCGCCATAAAAAGGGCACATGCTCCGGGTTGGCGCCAAGCTGTGGCGCTGCTGCTGTCGTTCACCTGACTGAGGTCAGTTGACAGGGCTCACCACGGGGAGGTCGACAACATGAGCCCCGGAGCTGGGCTTAGGCCACAGCTCCTTTCTAACCAGCCTGCATTGTTCAACTGGCCTCTTACAGTGCTGTTTCCCTGGTAAGCCACAAGAAATCTAAGGTGGCTTACCAGAAAGTCGAAAGGAGAAGGAGTGCAAGAGGAGCTTGGTCCGGTAATTAAAATGAACGCCTGCACTCAGACTGAACAGCAACAAATTCTCGAGAGTGGTAGTGAAGCCGAGAGCAGATTTTTCTTCTAAATAATCAATTAGATAGAAAATAGAAAACAAAACAGAAGTCAGGGCTCATTATGCCATTCATCAATTAGATCCAGAACATTTTGCTGCTTTGCTGAACCATACACCAAAACCATGAAAATCAATTGAGCTGGAGTACTGTGCAGAGGAGATCTTTGCATCGCGCAGTGAGATCTGTTTCTTCATTAGCTCCGATGTCTGTGGTGCGTGGATATAAAAAGCCACTTGTGACTGCATCCATGTGTAGCACTTAAAAGTTATCTGGAAACTTCACCGTGACTATCAGGAATTATTGCGCTCTTTCAAAATCTAGCTTCATCTTTCCCCAGACTTCCCAGCTACTGGAAATGTTGCTCACTGTTCTGCCCAATATTTACACATACTAAAAGGTATTGTCTGGTCCCTACAGTTCTATATTGGACGTGGTTCTCCACAGATTAGCTGTGCTATTTCCTTGTAGAAATGTTTTTCTTTTTCCCACTATCAATTAACTGTAAATCGAAAACCCTATCTGTATTTTCTTCTTTAACGACAAGCTATGGATCTCAGTCACTCAATCCTCACTCACTGTGGCAATGCCTGTTCACGTACTGTCTGAGTGTAAGGATGCTGGCCTGGGAGCAAGTATTGACATTCATTCACTTCTCCCTTCAGTGAGTTTATAGAATATCCATCCAGTACTGTAAAATGCCAAATATGGATGATTTCAGAGTCACACAACAGAGCAGGGACCTTCAATTTCCCTCACCTATTGATGGATGAGATGTGTTGGAAGGTACTGCGGATGCTGGTTTAAACCAAAGATAGACACAAAAAGCTGGAGTAACTCAGCAGGACAGGCTGTAGGAAGGAACTGCAGATGCTGGTTTAAACTGAAGATAGCCTATCCCGCTCTGTTAATCCATCTTTTTGTATCTATCTATTGATGGATGAGAATGGAGGTGATTGATTGGTAAGTATGCAGACATCACAAACATAGTTGGAATCATAGACAGAGAAGAAATTTGGCTTAATGGGCAGCACAATGATGCAGCTGCTAGAGCTGCTGCCTCATAGCGCCAGAGACTGGGTTCAATCCTGAGCCACGGTGTTATCTGTGCGGAGTTTGCAAGTGGGATTCCTCTGGGTGCCCTGGTTTCCTCCCACATCCCAAAGATGTGCAGATTTATAGGTTAATTGGCCACTGTAAACTGTCCCTAGTGTGTGGGGAGTCGATGAGAAAGTAGGATAACATAGAACTAGTGTGAGCGGATGATCAGTGGTCAGCGTGGACTCGACAAGTTGAAATCAAATTCTGGAAGGATGGATGGAGTAAATGGCAGGTTTCTCAGGAACTTTGATTAACAGAGATATTTTGGGGTGCATTTTCATAGGTTTCTGAAAGTGACACTTATTAATGGGTCAGTGATCCAAAGTGGTTTGATAATAGGAGACTGCGGGTCGAGGTGGGGGGTTGTTGTTGACCAGTGCTGTTAGAAACAAAGAAACATAGAAAATTAGGTGCAGGAGTAGGCCATTCGGCCCTTCCAGCCTGCACCGCCATTCAATATGATCATGGCTGATCATCCAACTCAGTATCCCATACCTGCCTTCTCTCCATACCCCAAGGGCCACATCTAACTCCCTCTTAAATATATCCAATGAACAGGCCTCAACTACCTTCTGTGGCAGAGAATTCCACAGATTCACCACTCTCTGTGTAAAAAATGATTTTCTCATCTCGGTCCTAAAAGACTTCCCTCTTATCCTTAAACTGTGACCCCTTGTTCTGGACTTCCCCAACATCGGGAATAATCTTCCTGCATCTAGCCTGTCCAACCCCTTAAGAATTTTGTAAGTTTCTATAAGATCCCCCCTCAATCTTCTAAATTCTAGCGAATACAAGCCGAGTCTATCCAGTCTTTCTTCATATGAAAGTCCTGCCATCCCAGGAATCAGTCTGGTGAACCCTCTCTGTACTCCCTCTATGGCAAGAACGTCTTTCCTCAGATTAGGAGACCAAAACTGTACGCAATACTCCAGGTGTGGTCTCACCAAGACCTGTACAACTTGTAGGGGTTTAGTTTCCCTTTACTCCTCTTTGGGCCCAACTGCCCGAGTTATTCTCTTCCTTGTCGGAGGGTCAAACGGCCACCACTCCACTCGAGCGATTCCCAAGAGAGAGAATACAACAAAAGGGATTCCCCTGGGTTCTAGACCTCGGAATTATGGTGGGATATGATAAAAGGTTGACTTGACCAGAGTGTGCTGATGAGAGAAGACAGAAACCAAGATGGACTTAAAGCAAGTCTAAAATTTACAGGCTTTATTAAACAATGAGAAATCGAATCTCACCAACACTACATAATACATGGCTAAACTTATGCTTTAAACTAAGACTATGGAAGGAAAACTATCGGGCACGTCGTAAAACTTACTTTACACAATTTTACTTGCAAGTACACCCCCCTTTCTCCTTCTTCTCTCAACTATCCTATTTCGGGAACTTCACCAGGTCACTGGGGTACTTACAGCTAGATTGTTGCAGGGTCACGAGCCGTCCAGCAGAGCAGAAAGAGAGAGAGTTCTGGCATGACTCCTGCTTTTTATACCTGAGTTTCTCCCTTGAAACCCCCCAGGTGGTCTTCTGGACAAAAGGGTCTTTTGATAATTCCCAGTTTCGATCTGGCATGAACAATAGGCTTCCGATGATAAGGGGTTTGCTGCTGTCATGATCCCTCAGCCTGATCGTTATCCCATCGCCTAGATGGGCTCCCATTGTCTCGATGGATGGGTCATCCACGATGGTGATTGTGCTTGCTGCTGGCCTGTTTACCACTGTCTGCTGAGGCTCGGTACCTTCCTTTGTGTTTCCAAGATAATCTTGTTATCTCCGTCTCAGCCTTTCCTGCTCATACCATTCGCATAGAGGTGTAATGCCCAGGCCCACAGGTAGGTTCGAAACTGGTTCTTCCTTTGTGGATTGGGGTTTTTTCCATTGCAGCCAGCAAATCTGGTTTAAAAATGTTCATGTCCTTATCCGAGTTCTTCCATTATTTTGGAGGATTTGCCCATATAACTTACATGCCCCTACGATACGTCCGGGCTTGCACGGACCGTATCGATTGACAAGGTTAGTGGGCAAATCCTCCAGCCTCAAGAGCTGTAAACACTCCTGGCGAGATGGTGAAATTATGTACCCCGAAAGACCCCTTAATTGCTAAACTAGGCCCTCGAAGCACATTAACTTACACTATACACCTTTCACTTTAAATCAATCCCACAAACCATACAGCACCATCACGACCATTCCCTGAAAATGCAGGGATCACAACATATGTACGAAAACCATTGCAATAGAGTACAGACATTTTACAGTGACGAGGTGTCGTTACAGCGACGTCGGGCGGCTCGATTTACCAGCTGTTGTAATTTGGCCATCCTCCTCCTCCTTTTAAATTTGCAATTAATGCATAGCAAATACACCACAATTATCATCTGGCAGATGATCAGAACATGGGACACGATGCGGACCCATGCTGGAACTATGATCCAGGACTCCAGGTTCCACCAACGTGGAGACTTGATCTCTTCGATCTCCCTGGCGATATCCAGTGTATTTTGTTCCAAGGAAAAGAAGTGTTTGTGCGACAACTCGACCGCCACCAGCAACTCTTTTAATTTTTCATTCACTGGGGGAATATCATACCCGAAATGGGCCACATAGTTAGATAAGTCAGTTACATTTTCTCCTACCGAGAGGTGAACCGAAGAAGGGATGGGCAATATTCGCTGCTGTGCCACATGGACTTCTGCCCTGTGTTTAAAACAGAAGCTGCTGTGCGGTATCGGGCACCACAGCTGTGATCCGTGCTGATACCACTGGGCACTTGTGGTGACACAGTACGTCCCACTGCCTATATACGCCACCTGTGGAGGGACATGATCTGCCGCCATCGCCTCCATGGTGCAGTGTATAGGCTGTGCCCCAACAGTCCTGAACCCACCCACGAACAACTCCCACGTTCTCCACTAGGTAGCGAGGAGCTGGTCGTGCCGAGGTTCCCATCACCGGGATTCTTACGACCACTCCCATTATGGTGTGATTGGACTTTCCGCAATCCACCGGTACCGGGTAGGCCTCGGAGGCCACACGAAGCTGACAAGGACTCAAAGTGCTGTTATAATGGTGTAGCGCTGCTAGGTGCTGGTTGCTTATCCAGGAGAGGACCCAACCTTGCCTCAGGTCTTCCAGGTTGCTCCTCCCCTCCCCCAACAACCACGCACCATACAGCCCACACACCTCATTCTGTGCAGCCTGATCGGATGCATTCCGGTCCTCTTTAATCAAAGTGTTTATCGTTTTTGCATGTGTCTCCAATTGTACTATGATTTCTTTTAGATGTAGAGTCATTGCCACCTCTTCGTTCAGCCCCGATCCTACCACCGCATTTTCCTCCCCCAGAACCTTTCGTAACTGGCCCTTCAACTGATTGATCTGCAGGGCCAGTTTTACGTTGTCCATGCTATTAATAATAGACGTCCCCGTGTTAAATGCTGTAAACCCGTCGTTAACCACCCCTCGTTTTTGCCTACCGGACCCCATAGTGAAATCCTCTCCCCCGCGGTACATCTCTTCTATGTCTATGTCCCCGAAATCCAGGTTGTGGAATTTCTGGAACGTGTCTTTTAACAGGGCCTGATATAATAATTCCGTCTCGGGGGGGCAACATGCGGGTAACCGTACTTCAGTCAAATACGATGGACTCCTCCGTGTCCCCGCGACGCGCCACACAGATCCGGAGGCACATCGTTGGCATGATCCATACGGCGGGGCTACCCATCTGGAAAACAAAGCAAAACACCTCCTTGCCCCCACAAAGCTATCCGCCTAATAATGGCATTTGGGGCTTTGTCTTTGTCTGTTGTGGTCTACTTTTCCACAGCCCATCCCTTCGATGCAGCCGATGTTCCCATACTGTCCGTCCCTGTACTCCCCTGTATCTATACAAAACCCTATACCTTATTACCAAACGCTAACTACATCTACTCACACACAAACCAATGCTATATACAACGCCACCCGTCCCCGGGTGGCCAACTCATAACTGGTCCCCGTCAAGCTGGGGCCACCCCTCTGGTGGGCCCACCCGTGCAGACGAGAACTCCTCCTGTCGAGGGGCCTGACTGCCCCTCACCTCCCTTTGCACTACGGGGTTTTGAGATACCCCTACGTTCCCTGCGGAGACTGGGCTCCCTCCAGCCACACTCCGTAGTGCCCTGTTTCGGCCACTCTCCTTCCCGTCCCTCCTGTGGCCGGCCCTAGCCCTAGGTTTAATTAGGGATGGGGACCACCTTACTGGGGGTTTAGTGACCCTGTTACTCCTACGTCTGACCGGGGGTTCCCACACCAGAGGTGATACCTCCATCTCCTCTGCTTCTGCTAGTTCTGCCTCTCTTAGGCAGTCTACGGTACCTGCCTGCGGAGGGCTGGAGTCAGCATTCTTTCCCCGCTGCTTCCAGTCCTCGCCCTGGGACACAGCAGGCTACTTCAGGCTGACTACCTGTGGGCTCGCCTGGCTCCCCTACGGTTTCCACATCAACCCGGGTCTGTTCCTGATCCTGTTCCCTGACATGTACTCCTTTCTTACTTTTCCCTGCCCTTGTGGGGTCGAACAATTTACACTGGATGTTGTGGAACCATTTGACCCTACGGCGAAGCTGAATGGCATACACCATGGGACTGGCTTTGTCCACTATGTTGTATGGGCCCGCATACAAGGGTTCGAACACCCCTACCCTAGCATATCTCCTGACCACTACCTGGTCCCCCACTGCCCACTCGCAATGCCTGCGAGGCTCCAGCAGTAGCTTGATTCTTTGGTGCTGGGCCCCCATGTTTCTGGCTGTCTGCCAGTGAACCTGCCTAAGTTGTTCAAATAGCCTCTTGGCGAACTTGTCCCGGTTCACTTCCCTGAGCTGTCCCTCTGTTAGGGCTGGGACCATAGCGTGCATGGGCGTTCTCATGACCCGGCCCGTCATAAGCTCATGGGGAGATTACCCCGTACTCCTGGACTGGCTGGTCCGAATCCCCATAAGGACCAGGGGTAAAACCTCCACCCACCGGTTGGGTGAGTCCCCTGTTTCCTTCCTTATCCTTTCCTTTATTGTCCGGTTCAACCGCTCTACCGGACCCGAGGACTGGGGGTGGTAGGCCACATGCCACTTGGCCTTGATGCCCAGTATTCTAAGGGTGGACTGCATGACCTGTCCCGTGAAATGGCTCCCCTGATCTGACTCCATGAACTGTGGGAGTCCCCACCTGGTGAACACCTCCCTAACCAGGATTTTTGCCGTACCCATAGCGGTGGCTGTTCTGCAAGGGAAGGCCTCTACCCATTTTGAGAACACATCCACAAGGACTAAGCAGTACTTGTAACCTCCTTGAGCGGTTGGAAGGGGTCCGATGTAGTCGATTTGAATCGACTGCCATGGCCCCTCCACCCTCCTGATGTGTCCCATAGAAACCTTCCTTTTCTGGGGGTCTGGGTTGTTTGCTGCGCAAACTAGACAGCTTGCGCAAAAGTCGCGAACGTCTTCCCTGAGCCCTGGCCACCATCCTGCCATCTCCACTCGCTGCCATATGGTCTCTGGCCTGGGGTGACCTGCCCCTGGACCCTCATGGGCTAGTTTTTAAAATTCCCTTCTGTACAGGGAAGGCACTACCCACTTATCTCCCTTGAATAACATGCCTTCCTTTACTGACATGTCTTTACCCCCATACGGTCCCTCTATCTTCTCCTGCCTGCAAATGACTGCTGAGGCAGCCTTTAAAATGGGGTCTTGTGCCTGGACCGTGGTCAGGTCCGGGGCCAAAACCACTCCCGCACTCTCCCTTTCTTGAGGCTGCTCCCTGGCTGCAGCTACCTGTTCTTCCTCATAGGGGTCCCATGCTTTCCCACCCCTGGCCTCTTCTCTGGCCAAGCGATCCGCCCTCTGATTTCCCTCACCCCGTGGACTATAGGGCGCCCCACTAGATAGAGGGGATGTACGGGGATTGTCCATGTGGACAATGGTACTGGAAGCACCTGTGTTCAGCAGGTAACTCCCGACCGCATCCTGGACCTCCATCTTGACCCAGGGTCTCCCACATGGGCCATACTCTAACGGGCATAGGAATGTGGGCTGTTTCGCTGGCAGTCATAAAGGTGCCGGGGGTGCGGATACGGGCGCGCCCTAGCCAGTTGCCATGGCTACCTGTCCGGACCCTCCCGCCTTTGACTGCAAATAGGTCAATAGATCTCTTACAGTTATTTTTACCGGCACTGCCGCTCCCTCCTCCGGGGCTGGGTCGGCTGTTACCAGGGTCCTATCCCCCACTGCCCTACTTGGGTTTCTGCACTCCCTCTTGTAGTGCCTGGGCTTCCCACACCCGTAGCACACCGGCCTCATCTCGGAAGCGTTCCGGCTGCCTTCCTGTTTTCACTGCCTCCTTTTGGGCGGTGCCGGTGCTATTTCGTGCACCTTGCCCTTAAACGGCTTCTCCTCACTTCTCTCCCCATTGCGATACGCAAGGGTGAGCTTCCTGAACATCTCCGCCTCGTTAAGGTTTGGGTCCGCTGGGTCGAACCAGTGCTCGGCCTTTGCCCTAACTCGCGGGAGGCAATTCGCCACCAGTCTTCAGCCAGTGAGCTATTCTCTCATCTAAATTCTGCCTATCTAAAGGCATCCCACACGCTCCCTCGTACACTGCCCACAGTCTATCTGCGAACATGTCCGGAGACTCAGCTACCTGCTGCTTCGTCTCCCCCACCCTGGCGAAAGGACTACCCTGATTCAACCCCATGGCCTCCAGAACCACGGTCTGTGCCGCTACCCATGTTTCAGGTCTTCCCTCTTCCCTGAAGGTCACCGCCTTGCATAGGTATGAATCCAGGGTCATCAGTAGCAGCTTTACCCGTTCTACCTCATCACAATCGTTTATGTCGGCTGCCTGCTGCACCTCCATAAAATGCAATGACGGGTCTCCCGCCCTGGTTAACCTGGGAACGTGATCCACCATCCCCCTCAGCACATGTGCCCCATGGGGAATGATGATATCACTCTCTATGGGCCCCCTATCTGCCTGCCCTACCAGGGGACCATATTTCCTTTGCCGTACCGGGCACATCTGCCCTACTCGGGGCTGTTGCCCCTTTACCCCCGGCTCTCCCACCATGATCGGTAACCCCATCACCTCGTGGTGTGCTACACATGGCGCAGACGCCGCTAACTGAGGGTGCTCTCCCGCCCCTCCTTGAGCCTGTCCCTCCCCGGACAACCCGAACCCCCCCTGCCGACCCGGACCTATTCCCGGCGCCTCAGGAGGCGGTCTATTCCCCTTTGCTCCTGGGGAATCATCTGCTGAGGGAAGCCCTCTGCCCCCGGGGGACCCCGCTGGCCCTACCAGGTGTACCCGTCCCCTAGTCTTGGACAGAGTGTCCACCAGCTGCGCTATCCTTGCCTGGCAAGGCCCGTGATCACAATCCCCCAGTTCGCTACGGGCCACCCTGTATGCTGCTTGGATATCTTGGAACTTTCCCTCCAGCTCCGTGTACCTCTGTGTACTCTGAGCCAGGAGTTCCTGGGCGTTCCGTTCCCTCTCCTTTGCCTCTACCACCTGGCATCGGAGGAATTCCTGGGCATTTCTGTGGGACTCCCTAGCCTGCAAGATACACTGCCTGGCTCCACTGAGTTCCTCATATAGCCCTTCCACTTCTCTAGTGCTTTCCTCAGCACTGGCCCTAGCTTCTCTCAGTTGCTCTTCCAGACTATCTACCTGTCTCTCCATTTTGGCTACCTGCTGTGATAGGCACGCTAGCCAAACTGCCTTTTCCTGCACTTTATTATAAGCTTTGCTTTCCGTCCATTGAGCTGCAGCTGCTGTGGGCTGCTGTGCTCTCAAAAGTGCTATCACCCATTGTTTGGTGAGATTGATCTTTTTGAACAGATACGAGGAGATTCTCTCCTCCATCTTGCTATCCAAAACCACCGAGGTCCTGCCATGGTCGCCATTCTGTAGGGGTTTAGTTTCCCTTTACTCCACCTCGGGCCCAACTGCCCGAGTTATTCTCTCCCTTGTCGGAGGGTCAAACGGCCACCACTCCACTCGAGCGGTTCCCAAGAGAGAGAATACAACAAAAGGGATTCCCCTAGGTTCTAGACCTCGGAATTATGGTGGGATATGATAAAAGGTTGACTTGGCCAGAGTGTGCTGATGAGAGAAAACAGAAACCAAGATGGACTCAAAGCAAGTCTAAAATTTACAGGCTTTATTAAACAATGAGAAATCGAATCTCACCAACACTACATCATACGTGGCTAAGCTTATGCTTTAAACTAAGACTATGGAAGGAAAACTATCGGGCACGTCGTAAAACTTACTTTACACAATTTTGCTTGCAAGTACATCCCCCTTTCCCCTTCTGCTCACAACCTCTATCCTATTTCGGGAACTTCACCAGGTCACTGGGGTACTTACAGCTAGATTGATGCAGGGTCACGAGCCATCCAGCAGAAAGAGAGAGAGTTCTGGCTTGACTCCTTATTTTTATACCTGAGTTTCTACCTTGAAACCCCCCAGGTGGTCCTCTGGACAAAAGGGTCTTTTGATGATTCCCAGTTTCGATCTGGCATGAACAATAGGCTTCCGATGATAAGGGGTTTGCTGATGTCATGATCCCTCAGCCTGATCGTTATCCCATCGCCTAGATGGGCTCCCATTGTCCCGATGGATGGGTCATCCACGATGGTGATTGTGCTTGCTGCTGGCCTGTTTACCACCGTCTGCTGAGGCTCGGTACCTTCCTTTGTGTTTCCAAGATAATCTTGTTATCTCCGTCTCAGCCTTTCCTGCTCATACCATTCGCATAGTGGTGTAATGCCCAGGCCCACAGACAGGTTCGAAACTGGTTCTTCCTTTGTGGATTGGGGTTTTTTCCGTTGCAGCCAGCAAATCTGGTTTAAAAATGTCCATGTCCTTATCCGAGTTCTTCCATAATTTTGGAGGATTTGCCCCAATAACTTACAAACTGCAGTAGAACCTCCCTGCTCTTATACTCAAATCCTTTTGCTATGAATGCATTTGCTTTCTTCACTGCCTGCTGCACCTGCATGTCTACTTTCAATGACTGGTGTACCATGATTCCCAGGTCTCGTTGCATCTCCCGTTTTCCTAATCGGCCACCATTCAGGTAATAGTTCCACAGGGACCCTTATTGTTTACGGATACATGGGAGGAAGTAGATACATCTGTGAAAGGGTAAAGCACAGAGGTGTATGCAAGTGATTTGGATGTGGATGTAATAGGCATGATCAATAGGTTCACAATTGAAATTAAGATTGATGATGTGGTGACAATGTGGAGGGCTGATATCGATGTGTTGATGAAATGGGCTGAGAAATGGCAGATGGAGTTTAATCCTGAAAAATGTGAGGTAATCCAGTATAATGAAGTGAGAACAAACAGCAGGCGAGGGTCTGAGGCAGTATTGAGGAAGAGAGGGACCTTGGTGTACAAATCCAAAGATCGTTGCAGGTGGCAGTTCAGGTAGATAACATGGTTAACAAGGCACACGGGATACTGACCTTCATTAGTTGGGGCATTCACCATGAGAGTAGGGTGGTTACGCTCCAACTTTATAAAACCTTGGTCGGACTCAGTTCGAGGACTGTGGGCAGTTCTGGTCACCACACTACAGGAACGGTGTGATTACACTGGAGAGGGTGCAGAGGAGATTCACCAGGATGTTGCCTGAGATGGAGTAGTTCAGTTATGAAGAGAGACTGGTGAAATTAATGGGACAATGTCCTATTAATCTTTCCCCTCTCACCTTAAACCTATGTCTTCTGGTTCTTGATGTATTTTACCATGTGTAAAATAACTCTGTGCATCTGCCATATCTATTCTCCTCATGATGTTATAAGATCACCCCTCAACCTCCTGTGCTCCAAGTAATAAATTCCTAGCCTGCTCAACCTCTCTCCATAGCTCACACCCTCAAGTGCTGGCAACATCCTCATAAATCTTTTCTGCACTCTTTCCAGCTTTAATGGGTTTTGGACTTTTCTGATGAGATAAGAAAACCAGTTTCAGGTTTCCTCCACCTTTGAGGACCAGCAGAACACAGGGAGATTCCAGCCATGAGCTCTGTCACTGTGTATCGACAATCTAGCAGCAAATGTTTAGCAGAGTTAGGGACGACAGATGGCGACAATGGGCTAAGAGTTCGGCTGGCAACCGGAAGGTAGCCGGTTCGAATCCTGCTTGGAGTGCATACTGTCGTTGTGTCCTTGGGCAAGACACTTCACCCACCTTTGCCTGTGTGTGAATGTGTGTGAATGTGTGTGAGTGATTGGTGGTGGTCGGAGGGGCCGTAGGCGCAGATTGGCAGCCACGCTTCCGTCAGTCTGCCCCAGGGCAGCTGTGGCTACAGAAGTAGCTTACCACCACCGAGTGTGACTGAGGAGTGAATGAATAATGCGATGTAAAGCACCTTGAGTATTAGAAAGGCGCTATATAAATCCCATCCATTAGAGTTGTCTTGCAGGGCCCGGCTTCTCCGACAAGTGGATGGATTGTTACTAAGCACAGTGACTGCTGCCAACATCTGGTGTAACTGGAGGGGATTTCTTGTTCCTTACACAGTGTGCATTAAAGAGAAACCCACAGTGACTTAAATAAGGCAAGATGTTAGGGACTTCCCTTCACCCGAGAGGGAAGGAACAATCGAGGCAGAAAGGAAAGCGGAAGATGAGCTTCCATAGTGATGGATGTGTGTTGACGTTCAGGTCATTTTTTAGCTGCTGAGAAGTTGCTGTGATGCTGTTGATGGTTCTGTGGGTATAGGTGGACCTCTGTCTGCATGTCGGCAGCAGAGTGATGCTGCTGGTTGAGGGTTCAATGCCCACCCCACGCAACTCCTGTCCCAGGTTCACTCCTGCCTCCAGTGCTGTCTGTGTGGAGTTTGCATGTTTATCCTGTGACTGTGTGAGTTTCCCCCAGGTGCTCCAATTTCCCCCAAAGACGTGTGGGTTGGGAAATTAATTAGCCTTTGTAAATTGGCCAGGGTGCATTGGGAGTAGCCGGGACATTGAGGAGAATAAAGTGGATTAAGTGTGAACGCTTGCATTTTGGTCATCATAGACTAGATGGGCTGAAGGGCCTGTTTTCCTGTTACGATTCAGCGAACATACAATGTCAAGGTTTGAGATTGATTGGATGGCTATGAAATCTGGTGTGGACTTGGTGCATGAAAAAACATGAGATCAATGATGTAATCTGCTGAATCGAAGAAAAGGATGTAAAGAGGCTTCTCATCCACAGAGAAACATTATAAATCTCTCCAGCCCAAGGAACTGCATGAGTTCTAACCTTAATGTACAGACACAGAATCAGGATAAAGTCCAGTATTACTGTTACAGTTGGACATTGAATCTGTTTGCAATAGGATCATCAATATTTAGTTTAGTTTAGAGAAATAGCATGAAAACAGGCCCTTCGGCCCATCGCGTCCACACTGAGTCACCCATTCACACTAGTTCTATGTTATCCCAGTCTCTCATCCACTTCCTACACACTAGGAGCAATTTACAGAGGCCAATTAACCCATAAGCCCGCACAACTTTGGGATGTGGGAGGAAAACAGAGCACATGGAGGAAACAATACAATACAACAATACAATACAATACAATACGGTTTATTTGTCACATTGCACATAAAGTGCAAGCGAAATGAATATGTCAGCAGCGGTACAATGATAAAAAACACACACAAAAACACAATAAAAATTTAACATAAACATCCACCACAGCATTCATCACTGTGGTGGAAGGCACACAATTTGGCCAGTCCTCCTCCATTCTCCCCCGTGGTCGGGACCTCAACCCTCCGCAGCCGTTGCTGCGGGCGTCCAGATGGTAAAAGGACAAGGTACAAGTCCAGGTAAGTCCAGGATCGGCTCTTCCCCACCGGAGACCGCGGCTTTAAGTTGGTGTAGGCCGCAGGCCGGCGGTCGAGATTTAAAGTTTAAAGTTCCCGCCGCGCCGCAGCCAGAAGCACCGCAGACCGCAGGGCCGGCGGTCGAAGCTCCCCTCCAGGGGTGATGGTAAGTCGCCACCGCGCCCGCGGTAGAAGTTGGCCGCGGGCCGGCAGTGATGGCTTCTTCTTCCCCCGGGTCCCCCATGAGGGATACCGGGCTGTAGACGCCGCGCCAGCTGGAGCTGTGCAGACCGCGCGCGGCTTCAGGCTGCCGGCTGCCCCGGGCCAGCGAAACGGAGCGCTCACCTCCAGCGGGCCCCAGCGAGGGCTCACCCGCTCCATGCCGAGAGTCCACGCTGCGCCCGCCGCTGAAGCCCCGGGCGCGTCTCCGGGAAAGGCCGCACCGATCCTTGCTGTTAGGCCACGGGGGAGGCGACCTGGAAAAAGTCGCCTCTCCATGGAGGAGGCGGCCGAAACGGTTTCCCCCTCACCCCCCACACCACCCCCCACACAAAACACACAAAGAAACATTAAAAACATACTTTAAAACATCCTAAAAAAAAATAAAAAAGTTGAAAAAACTAACGCGCTGCTGACAGGGCTGCCGCCATTGCAGCGCCCCCACCGATAATAGCCACAGGGAGAAGGTGCAAACACCACACAGATAATGAAAGACAAATATTTGCTCCCTTTGAGCAGTGGGCACAGTGCTGCATTTACAGCGAATACAACGCCAGGCCTGAGAACTGGACTTACGCCTTCACCGTCACACTGGGGCATTGAAGTCAGAATGAAGTACAGCACAGTGGTCAAAACAACTGTGTCATCCGAGTCTGTGATCTGGTCATTAATTCACCCGACACTTGGGACATACAAATAGTCACATGCAGAATATGCAAACTCCACAATGACAGCACATGAGGTCAGGATTGAACCTGGCTCCCCGTAGCTGTAAGAGAGCATCACGAACTGCGGCAGCACTGTGGTGCAGTGGAAGGTGATTGAGGCAGAGGTAATTGCCGTCTGGAGACAGACGAGACGTGGGGAAACTGCAGTGATGCAGATAGATAGATTTGACTGGACATCCTCAGGCTTCAGGGATGGGAATAAATACTGCCCATTTTGTGGATCATTTCACCAAGTGAATAATACAGCACAGGAACAGACCCTTTGGCCCACAATGCCATGCTGAACATGATGCCAAGTTATACTTGTGTCCGCTGCCTGCACGTGACACATATCCTTCCATTCCCTGCATGCATATCCATGTGCCTATCTAAAACCCACTTTACTGCCACTGTCGTATCGGCCTCCACCACCACCACCCCTGGCAGCATGTTCCAGGCACACTCTGTGCTCTGTATAAAAACTTGACCCACACGTCTCCTTTAAACGTTGTCCCTCTCACCTTAAAGCCATGCCCTCTATTTCTTGATATTTCTATCTTGGTTCTGACTGTTGCTCTACCTATGCCTTTCATAATTTTATATACTCCTATCAGGTCTCCCGTCCGACACTTAAGAGAAAACAATCCTAGTCTGTCCAGCCACTTCATGCCTTCCTTCCTTCCTTTTGATAGGAACGTTGGTAGATTACAAATGTGTGTCTCTAACATTGTCGGGTCTTGGCCGAGCCTGATTTATACCATTCAAAGACATTTTCATGTGACTCCATTCATCGCTGTGCTGACTCCATAAATGTAAAAATGATTTCCTTGCCAAATAAGCTAAATAGCAGAATTTGGAAACAATTGGTCCCAAAATAAATCTTTCTCTGCATAAAATGCTTGCACATTTTGCCCACGGTTCTTATGCCAGTTATTTTAATTCTTTGGTAACAACTCCATCTAACGGTAGAATTAGTTCCTCCACACTTCATTAAACCTGCCACAGATCTGCTGCCTCGCTGTCCCTAGTTAATGGTGAGGGTCAAGCAGCCTTTTCTGATTGGACCTCAGTCTGTACTAATGTAAAGATTCAGCTCCATCTCCTGGGTATTGTTCTCCCCTTAGCTGTCATCGGGCATTTGATGGTGTTCTTTCCCTGGCTGCCCTCTATATCCTGATGTACGTATAATATGTTGAGGGATGCTCCTTAATCCGATTACTAAGGACATTTCATAGCCCCTTTTAGCCCTCCTGATTCCCTCTTTAAATTATTTAATGCTTCCTTTCACAGACAAGACCCTACTCACGCTTTATTTTGCCTTTTGACCAAATTTACAACATCTTTCATCGTTGAAAAATCCCGTAACCATGCCTTCCTTGTCATTCTTCATCACTGGAACATATAGGTCCTGAATTCAGCTGGCCTTTAAATGACTCTCATGTGTCGGGTGGAGGCACAGAAATTGCAGATGTTGAAATCTGGAGCAAAAAAACAAACCAGGCATTTAAGACTGCAGATGCTGCCACACAGCTTTCTTCCCCACAACATCCTGCTTCCTCCCCCCCCCCCCCCCCCACCCCTCAATTATTTATTCCCATCGCTCGCACAGTCTTCCCACTGGGCCCTCTTTCCCCGCACCTGCCCTTCACCCCCACATGCTTCCCACCAGCTCCCCTCCCCCACCCCGATCTGAGCATCCCCTCCCCCACCCTCCCTACCCACCGCCTGACCATGTGTCTTCCACTCCCAACTGCCCATCACCCCCATACTATCACCACTGGGTCCTCTCCGCCCCCACCTGGCCATCACCCCCACACTCCCTCTGCAAGTCCACCCCCCCCCCCCCACTGTTCCATCTGCCCCCCCCCCCCATCTATTTTTGCCTGGTCCCATTCTCCACCTTCATAACTGTCCATTCATAACTGAACTACATCCTCTGCAGTCCCACCTCCACCAATCATGTCCCAGCCTCTGTCGCTAACTCTGCCCCTTTCACCCCAGTTGACTCCATCCACCAATCACCCTCCTCCCCTGGCACCACCTATCCGATGTTGGCTCTGCTCCATCCCCTCCACTGGCTCCACCTATCACATGATGGCTCTGCACCCCCTTCCCCCACCACTGGCCATCTCCCCTCCACTCTGTCAGTCCAGAGGAAAGGTCCTGACCTGAAACATCGATTGTCCATTCCCTCCACAGATGCTACCTGATCCACTGAGACCTTCCAGCAGCTTTTTGCCCCACGTTATAGATATCGAATTACCTAATAACAGATTCTCCTAATCCTCTCTCCAGGCTTCTGCCTAATAGTGCTGTAATCTTCCATTCCCCCAATCTAGTACCATCCCCCAAGGTCCAGACCTATCCTTATTTACAGTATAACCATTTTAAATCATTGTGATCACCGTTTCCAAATTCCTCTTCAACTGAAATACCAATCATCTAGCAAGGCTTGTTCCCAATAAAGTATCTATATGGCCCAATCCCTGATTGGACTACCCCGTCCAAGGTTCTTGCCCTAAGGAAGTTCCAACAAATATTGAGGATGTTAAAACCACCCACTACAACAATCATGTTGCTTTTACATTTTTCCTTAATCTGTCTACACTTCTGTTCCTCTCTCTCCCACTCACTATTGGAAAGCTCAAAGTTCCCATTAGAGTGCTTGCTCCTTTCTTATTTCTAAACTTTATCCATACTGCCTCAGCAGATAAACCCTCCAGTATGTCCTCTCTGAGTGCTGCCGTGGCAATCACCTTGATCAGTAGCACAACCCCTCCATCTCTTTTACCTCCCTCTCGATCACGTCTGAAACGTCGAAAACCAGGCACATTGTGCTGCTAGTTATTCCCTCTCACAACCACATGCCTGGAATGGCCACAGCACCAAAAATTCCATGCACTGATCCAGGCTCTGTTCATCTGGACAGTCCATATTAAGGTTGAGCAGGAATATTCGATTTAATTTAGTTTAGTGATACAGCGCAGAAACAGGCCCTTCAGCTCACTAAGTCCATGTTGACCAGTGATCCCCGTACACTAAAACCACCCTATACACACTGGGGACGATTTACAATTTTACCAAAGCCAATTAACCTACAAACCTGTACATATTTAGAGTGTAGGAAGAAACAGGAGCACCCAGAGAAAACCCACACACCTTGATCAGTAGCACACCTTGGTCACGGGGAGAACATACAAACTCCGTACAGACAGCATCCGTGGTCAGGATTGAACCTGGGTCTCTGGTGCTGTAAGGCAGCTACTCTACCGCTGCACCACCATGCTGCCGTCTGGACAATCTTCATCTCCAGCCTATCAGAGACATTCCCTTGGCTTGTTCTACCTCCCCCTCCTCTCTGTAACTAAAAGCATATTTGTTTGCTTATATCTCCTGTTTTTTTGATAGATCACTAATCTGTAACATTAGCTCTGTTACCCTGTCTGACCCAAGGAGTATCTCCAACATCTCTTGTGGCAGGGCTTCTGTTGCCCACATTGACCTCACTTTTGCAGGATCCATTAATCCCAGTGATCCGCCTTGCTTTTCCCATGAAGGTGATTGTCTCAGGGTTGGATTCAGGATGGAGGTGCAGACCTCATAAGTTCATAAGTCATGGGAGCAGAATTAGACCATGCAACCCATCAAGTCTACTCTGCCATTCAATCATTGCTGATCTATCTTTCCCTTTTAACCCCAATCTCCTATCTTCACCCCTTAACCTTTGATACCCTTAAGGGCCTGTCCCACTTTCATGACCTAATTCACGACCTCTGCCGAGTTTGCCCAGGACTCATACTCACAGCATGGTCGTCACGAGGTCGTAGGCAGTTGTAGAAGGCCGTGATGCTAGTCGTGGGTACTCGTGGCATCAAGTAGGCCGGGGCCTTTTTTCTAACATGATGAAAAATGTCCACAAGTAAAAAAGGTCATGAATTATGTCGTGAAAGTGGGACAGACCCTTTACTAATCAGGAATCTGTCAATCTCCGCTTTAAAAATACCCAATGATGGCTTTCACAGCCGTCCGTGGCAACGAATTCCACAGATTCATCACCCTCTGGCTAAAGGATCTGGGGTGGAAATACATTGCTTTGTTCATTACATTGACGCACGTTTGTATTGACACCACAGAGAACTGCATCAGATCTCAACAGCTTCTGTGGTTTAAGTGTGTTCAGAGACTACAGATGAAAAGCTATTTGCATTTGATTAGAGAGGTTTAAAATTGATACCGACGATTGATTTAGGAAAGCTGTTATTACGAGTATATTTTGCTCACAATTATGGAGTAGGAAAATTGTCTCTTCAACAAATGTATTTCACACACACACTGTGTAATACCACACCTGACTAGTGAGTTCCAAGAACTCGTCCAGCAGATTTTCAGGCATTCTGATCACATTCCTGACCTCACACAAAGACATTTTACTCTTTTGAATATGGATATTAGTTTTCAATATTTCTGCAGGTTCAATTTAATCCACACAAGAACAGTGACACAATTACAAGGATAAGGTTATTTGAAGCCATGGGTCTGACCCCTCATGGGCCGAGGCCCAATACAAAGATTTCAAGTTTCTGGAGGCTTTTGTCACCTTGTTACAGACACAGCATGGAAACATGCCCTTCAGCCTGCCGAGACCACACTGACCATAAAATACTCACATTAATGTTACATTAATCCCATTTTTTACTTCCCCACATTCTTATCAATTTACCCAAGATTCCACTGCTCACCTACATGCTGGGGGCAATTTACAGCGGCCAATTAACCTGCATGATTTAGGAATGTGGGATGAGGGAGGTAATCTGATTATCCACAGGAAACCTACACGGTCATCGGGAAAACATGTAAACTCCACACAGACAGCGTCGGAGGTCAGGATTGAACCCATGTATTTGGTAATGTGAAACGGTGACTATACCAGCTGTTGCCCTTGCATTAGATACCAGCTGTCAGTGGGAGTTCATATCCTCCAAACCTCAGGCGGTATTAGTGCAATTGAACCCATTTGACCACACCGGACTGAAGCTCCTCATATTGGCCTGACTACTCCTGGGCTGAGTGGAATTAATAGACTTTGGTCACAGAGTACCTAGTCCATCGAGGACACAGCTGCCTTCGTTGGTTGTTGATGCCTTTACTACATACACCAGTAAGGGGAGACTCTGGAACCTCATTTTGTCAAACAAATGATATACAAATGCCTTTCAGGTACAGGGCATCTGTAATGAATAGATTCAGCCGTTTTGTTGTTGCATTCATTGTTGTACCTGCCATGACCATGCATAGTTTCCGAGCTTGTACTTTTCCTGATGATGCATACTGTTTACGAGCTTTTTGTACCTTTCCTGACCATGTATGCTGTTTATGAGCTTGTTGCACCTATCATGTCCATGCATACTCTAGTTGACAAGGAACAAATCTGAATCTGAAACTAAAAGTAAAAAGGTTGCATAAAAAGTGAACTAAAAACTGCTGTGTCCGCCCTGTGCACGAATGTGCTGACTTTCGGTGTTATTGCAGGGACGTTACAGGTGTTGAGCAGTTGCTTGCCTCAGCTGCTATTGTGCTGTTTAATTATTTAGCTTAAGATGAGCGTGAAAGGAATTTCTGACCCATGCTAATTGAGCTATATGCCTGTTGTCCTGGAGAATTCATCAACCAAATATCTTCCCATCTCCTGACAGAGATGGTGCTTATTATGCAGAAGCAGTCGGTGGAACGTGATGTACTGCAGTTGTTTGTTTCAGGGAGAAAACTCCAAGCTGAGCCTTTGCTAACCCCTGAAGGATAAAACTAACTGTGTCCAGTCGCTGGTAGATATTTCTTCACTAACCTGTGAAGAATAGAAATAACTGCGTCTGGTCGCAGGCAGGCACTTTCTCCGCTGACTGAGAATGTGAATGTGTGATGATCATGGGTGATTTTTACTACATTCAAACCGAAACTCGCAGTATCCTGGAATCAATCTAACAAGAGAGGAAGGTGTTCTGCTCATTGATGTTGCACTGGCTCTGTACAAGAGGAGCAAACTTAAACCCTCTCTCTAGCCATTGCCTGCAGGTGGGCAAGAGATTTCTCCCGCAAAGACCAGTCCAATTATTCTATTTCCAATTAGGTCCAGCTCAGTTACAAAACCTGCTGGGCATGGAGAAGTTGGGTCGAAGGACCTGTTTCTGTGCTGTTTACTTCTATCACTCTCCAACATTGTCCGGCAGTAAAGCATTGTCCTTATATCACCACCTGATTCTTTGACAATCCCCCAAAACAGAAACATTTACTTTTACTCGTCTTGTCTAAACCTTTGATGATCTTCAAATCATAACTCAATCTTTTTAACTCCAAAGGGAATAATCCTAATTCCTTTGTTCAATCTCCAGAACTAGTCCTTACCTCTGAAAATTATCTGCACAATATTCCCTGCACCATCTCAAGGCCCTTCACATCTTCCTACACAGAAGACCTGAGAGGCGAGTCAGCTTTGAAAGTACCATGAGTTAAACAATGTTGGATAAAATATTGATGCAGATATGTAGAATGATGGATGCTAGAAGAGAACGTATTCAACAAGCATACCTCAAGAATGGTGTGGAAATAACTAACGCTGAAGCTTTGTAAATTTGGCCTTGAAGAATGTCTAAACAGCAGAAAGAAGTGATCAATAAATCTAATGGAGTATTGAACTACATTCTAAAACAGTAAAATATAAATGTTAGGAGACAGAGCTGAATCTGCCCAGTACTATCATTAGTTTGTATCTGCAATGTTATATGTGACTGAGGGCTCTTCCACATTGAGAGTGAATTGTTCTTCAACAACTGGTGAGTGGTCCAAGCAAGAGGAGCCAGTGAGCAGGACTAGATTTACATGGGACCATTGTACATGTGGACGTTAGTAGTCAATGTCTCCTCAGATGATCCATGTAGTGATGGTCATTAAATTCCACACGCCCAGATTACCGGCAGTTTTACCTGCTTTTCCTCAGAACCAGTTGTCACTATCTCATAGAATCTCCATTTCACAGTCACAGACTCACTCCAGGTTTCTGTGGGCTTCTCGGCCCTCTGGAACCCAACCAAAACGAGGGCTGTTACATTGCGTTTGGCCTGGAAATACAGAGAGTGGGTAAAGAGGGACATCAAATAGCAGAGTCGGTCATGATCAAGGAAAATCCTAAAATATTTAATGTATATTGAGGTGAAGAAGGTAACAAGGAAAGATGTAGAAACAAAGAATTGCAGATGCTGGTTTGCACAAAAGGACATGAAGTGCTGGAGTAACTCTACAGGTCAGGCAGCATCTCTGAATATGTGATGGTTACCCTAAATGTCACCTGTCCATGCTCTCCAGAGATGCTGCCTGAACTGCTGAGTTACTCCAGCATATTGGGTCATTTTGTGTATTAATCAAGAATGGCTCATTTGGGTCAAAAGGGCAAACTGCGTGTGGATTTGGTGATGTCTTACCTTGTCTAAAACCTAAATATTGTCTGTATCCATTAAGGGGAAGGATATATTGTGGAATATTCAGCGAGGGAGCGGCGATATTTCAGAACAACACATTGAACAGGAGGTGATGTTAGCTGCCTCATATAAAGCCCCAGGCTGATGAGCTGTAGCCAGCTGCTGTGGGAAGTGTGGGAAGGGAATGCAAGGACTGTGGCGCAGAGATTTAAATGGCTGCTGTCCACGGCTGAGGTGCAGGGTGACACAACAACAGCAAAGCTAGCAATCAAGATGCAAACACGTACAGCTGCTGGAAACCTGAAATAAAGACAGAAAATGGTAGAAACTTTCAGCAAGTCCAGCAGCGCCTGTGAATAGGAAAACCGAGGTGTGGTCTTGTGTCGAACTGGGATTGTGAGAAACAAGCTGGTTTTAAACTGCAGCAAAGGTAGGGGAGGGGTGGTGTTGGATAGGACAAAGGTAATGTCTTGGTTAGGTTGTGGCCAGGGTGGTGAGTGGGTGGGTTGTTCATGGGGCAGCTAGAGAGTGATAAAGAAGCAGTTCAGTGTGCAGTGATGAAGCGGGAGAAATAACAACCACTATCATAGATATATGACTTGCAGAAATAGGTGGCCAGACCTGATGAGTTATTGGAAGTCGGGGACTTCAGCACTGAGTCTGCAATGCTGCAACATGACGAGATGGACCATGGGTGATAGTCTTACAGGATGACTCCAAGGATGCACCTTAAACCCAGTGCCAGGAACCCAGCATTTATGTTGCTGTGGGCAAATGTTGATGGGAATCAAAAGAGAAGAAAATGGGATGTGTGTAAATAGCCAATGGTTGGTTGGTGTGGAGTCGATGGGCTGAAGGGCTTGATTCTGTGCTGCATCTGTCTATGAGTCTATGACTCAGACAATTAGAAATAATTGCATTCAGACTCTGCTGTTATGGTCAAGATGCTGTTTGCAAGTTCAGATTCCATGCTTGGTTTCTTGTGTAGTCCCTAAAACAACTCTAATGCACACACCCTCAGTTAGTGAGAGCTGTATATTTGCATCACGCTACCTGAACCGACATTTTCATGTTTTTTACCAACAACATGTTCGAAGGTCAAATGAATTTTTTATAAATGTCATATAAATATTAAGTAAAATATACCTGAGCATGTTTGGACACAGCATGCACCAAGCCCTTCATCATTTTACAGTGCAAGAAATCAGGCTGACCTGACCTAGAAATGTGAAAGATTCCTTCCTCACAGTTGTTCCAAGATCCTATCACTGATATCTACCTATCACTGTTCTGGGAGAACTCATCACTAATCCAGCAATGGTTCAAGTTGTGGGCTTCATTCATTCAGGGTCCTGTTCACAGAGAGAAGGGGTGCAATACTGGAAATCATTCACGGAGCATGGAGCAAAAGGAGAAAGGGGAAGGATCAACTGGAAACTTTGCAGAATGACAGCGCTATCTTAGAATGTAGGTTGTTGACATCTGATGGTGGAGATGGGATGGGATTATGGAGGGGTTTTAAAATGATGACCCGAATTTTAAAGTTATGCATGTTGAATAAGAAGTACTTAGGATAGTTTTCTTCAAGATCAAGGGGAGTGTTTGTCGTACGCGAATCACTGCAGTGCTGAGTCATAGAAAACATAGAATCATTGAGTGTAGGTGCAGAAATAGGCTATTCAGCCCTTTGGGCCATTCAATATGATCATGGCAGAACATCCAGGATCTGTACCCCGTTCCTGTTTTCTCTTCATATCCCTTTATTCTGTTATCCCTAAGAGCTACATCTAACTCTCTCTTGAATACATCCATTGAATTGGCCTCCACTGCCTTCTGTGGCAGAGAATTCCACAGATTCACAATTCATTGGCTGAAAATGTTTTTCCTCATCTCAGTCCTAAATGACCTACCCCTTATTCTTAAAATGTGACCCCTGGTTCTGGACTCCCCCAACATCGGGAACATTTTCCTGCATCTAGCCTGTCCAATCCCTTAAGAATTTTATATGTTTCTATAAAATCCCCTCTCATCTAAATTCAAGAGAATACAAACAAGCCCAGTCGATCCATTCTTTCATCATATGTCAGTCCCGCCATCCTGGAAATTAACCTGGTGAACCTACACTGCATTCCCTCAATAGCAAGAAAGTCCTTCCACAAATTAGGAGACCAAAGTTGCACACAATACTCCAGGTGCGATCTCACCATTGCCCTGTACAAATGCAGTAGGACGTCCATGCTCCTACACTCAAATCCGCTCGCTATGAAGGCCAACATGCCATTTGCTTTCTTCACTGCCTGCTGTACCCGCATGCTTACTTTCAGTGACTGATGTACAAGGACACCCAGGTCTTGTTGCGCCTCCCCTTTTCCTAATCGGATACCATTCAGATAATAATCTGCCTTCTTGTGCATGCCACCAAAGTGGATAATCTCAAATTTATCCACATTATACTGCATCTTCCATGCATCTGTCCACCCACCAAACCTATCCAAGTTACCCTGCAGCCTCATAGCATCCTCCTCACAGCTCACACACACTACCACCCAGCTTTGTGTCATCCGCAAACTTGGAGATGTTACATTTAATTCCTTTGTCTAAATTGTTAATCTATCTATATTACTAAAAGTCTATACTTGACCGGTTTTGGCCATCTGTGCTGCGATTTCTGAGAGAACGCCGCCACATACGGCTGTCATTTTTGGCCACCTTGCTCAGAGCCCCCCTCCGCCGTATGTGTGCCGAGGATTTTTCCCATCGATGAAAAATGACAGAGATATTAATGTATTTACAAAATTCCCCATTCTCTCTGCTGCCCCTGCTGGCGGCAGGGGGGAGGGACTATAAAACCAGGAAGTGGTGTACCTCACAGTCTCTTCAAGATGGAGGAAGGCAGAGGGTCACGTTTCTCTGAGCTGTGAATAACACTGAACACATGTCTACTCAAATGTAAGTGTCCTTAGTGGTTCTAAAACGCTTGCAGAATGTGTCTTTTTTGGCTCAAAAATGTTTTTTAGGTTCTCCCCCCTTTCCTCTTCCCCCTCTCCTCTTCCCCCCTCTCCTCCCTCCCCCCCCCCTCTCCTCCCTCCCCCCCTCTCCTCCCTCTCCTCCCTCTCCCCTCTCCTCCCTCTCCCCCCTCTCCCCTCCTCACCCCTCCTCACCCCTCCTCTCCTCCCCTCCTCTCCCCCCTTTCCTCCCCCTCTCTCTCTCTCCCCTTTTTCTCCCCCATCCCCTCCATCCCCTCCCCCACCATTCCTCCCCTAAATCCCCCTCCCCTCCACACACCCCTACCCCTTCCCTCCACCCTCCCTCCCCCTTCCTGCTCCACACCTCTCACCCTCCCCTCTCAGCACACCCTCTCCCCCCCCCCTCTTTCCCCTCTCCCCCCCTCCCCCTCTCTCCCCCCTCTCTCCCTCCCTCCCCCCTCTCTCCCCCCTCCCCACTCCTCCCCCTCTCCTCTCCTCTCCCACCCCCTCTCTCCTCCCCCACTCCCCCTCTCTCCCCCCCTCTCTCTCTCTCTCTCCCCTCCTCCCCTCCCCCACCCTCCCTCCCTCCCCTAAACTCCCTCCCCTCCACACCCCCTACCCTCTTCCCTCCACACTCCCCCCTACCTCCCCCTCCCTGCTCCCTACCTCTCCCCCTCACCCCCCTCTCATCCTCTCTCTCTCCTCCCCTCCTCCCCCACCTTTCCCCACTCACCCACCCTCCCTCTTCTCCTCCTCTCCACCCCCCTCTCCCTCTTGCCCCTCTCTCTGTGTCTCTGTCTCTGTCTCTCTCTCTGTCTCTGCCCCTTCTCTCTCTGCCCTCACTCTCTAACCCCCCCCCCCCCCCCCCCCCCTTCTAGGTGTGACTGCAAATTGGGGGCTATGCGTCAGTAGATAGGGTGTTTATGGGGTAAAAGGAGCAAATTAATAATATTAATATAATATCAAGGGGGGTAATTAGCGTGAGTGCGGGGGGGGATAGTTAGTGTGTATGACGCTGCATGCCGCCTCCCCCCCCACAACCGCACGTTGGGGGAACATACCCAATGGGTCTGCACTTATATATTGTAAATAACTGGGGTCCCAGCATTGATCCCACTAGTCATTGCCTGCCATTCTGTAAAGGACCCATTGTCCTACTCTTTGCATCCTGTCTGCAAACCAGTTCTCTATCCATGTCAATACCCTACCCCCAATACCATGTGCTTTAATTTTGCACACTAATCTCATGTGTGGAACATTATTAAAGGGTTTTTGAAAATTCAGATACACCACATCCACTGGCCCTCCCTTATCCATTCTACTTGTTACATCCTCAAAAAACTTCAAAAGATTAGTCAAGCATGATTTCACCTTCATAAATCCATGCTGACTTTGACCAATCCTGTCACTGCTTTCCAAATCCGCTGCTATTACATCTTTAATAATCGACTCCAGCACCTTCCCCACTACCGATGTGAGCTGAACTGGTCTATAATTCCCTGTTTTCTCTGGGTGTTTTGGTGCCTGGGTGCAAATGGACACGGTTGTGGTACATGAAGGAAGAGTCAGGAAATCCAAGCACCCATGATAACATTCCTGCATCTGGAGATGGCCTGGTGATTTTCCTAATTTATAAATACGTACTTACCTTTTGCAAATAGGTAGTTATCTAAAATCCCAGTGAATGCAAAATGGTACAATAGTTGGAAGGATTTTGGGAGATCTTTGCACACTTTATCTGAAATTGGAATGCAAATTTAGGTCATTGCATGTGAGTTGGCTGACCATTGCTCAAGGCAGACTGCATTCAATCCGACCTTCATTCTTTATATCCTTCACATTTCCCAGCGGGAATTACGAATGTTAATTGGGAGAGGAAGCTTTTCTAACTTTTATTTAATCCTGGGCAGGTGGACCATGAGATCACAATGCAACATAGAAAAGGGGACCAACGTACTGACTGCAGTTGATTGGGTGTCCTGTATTACATTGGCTGATTCTCAGAGACCGCTGGTACGTAGTTCTCGTCTTAACACATAACTACACGGAAGGAAGCTATTCAGCCAATTGGATCCATGCTAACTCAATAGTTCCATTTCTGGTTCTCCTTATTCCCCTGTACCCTTCGACTTATTCTCTCTCACATATACTCATCAACTCACTTTCAATCCTTATTTTTCCAGCAAACTACTCAAACATAATTTGAAGCAGCCGATTCATCGATGGCCACATTTATGGGCTATGGGAGGAAACGGGAGCTCCTGGAGGAAACCCATGCTATTGTGGACCGGATGTACAGCACCAGGGATCAGAATCGAACCTGCTGCCCAATTAATTGTAAAATACCATCTTATTAAAGTTGAAACAACAAGCAGTTATCATTAATTCTGACATATCTCAATTTGACTGCATCTTGCAGATACTCTACACTGAATAGTTTCTGGCCGAAAACTTAATTATAGGCTGCTCGTGAAGAAAGCAACATTTGATTATTCCATAACAATTTTAATAAGAATTCAAACTCCATTCCCCTCCAAATGATAACCAAATTGTCTAAAACAATTCATCTGATAATAATGAATGCTTGTGTGACATTAAAAGAAAATAGGTTCACTTTCATGATTGCAGAGGAAACTTCCTCTTCAAATCATTTTCTCTAATCTGTCGAGGCATCCAATTGTTCAGGACATCAGTCTGTGAATATTTCACAATGACAGCCATTCTAATAGAGAAAGAATGCACCGTTAGGTCACATACTTGATGTGGAAGTGGGCCTGTCTACAAAATCCATCCTGGACTGATGTGCTTAAATTAACCCAACACCACTTTAATTGCCCACCACATGTCATGTAGGGTATTTAATTCCCCACCACATTTCATATATCAGAAATGAAAACAACACGTTGATGGATGTGACTGGAGTGAACTTCAAACATCAGGGTGAAGATGAAATTGTATGTTTTTGTCTGGGTCACATTTATATTCTTTTCAAATGTAAGTTCATAAAACTGTGATGTTCGCTCAATATTAATCTACAGCTATGAATTATTAGTAAATGCTAACAATTAAAATGTAACTCGCACAGGTTTCTCATGCAGGCTAACAGCTCAGGGCAGTACAAAGGAGTGCCTCGCTGCCAAGGCTTTGATAGAAATATTACCAAAAGGTGCATCTGATTTTGAAGAGAATTGGGGGAATTGTCTATAGAATTGGCTGCAAATGCAGTTAATGGCCTTGGTGGAGTTTGCAACCTCTAGAATTCCAGAGTAAACAACCCAAGTCTGTTTAACCTCTCCCTATAGCTAATACCACATAATAAAGGCATCATTGTGGTAACCTCCTCTACACCCTCTTCAAAGTCTGCATATTCTTTCTGTAATGGGGCGACCACAACTGCACACAATAATCCAAATGCAGCCTAACCAAATATCTCTAACGCTGTGACTCTTATACTCAATCCCCCAACCTATGAATTCAAGCATACCACATGCCTTCTTTACCATTCTATCTACTTGTATTGCCATTTTCAGGAATTTTGGACTGGGACCCCAAGATCCTATGTACAATAATACTGTTAAGGGTCATGTCGTTAATTGCATATTTTCCCCTTCTACTGTATCTGACCTCCCAAAGTAATACACCTCACACTTGCTGAGATTAAACTCCATCTGCAATTTCTCTGCCCATTTCTGTAGCTGATCTATATCCTGCTGTATAATTTACAAGCCTTCCCCACCATCCAAAAATCCAGCAATCTTGGTGTCATCTGCAAACTTATTAACCATCCATCTAAGTTTACATCCAAGTTATTTACATACCTTGTATATATATCACAAACAGCACAGGTCCCAACACAGATTCCGGCAAACTCCACTGGTCACAGAAACAAAGGAACAATATTGGCCACTCTGCAGTCCTCCAGGACAACATCTGTGGCTAGAGAAATGCAAAGATCTTTGAGGCTCCCACAATCTCCTCTCTTGCCTCTCTCAATAACCTGGGATAAATACCACCAGGTCCTAGGGATTTATCCACCTTAATGTTTTCATGCCCTTGTACCCCTCCTTAAACTCAGACTGCCCTGGCATATTAATATTTCCCACACTGATCTCACTGTCCTTGATATCCTTCTCATTGATGAAAATAATATACTTGTTTTGCACCTCACTTACAACCCCAGACTTCAAGCACTTGGAGTCCTTTCACCTTGAGTGATCCTCCCTTTTCGTTGGTTACTCTCTTGTTTCTAATATAGATATAAAAATGTTCTTTAATGTGACTCATCAAAGGCACTTTCTAGGTGGCCCTTCTAAACATCCACGAGTTCTTTCCTCCTTGCTTTATATTTCTCAAAGGCCCCATCTTAAACCTTGCATGCACTTCCTTTTTCTTTTTCATCAAATTTACGACCTCCTTGGTTTTCCAACATTCCCTTACCTTGCCGTCCTTATTCCTCCTCCTTACCAGAACATGCCAGTCCTGAACTTTGATCAACTGGGTCTTTAAACAACTCCCACATGTCAGATGTGGACTTATCCAATTACAGTGAACCATCTCAAGCTCCAGCCAAATATAGTTATAGTTTGCCTTATTCCAATGTGGTACAATGTCCAGACTTATCCCTATTCAAACAATCTTAAAACCTATGGAGTTCTGTGTTAATTGGTTTTTGCAAATGTCTCCTAGTGTATATGGGGTGGATGAGAATAAAATGCAATAACATAGAACTAGTGTGAATGAGTGATCAATAGTCAGCATGGACTCGGTGAGCTGATGGCCCTGTTTCCATGCTGCATCTTTCATTCAATCAATACCATTGATTACTTTTTATCTCAGTTGTAAACATACTGATCATACCTCCTGCATTAAAATGTACATCATTATCATGTACAACAAACAGTTGTAATTCCAGCACCGCTCCCTGGGGAACACCACTGGTCTCCAACTCCCGCCCTCTGCCTCCAATTACCAAGCAAGTTTTGGATCCAAGTTTACCATGTCCCGGATTCCATGGGCTGTAACCTTGTGGACCAGTCACTCATGTGGATCTTATCATGTAGACTATGTGCACCATGCTGACCTCGAACACATCTTTGGATTGAAGTTTCTTTCTACAGATATGAGCAGATAATCCCAGTTGGCATTCCAGAGACAGACTGTGGGAGCACTGCATTCACTTCTTAAGATGACAAACAAAGGCTAGTTTCAATGCCTCAGGTGGAGGTGAAATCCCATAGAAGCTTTTGGCTGGTGTGCTAACATTACTTATCCCATAGCTAACATCCCTATAGCACCAAATGTTTGCAAAACAGTATTTGTGGAAATTACATGCTGTGTCTATATATCCAGCAGATTCAAATGTAGATATATGGAGCTGTGGGACATCTTGAGGACTTGTAATATTTTTAAACCCAATGCTTCTCTTTCCACTTGCCTGCACCATTTATCTGCTGCTCCTGTCCTTTTGCCCACTGTATCCATTAATCACCCAAATCAGAACAGAAAGGGTCTTCCCTCCCAGGGTTGCAGAGGTACCTGTCGGAACCTGCTACCAACAGACCGTTTGAGTTGAGGGACAACAATGGTGGCTGCAAGCTCATCATGCCACAACCCCTGCCCTATCTGTGCCTGTGATGCTGCAGATTCTCAGCCACCACCGAATACAAACCAGGTTAGCCATTCAAGTCTGGCAGCCTAACAAGCTGCACTGTGCCAGCCTGACTGAACATCATTACAGCACAAGATTGATCTGCATTTAGTCATGTTCCACAGCTGGCAATTAGGCAGCCGGCTTGAGCAGAGAATGCAGAAAGCAAAGGGGTGGCATGGAGGTGCAGTGTTAGAGTTGTTGCCTTACAGCCCCAGAGAGCCGGGTTTGATCCTGCCTACCAGTGCGGAGTTTTTACATTCTCCCCATGACTGCATTCGTTTTCTCCGAATGCTCCGGTTTCCTCTCACACACTAAAGACGTACAGGTTTGTAGGTTAATTAGCTTTGGTAAAAATTGTAAATTGTCCCTAGTGTGTAGGATAATGCTAGCGTAAGGGGATAGCTGGTCAGTGCGTACTCGGTAGGCCAAAGGCCCTGTTTCCAATGTATCGCTAAGAACACTGCAACAAGCTCGTATCCAACTGCAAAATGAGCTTCTTGCAGTGTTGGGGAGGGGGGAGGAAACTCTGGTCAGTGCTCACTCCACTGAGTATCTGGCTCTCTCTTGGCCAGGCTCATGGTGAGACTGAGGTTGCACATGTGTGTATGTGTATATGCGTGTGTGTGGATGGGGTGGGGGGGGGGGGGGGTGTGGTTATTGGGATGGGGTGTAAGTTGCTCTTGCATGGCCTTCCTCATTTAACTCCCCACAATCCATGCTCACAAAAACAAACTTGTGTTCACAGGTCACTCCTCCACTGCTGACCTTGGTTCCCAGTAGAGCAACTGCTTGACTGTGAGACGCTCCCTCCGTCTCCAGACCCCTCATGCTCTTGCCTCACTCCACTCCCACCATCTCCACTCCCACCATCTCCACAACCTCCTTCACTCACCCAACACTGCAGCAGGACTCTGCTCCTCCCTATGTCCTCAGGTTTTAGACTCCCCTACCCTGGGAAAAAGCCTGATCATCATCTATCCCTCTCGTGATTTTATAAACTTTTATAACGTCACCCCGAACCTCCTCTGGTCCAGGGAAGAAATCCCTGCCTATCTAATCTTTCCTTATAACTCAACTGTCCAATTCCAGTAATATCTATGTTGAACATATCTACGCTTTAGCTGCAGGGAAGGTCCCAGAGGACTGAAAAACAGCCATTGTTGTTCCTTTCTTTAAGAATTGCAATGGGAACAAACCAGGAAAGCATAATTTATGTGCCTTAGATCAGTGCCCGAGAAATTATCGGAGAAGATTCTTTCGGATAGGATCTGCTCGCATTAGGAAAAACCATGTATTTATTTGAATAGTTGGCTTGGGTTTGTGTGGGAGAGTTCATGTTTTACAAACGTCATTGAATTATTTTGAGGCGGGATCAAAGATCATTAATGAGAGTACAGAAGTGGATGTTGTATACATTGACTTCAGTAAAACTTGTGACAAGTTAGTAGGTGGTCTTATTGGTTAGTGTACAGACAACATGAAATTTGTTGTGGATAGTGAGAAAGGTTGTTAAAAATATAGTAGAATATTTCAGCTGGATATACTGTATGGGCGGATAAATGGCATATGGAGTTTAATCCAGACAAGTGTAGGATGTGGAACTTCAGGAGGCCAAATGTAACGGGAAAGTGTACAGTAAATGGCAGGACCCTAAAAGGCCTGTCCCACTTTCACAACCTAATTCACGACCTCTGCCGAGTTTGTCCTTGACTCATACTCGCAGCATGGTCGTCACGAGGTCGTAGGAGGTCGTAGGTAGGTCATAGCAGGTCGTGATGCTAGTCATAGGTACTCGTGGCATCAAGTAGGTTGGGGCGTTTTTTCAACATGATGAAAAATGTCCACGAGTAAAAAAGATTGTAAATTAGGTCGTGAAAGTGGGACAGGCCCTATAGGAGCATTCATGTATAGAGGGATCTTAGGGTGCATGTCCATAGCCCCCTGAAAGTGGTATATTGTTTGGCACAGACACTGTGGGATGAAGAGACTGTTCCTGTGTTGTACTGTTCTGTGTTCCATGTGCACAGTTGAAAAGCCTAATGTCATTTACTGATCACACATGAAGCCGGACAACATATTCCAGCAACCAGCAATAGAAGGCAAGCTATGAATCTTACCTCAACTGCTCTTGAAAGGATGAGAATGGAAGCCAATCGAAGGGGAAATGCAGTAATATGTAAACTGTCTTTACGCTGCCTCAGGTGGATGCAGTCATCATGTGGCCATGCTGGGTATGGTTACTGGGCTTAAATCACACGCTGTGATCCATGTTTCTGTGCAAGGGCAAGTCAAAGCATCTGTAGGGGTGGTAGGTGCAAGTTGGATTAGTGACGCTCAGCGATGGGAACCAAACACTTTTCATTCACAATCGACTGATGGGGAATCACGGAGTGAGATGAACTGTTGGTGGAAGGAGCTGTGAGAATCTCACGGGATATTGCCTGAGGGAGTCGAGTGATTGCCATCTGCTGATCACAGTAGTAGCAGACAGCCAGACACATCCCATCGAAACCGGAGGAGGCAAATGAGCCAAGTGTTTGCTGAACGGTGACTGCAAGAACATTTGCAGATATTTAGCACCTTTTACAACTTTGATTCAACTTTACAATGAAAATTCCTCAAGAAATACTTCAGCTCCTTGACAAAATAAAAGGGGGAATTAAAATGGAAATGGGTTTCTTCATGTGTTTCTCCAAGTACAGGAAGAATCCTAGGAACACAATGTGAAACAGTTGCCATTCTCCAGTCATGTGGCACCTCATCTGTGTCCAGCAAGGGTGTAAATATCTCAGCTGGAATTCCAGGTATCTCCTCCCCTGCCTCCATTGCAGCCTGGCATACAATCAGGTTTGGGGACAGATCAGATGGAAGTTAGATGTAAAGATTGCCTCTAGATGTTAACAGCTTTGTTATATCCTGTTGTTGGGTCATTTTAGGTCGAGACCCTTCTTCAGAGATCTGTGCTTCAACACAAGTTATGACCTAAATCCAACATGATCCAGTTAAAGTTCATCCCCACGATTCTGAGATCTCCTTGACTTTGGTAAAAAGGATTGTCTCCAAAGCCTGTATTTCTGGCCTAATCCATGTGTCGGAAAGCTGAGGAAATGATCCTCAGTGTTCTGGAGAAGAATGTTAGTGAACAGTTGATGTGGGCAGGTGTCTTCCCAGGGGTGTGTCACATGCCACACTGAACAAGCAGGCCCTACCTCCCTGAAACAGGTGTCAGGCGCACTGCCAGTGTGAGCTGGAGCCCAGAGCTATCTTAATACTTCTGCTGCACTGAACATTGAGTGAGCAGAGCAGGCACCAGGAACATCATGATTAGCTGCATGCCGCATTGCAGACAGACTGCAGGCTGTAACTGGAGCTTTGCCTCATAAGTACAACATTCTTCTGGCTGTTTAATGTGGAACAAGAATTAGCAGGCATCTGCCCTCTTGGGTCAATATTGAAGTTGACAGTTTGTGCTCACAACCTGTGTCCCAATCACTTGTGTAGCAGCCAGAGAGGTGAAGTATCCTAACAAGGTCCGAGAGACACTGCTGGGCAGAGGAAGATGTTGGGAACCAAGAACAAAGCAGCAGAGTGAAGGGAGGTCGGGCAGTTGACATCTGGTCAGTATCAAGTGAGAACATAGCTGGGAAATGTTTACATCCACTGAAAACCAATGGAGAACAGGGCAAGCAAATGGGGATGTTTTGGGAATGGCATCTTGTGAAAGGCTGAACGTTAAAACACATTCTCAACTCATTCCATCATCCTGATCACACATGAAGCCGGACAACATATTCTGGCAGCCAGCAATAGAAGGCAAGCTATGATCTTACCTCAACTGTTCTTGAAAGGATGAGAAAGGAAGCCAATCGTAGGGGAAATGTGGTAATATGTAAACTGTCTTTACGCTGCCTCAGGTGGATGCAGTCACCATGTGGCCATGCTGGGTACAGGTTGTGAGCACAAACATTCCATCATCATGCACAACCCAACCTCTTGTTATGATCCTTGGGTTTTGTATTTGTTAAAGAAAAATATGACACCAGCTATTCCTTGAAGGTCGAGTTACAGGTAGACAATGTGGTCATAAAGGCTTTTGGCACTTTGGCCGTCAGATTATTGAATATAGAAGTTGGAAGGTCAAGTTGCAGTTGTATAAGACGTTGGTGAGACCGCATTTAGAGTATTGTGTTCAGTTCTGTGCACCATGTTATAGGAAAAATATTGTCAAGCTTGCAAAGGTTCAGAGAAGATTTACGGGGATGTTGCCAGGACTAGAATGTCTGAGCTATAGGGAAAGGTTGAGTAGGCTGGGTCTCTATTCCTTGGAGCATAGGAGGATGAAGGGAGATCTTATAGAGGTGTATGAAATCATGAGAGGAATAGATCGGGTAGATGCACAGAATTCCTTGCCCAGAGTAGGGGAATCGAGGACCAGAGGACATAGGTTCAAGGTAAAGGGGAAATGATTTAATAGGAATCTGAGGGATAACTTTTTTACACAAAGGGTGGTAGGTGTATGGAACAAGCTGCCAGAGGAGGTAGTTGAGACTAGGACTATCCCATCGTTTAAGCTAGACAGGTACATGGATAGAACAGGTTTAGGGGAAATGGACCAAGTGCAGGCAGGTGGGACAAGTGTAGCTGGGACATTGTTGGCCAGTGTGGGCAAGTTGGGTCGAAGGGCCTGTTTCCACACTGTATCACTCCGGGACTCTATGACTCCAAGGGTCGTTGTTAATTGGGAATCCAGCTTCACAAAAGATACTGCACAAAAGCTTCTACTGATGTAAGCTTCTTAATAAATTGCTACAGCCCATGCCAGATAACAAGGTAAGACAAGACCGGGAAGGGAGGAGATGACCTGGCTCCCAGCATGTCTCAGTGCTCAGTCCTTGCTCTCATTCCTGCTCAGAGCCCACTCTCTCATCGCTGGTGATGAACAGCCAGCACACTAAATGTCACAACTTGTTCTTCCCTTGTTACCGACGTGGCTAGGATAACATTCTCACCGTTTATTGACCAAAATGAGTCTTTGAACTATTCAAAAGTATTAAATCAAATTTACAACAATGGTTGAGACACCAGAGGGCTACAAATTGAATTAATCTGCCTTGGCTGTGACTCTCTAGTGACCAATATATTGGCAGCTTCTCGTGTCTGTGAATTAATTAGGCAGACAGTCAAAGAGTGCGAGTCAGATAGAGAGTCAGTCACAGAGAGAGAGAGAGAGAGAGTTAGAGTCCGAGTGTGTGAGAGTCTCAGTGTGAGAGTCAGAAAGAAAGAGAGAGCGCACGTGCAAGAGAGAGAGAGAGAGAGAGAGAGAGAGAGAGAGAGAGAGAGAGAGAGAGTGTCAGCGAATCAGAGAATGTGAGAGTCTCAGTGTAAGTCAGAGAGAAAGAGAGAGAGTCAGTGAGTCAGAGAGTTAGTGAGCTATTCAGCAAAGAAGCAGGCCTAGTCCAAGCTGATCAAATTGCATAACCTAGCTAACCCAGTTCTCCTTACCTGCACCTGGCCATATTCCTCCCCCCCCCCCCCCCCCCCCCCCCCCCCCCGACCTTTTCATCTCAGGAACTGTCCAAGTGTCTTGTAACTTCATAATTGTACCTACTCACCACCGCCACTTCCGCTGGCAACGCATTCCATATTCGCATTACCTTCTGAGTGAAAATATTGCCCCTCAGGTCCCTTTTCAATCCTTCTCTTCTCACCTTAAACCTTCTCCTCTCACCTTAAACATATACTATCGAGTGTGGCTTTTCACTTTATGCCCTTCGTGATTTTATAAACCTCTATGTCACCCTTCAGCCAGGGAAAAATAGACTCAGCCTGTGTAGTTGCTCCTCATAATTTAAATCCCCCAGACCCAGAAACATTCTTGTAAATTTATTTTGCACTTCAGTACAATGACTGGCGCCGACCTGTAGGGGGTATGGCTGCCTAGCGTGCAGCTGTCTGTTTTTCATTTCTTTTTTCTTATTTTTAGTTAGTTTAGTGTTTTGTTTTTAAGGAGTTCTAGCTTTTTTATGTGTGGGGAGGGGGGGGGAAGGGGGAAACTAATTTTCAGGGTCCCTACCTGGTCGGAGATGCAGCTTTTCTCCGGGCTGCACTTTCGACCCGTCCTCGCGGCCTACCAGCGGGCCTGGAGCGGCGTTTCCTGAGGGGACCGGCAGGTTCCTGCGGAGCAGCGGGTCCGAGGAGCGAGGGGACCGCCCGGAGCCTTGGCATCGGCGGCGGCGGCACCGGCATCGGCGGCGGCGGCACTGGCATCGGCGGCGGCAGAGCTGCGGGTGTGAGGACGGCGGTGCAGCGCTGGAGCGCCATTGCGGGGCGGGCGGTGCCTTGCCTGAGTCGCCGCGCTGGAACTCCGGTGAGCTGGGACTGGCATTTAAAACATCGCGGAGCTGCGGGCGGCGGCGCTGAAACTTTACACCGGGAGCCTGGGATCTCGCGACGAGATCGCCAGTTGAGTTCCATTCGGCGCGGCCTTGTCGGCTCCGGAAGCCACGGTCTCGAGTAGGGAGGCGGCCGTTCCAGGGTTCCCATGCCGCTGAGAGGACTCTCCCGACGCCGGAACATCATCACCCGGCGAGAAGGGCCTGGAACATCGGGCCTCCGTAGAGGCAACTGTGGAGGCCTCAATAGGCCCGACTATGGGTGGACATTGGGGATGGGGCTGGACTTTGTGCCTTCCTCCATAATGGGAACCATTGTGGGGGGATGTTTTTATGTTAAAGCTATTTATTATTGTTATGTTTGTATTCTTTTTTATGTGCTGCATTGGCAAAAGGAATTTCCCTACGTCTAGGTGTATGTGACAATAAATCAACCTTTGAACCTTTGAACCTTTGACATCCTTCCTATAAATGTGGCCTAACTAATGTCTTCCACAACTGTAACATAACATTCCAAGTCCAGTACTCAATATCCTGACCAATGCCAAAGACCTTCTTCACCACCCTGTCTGCCTGTGCAACCACTTTCAAGGAACTATGTACCTGCACCATTGGTGACAGTGGCGCATCGGGTAGAGCCGTTGCCTCACTGCGCCAGAGACCCAGTTCAGTCCTGACATTTGGTGCTGTCTGTGTAGATTCCCCGTGTGGATTAACTGCAGTTGCTGAGGTTTCCTCCAACACATGCAGGTCAGAGGATTAATTGGCAGCTGTAAATTGACTCAATTGTGTAGATGAATTTTTCTCCGTGGATTGTGGTGGAGAAGCTTGTGTGGTCCTGAGATCCTGAGTGCGATGCCGTCTGGAGCTATGCTCCTGGTTGGGCCACCCATGGCGGTAAGGTCGAAGGGGAGGTCTCTGACAAAGAGCAATCCAACCAAGACAACGGTGGAACAGGCGGAGGACAATGGCTGACCTTAGTGGAGTGTCACAACGGCTGGGAAGCTGGATGAAGGCTGCAGCAGAAAAGGGTCTCCTGTCGTCTTGGACTTCATGCCGCTGGATCCTGATCCAGATCTGTCAAGGACTGTGGGGTGGCCGTCTGTGCACCAGTCTCCACACGTTAAACAAAGTCACGCACAGGCGTCCTCCATAAAGGGAATAGCAACCTGGAGACACCCCATGGTCAGCCATGACTGAAGGGGGCCTAAGAAGAAGTAGATGGATTGTAGAACCTGGCACGGGGGCAGGAGCTGGTGAGGATGTGGGGAGAATAACAACAAGGGATTGATGTCAGATTAATATAAAAAGAATGGTTGATGTTCAGTACAGATTGATGGGCTTGTTTCCATGCTGTATCTCTCAGTGCCTCTGACACAGCATCCCATCCCTGCTGCTTAATGAACATAGTGCAGAAGCAGATGTATGTGAACGGATTAGTTTAATTGAATGGAGCCTGGTAAACTAGAGGCTGGGGATCTCCCACCAGTGCACAGGAAGGTCACCATCTGCAAAATCTTCCTTCTGGCTTCTGCTGAAGATTTAAAGATGCTATTTATATCAATGTTTAATAATATACATTTTACTCATTGGTTTTATTGCTTGCTCTTGTCCATACATTTCATCAATCACCAAAGACCACTTGATATCCAGCTGAGATCTTGGACTGGCTGTAGGTGTCATCACTCTATGTGCACCGGACGTATAATAAATTCATGCAATTATTTCTAATTTGTTACTGAATAGCTACCATCCGTTAACAACCTAAGAAATAAGTGCTCACAATTTAGGACAGAGTGCTGGAGTAACTCAGCGGGTCAGGCAGCATCTCTGGAGAAACATGAAGAGGTGACATTTCGGGTCGCGACCCTTCATCAGACTGATTGTAGGGGAGGGGGAAGGTAGCTGTGAGAGGGGAGAGCCAGGACAAAGCGTGCCAGGTAATAGGTGGACACGGGCGAGGGGGAGTTTGTTAGGCAAATGGTTGAAACAAAGGCCAGGTGTTAGACAGAATATTGAAGAGTTGCAAAATGTGGAGCCAGAGGAAGGAATATGGGAGAGGGGTAGTGGGAGGGGAGAAATAGATGCAGGTCGAAGTGGGGCACAGGGGATGGGGAGGGAAAGACAAGGAAATAAAAGGGAGGGGGGTGTTGGTTAGGAGTTACCTAACACTGACAGCATTTTCCAGATCTTAACCAATTTATTAAAAATAAACATCCAGTCCCCTTTAAAACCCCTCTCATTTTACCTGTGCCCTCTTATTTTTACCACAGAAAAGGATTTTGACTACTTTTCACATCTATGCCTTTCATAATCCTATATATATCTTTATTGGCCTTTGGTATATTTCACTCCAAGAAATCAAGCCCACATTATCCAATCTATCTGCATAACTCCAATCCAGGTACTATCCTTGTGATCTTCGTCTGCACTCTCCCCAGCTTATCGCATCTTCCCTGTAGTGTGGTGACCAGAACTGCATGCAGCACCCCAGTTGTGGCCGCAACCAGCATTTTGGAACATAATGTCCCAATTCCTGCATTCTATGCCCTAACACAAGGGTGAACGCAAGCATTTGTCATTTGTCTTCCTCACCACCCACTCTATGTTGTTGCCACTTTCAGGGAGCTATGGACTTGAAACTCTTGGTTCATCAATATTCCTTGCTCCTTTGCCATTTACTGCGTAGGTTCTATCTCCTGATTTCTCAAAATGTATATCCTTGTACTTGTTGGGATTAAAATCCACCGGCCAACATTGTGCCCAACTTTCCATCTCATCTATGTCCTGCTGTAGCCTTAGACAACCTTTTTCACTATCCACAACACCACCAATTTCCATATTGTCTACATACGTACATGGTGGGCTAGTGCAGAAGGTTAGGGCACATGACTAATGCATCCAATCCTCAAAAAACTATCTGCAGCAGATGTAAATGTCCATGATAATGTCGGTCAAAGTGAACAGCACGTGGTCATTGTTGAGACAAAGCCCCAGCGTCTCATCAAGGACACCCTCCATTGTACTAAATGAGATCAACTCAGAAACAGCAGGAAGTCCGGTGGCGCCATGCTCTGCTAGCAGTCGCAAATTTTCTAGCTCCGCTGGAAAAAATCGCGTTTTTACGCATTAAAATCGGGTCTGGAGGTCGGGACCGTTTTAAAAAACTTACCGGAGCCTCGGGTCGCTGTGCTGATGACGTCATCAGTAAGCGCCGTGAATTTAACGGAGGGAAAGGCATTTTAAATGAAAAACACGTCTCCAGGTCAGAGCCCACAGAGGAGAGTTACAAACACCTGCTGAAGACTCAGAAACATCAAGAAACTGCAGAACTGACTTCTGGAGGGGTCTCTGGAATGGCTACACGATCTAAAACTGAGATGGCCACAAAAGAGAAAACCGAAATGGAGGAGATAAAGAACTCGGTAAGAGATTTGAAAAATGACATTGCAGCTGGAAACTTAAACTTGATGGAAAACATGCAATCCATTAATGCCGGTAATGAAAAAATTCTTGCGGGCATTGGTGCTCTGCAAAAAAGAGTTGAGGATGTGCACGAAGAACTAACGGGGAGAATTAATAAGGTGGAGGAAGAGTCCACAAAGAAGCTTGAGGCTGTGCATGAAACTGTTGCCGCAAATGTAACTGCAGTGAAAGATATGGAAGTTGTTGTGGAAGAGATGGCCGGAGATATGCAGGCGATGAAGTTAGAATTAGACAGCCTCAAGAGCCAACTTACAAAAGTCTCTGATAAATGTGTTGACCTAGAAGCTTGCTCAAGACGTCAAAATATACGAATACGTGGAGTAAAAGAGGGAGCTGAGGGGGACAATGCCTGTGAGTTCACTGCCAATCTAATCAAACACGTACTCAAGCTACCTGAGGCACCTGTAATTGAAGTAGCACATCGACTACCCAGATTTACACCAAGATCTCAAGGAGACCAAGCCTATCCACGACAGATCATAGTCAAACTTCGGGATATCTCAACAGTGGAAGAGCTGATGAAAAAAATTAAACACGGAGAGAAGATGATGTACAGAAATGATTCTATTAAACTCCTACGGGACTACCCTTACGAGATTGTGCAAAAGAGAAGAAAGTTCTCACAGACAAGAGAAGCTCTTTACGGTGTCAAGGATGTCATATGCGGAGTGTTTTATCCGGCCAGGATGCGTATTACTTTCAAGGGTGTTTCAAAAACATTCACTAATTCGGTAGAATCTCTTAAATATGCTCAAGAAATCGTGGCCAGGGTAAGAACAAAAGAAGATTAATCACGCCACTAAGACGTTATGAACAAACTAATTTGCTTATTCCCCCAACGAGATTATTAGAAGAAAAGTGAAATAACACCAATCTTTAAAAATTATTAAACGCAACAGATTTTCCACGAGACATGTCTAGACATTATTATCTCCCCTCGAACATTGTGGAATCTAACTCAAGGACACTTTGTGTTCAAACGAGGAAAAACTGATAAACATGGGAGTGACGATCTGCTGAGCTGAAAGTGGAAAACATTACAAGGCTTACATAGTTTTACAAAATATAGTGAATTAATAATAATTAATAACTAACACTACTAATATAGAAACAGTAATGGAAACTGATAAAAAATGCGTTGCCTGCTATATAACGCAGACAACACTGTAATTACATGTGTTCCGCAGCCCGAGTGGGGAGGGGAGGAGACTCAGGCACCTGGCATAATTCCAGGAGCCTGACTCTGGTTAACCCATTCAGCGAACAGCTCACTATTAACAAAGCTAAAACCAATTATAAATAGTTAATAGATAAAGAGTGAGGAATATATGTAATTTAATATATGATTAGATTTGATAAGTCGGAATGAAACATATATATATATACTGCAACTGGGTGAAATAGAACTGATTTGGAAATGGTACCGACCACCTAGGTTTAGGGTAATAAAGGCAGCGGGGCTAACCTCATAACATCTACGCCGGAAGCTGTATCGATGTCGAATCCCACAGACGAGTGGTACACTCACTACGGTGTCGAAAACTCAGACACTGTAAAATTACTTGATCTATTTTTTTTAAAAATCACAATATGTCACATCTATGTGTTTTTTTTTCAAGGACAATCGCAGAGGGGAACTACCAAAGAAGTCTATAATATAAACGCCCCCCAAATAACCAGAGTCCTGAGGTATGGATGCACCGCAATAAATAAGGTCATTAAAATTGGTAAAAATGCATGACGACAATCAAAAGAAAATGGGAGGAATCACACTATGTAGTTGGAATATAAGGGGTATTAATGAACCTATTAAAAGGGGCAAGATACTAGCTCAGTTGAAATCATACAACACGGACATTTCGTTTCTACAAGAAACGCATCTTAAACATCAAGATCAGATGAGACTGAGGGCGAACTAGATAGGCCAAACATTTCACTCTTCATCCACTTCCAAATCTAGAGGTACTGCAATCATTATTCGTAAAGGAATTCCATTTAAATCAAAGAATATTATATCAGACAAGGAAGGGAGATACCTTATAGTCTCAGGAGAGATTAATACTACGCCAATTACGTTGGTAAACATATATGCGCCCAATTTTGATAACCCTCAATTTTTCAACAAAATTCTGAATATAATTGCAGAATTTAATTATCAAAATGTTATAATTGGAGGAGACTTTAACTGTGTTTTAGACCCTTATCTAGATAAATCGATGCAAAAACAAAAAGGTAATATGAAATCTAAAACCAGTGAACTCTTACATACATATATGGAAAACACAAATATAGCAGACGTTTGGAGGATTGCAAACCCGACGGGAAGGGATTATTCGTTTTATTCAACGGTACACAAAACATACTCACGTATAGACTATTTCCTAGTGGATACAAAATTAATTCCGCATACTATGAACCCTAAATACCACATTAATGCGATCTCAGACCACTCTCCGTTAACTTTTGTTTTAAAATTAGAAGGAATGTCTATGAATAAATCGTTCTGGAGGTTTAACTCGCAAATTTTAAAAGACTCACAAGGGAGTATATATCTAAAAAAACAGATGGATCTATTTTTTGAGATAAATGATACACCAGATATATCCCCCACGCTATTATGGGAATCCTTCAAAGCATTTATTAGAGGAGTCATTATTTCATTTCAAAACTTTTCAAAATAAAAAGAATAAGAATGAACAAAGACATTTAGAAGAACAAATAAAACAATTAGATACAGATAATGCTAAAGATCCAACTATGGATAAACATAATAAAATTCTACTATTGAAATTCAAGCTAAATAAATTATTGTCAGAGAAAGTTATAACACTATTTCAAATTTCAAAACAAGAACACTTCGAATTCGGGGACAAACCCCACAAACTTCTAGCACGCCAATTGAAAAAACAGGAAAAAGAGAATGCAATACTAAAGATTAAATCAGATAGAGGGGAATTATTAACACTACCCAAGGATATCAATAAAAGATTTGCTCAATTTTACCAGAATCTATACACATCTAAAACGTCAATAGACAATAATAAAGTTTCAGAATTTCTGGAAAATTGTAACCTTCCACAATTAGAATTGAGGGAACAAGAGGAACTGGGAGCACAAATTACTTCTAAGGAGATAGAAGACACAATAAACACACTAAAGAACGGAAAAACACCAGGACCAGACGGATTCAGTAATGAATTTTATAAAGCCTTTTACGACATAGTTACCCCACGATTACAGAAAATGTATACATATGCTTTTAAAGAGCAAAGCTTACCTGAAACATTAGCAGAATCAACGATCACATTAATACTTAAAAAAGATAAAAATATAGAAGAACCAGGATCATATAGAGCTATTGCTTTGTTAAATACAGATCAAAAAATAATAGCGAAAACACTAGCCAGAAGACTAAGCAGGTATGTTAGTAGACTAATAAATGAGGATCAAACAGGATTTATACCTAAGAGACACTCATTCAATAATTTGAGACGCTTGCTTAACATAATGCACTCACATAAATCTCATGACCAAGAGTTATCTATCATCTCACTGGACGCAGAAAAAGCGTTTTATCAAGTAGCATGGGATTATATGATTAAAGTATTGCAAAAATTCCAATTGGGTGAGAACTTCATCGCATGGATAAAACTATTATATAACAAACCTACGGCTAGAATACTAACTAATAATATACTATCCTCGAAATTTGAACTATCAAGGGGCAATAGACAAGGATGCTCACTATCACCGCTGTTATTTGCTCTGGTAATTGAACCCCTTGCTGAAAAAATAAGAACACACCCGGATATTTATGGCTATAATACAAAATATTCAAATAACAAAATATCCTTATACACCGATGATGCACTATTGTACATCACAAAACCACAAATTAGTATACCAAACATATTAAATTTAATTGAGGATTTTAGATCCTTCTCAGGATATAAAACAAATTGTAACAAAAGTGAAATTATGTCGATAAAACCAAAAGAATCAACACACCTCCGGAAATTCCCCTTTAAAATAGCCACAGAAAAATTCAAATATTTGGGAATTGAAATTACTAGAAACTACCATGATATGTTTAAAGCCAATTATAATCCCTTACTTAAGAAACTAAGTAATTTGATTAAATTCTGGAAAACACTTCCGATGTCCCTAATAGGCAGAATAAACGCTATAAAATTGATCTTTTTACCACAAATCCTATACCTATTTCAATCAATACCTATATATCTCCCAAAAAAGTTTTTCAAAAAATTGGACTCATTACAAATTTTATATGGGATTATAAATCCCATAGAATACAAAGAGCACACCTTAATAAACGAAAAGAGTTGGGGGGTCTAGCGCTCCCTAATTTTATGTATTATAATTGGGCAGTAAATATTAAAAATATGATTCACCTGCTGGACAATTCTGCCCAGCAGGTGGACTGGATTGTAATGGAAAGAGAGGACTGCTCTCCGTGTAATATAGGAGCGACTCTCCTCTCACCAACACATTTGAATAACAAAAATTATAATAAAAATCCAATTATACATAGCACAATTAGAACATGGAAACAAATAAAACAGAATCTAAAATTAAGAAACCTATCTCTTTTAATACCAATAGTTAATAATCCATCGTTTAAACCATCAATTATAGACAAATCATTTATACATTGGGAAAGAATGGGAATCAAAACCCTCGAAGATCTGTATGAATTGGGAAAATTACTATAATTTCAACAACTACAACTGAAATATAATTTGAAAAATAATCAATATTTTAAATATCTTCAAATTCGTGATTATATGAAAAAATATACAAAAGACTATCATAATATGAAAAGACTATCATAACACTGGATGAAGCAATGAAGACAAAGGCGGAATCAGCTAATCTAATATCGTACCTATATAACATCATCTTAAACATAGAAATACCCACAACTGATGGAATTAGAAGAGGCTGGGAACAAAAATTGGCTATAAAAATTTCCAAAGATAGCTGGGATAATCACTTACTACAGGTGCATAAATGTTCGATCAACGTACGACATACTCTCATCCAATTCAAAACATTACATAGACTATATTATTCAAAAACTAAAATAAATACTCTTCCCTAACCTCACCCATTTGTGATAAATGTCTGTGTCAAGAAGCTACCTTAGCGCATTCTTTTGTTTTTTATACAAAAATCCAAAAATTCTGGTATGAAATATTTGATATCTTTACAAAATTAATCAAAATAAAACTGGTACCAAAACCAGAATGGATCATTTTTGGAATATCGGAAGGTAACCCTGAACTAAACGTGTTTCAGAAGAATTTACTCAATTACGGGCTAACAATGGGAAAAAAGCTCATACTTAAATTCTGGAAAAATGTGCCCACACCAACAATAAAAATGTGGATATCAAATATGTTTGAAACACTACATCTGGAAGAGATGAGATTTCTCTTAGCAGGCAAAGCAGACCAATTCCAAAAGCCGTGGTCTACGTTTTTGGAACTATTACAAGCATGAGGTGCAATAGTAATTTTTAAAATAAATAAATAAATAAATAAATAAATGGTGCCAGGATCTGGCAACGGGGGGTAAAACAATAAAAACAGACTTGGTTGGTAGTCCCCTTTCTGCGGAGTTTAATGTTATAATAGAGCGATTGTTTCTCCTTTCTTTTTCCTTCTTTTCTAGGGTCTACTTTCTTTCTTTACTTCCTTCTCTAACTTCTTTTCTAAGGGGCTTTCTTTTCTCAACACTCTCTTGCACCTTCACGACTCTTGCGCACTTTCCTTACTTCCTTTACTTCTATCTTTTTCTTAAAGCTCAAAAAATGAAGCGGTACAAAAATATGTATTAAGACATATGTGTTGTGTATTATTGTAACTTACCGTACTTCTAATAAAAATAATAAAATAAAATAAAAAGAAACAGCAGGAATGTATGGCAGCACCAAATACAACCTCTTAGGCTGACCCATCCACCATTGCTTCCAAGTCAAGGAGTCTACCATGGGTCAACAAAGGCACATGGAAACAGCACATGGTGAATTTAAAAGTAAGCCCAGTGAACCACAATACAGGAGATCCAACATTCTAAACAGCAAAGCCAGCAGACAATAGACAGAACCAAATGATCACAAAACCAATGGATCAGATCACAGCCCTGTGATCGACCACATGTGTCATGAGTGAAAATAAAGAGCTGGTGTGACCAGGAGGCAATGGCTACAAAGCTATAGCAAGGGAGAATCCAATTTTGAACAAACATTCAATCTACCTTCAACAAATCAGAACATTAATCATCAATTATATTATTCCATAATTACTGGAAGAATGTTTTGGAGAAGGTGCAAAAGATCTTTACCAAAATGATACCTGGATTGAAGGATATTATGTATAAGGTTGAGCAAGCATGGATTGTTTTCTCCAGTGTGTCAGAGGTTGAGGGGAGACCTGATAGAAGCATATAAAATGCTGAGAGCTATAGATGGGGTAGACAGTCAGAACCTTTTTCTCAGGGTCAAAGATTAGTGGGCATATCTTTAAAGTCAGAGGGGCAAAGTTTAAAGGGGATGTACAGGGAAAATTCTTCCACAGAGAGTGGTGGAACACATTGCCAAGTGTGGTGGTGGAAGAAGGTGGTGGTGTTTAAGGGGCTTTTGGACAGGCACATGGAAGTGCAAGGAAAGGAGGGATATGGATCACATGGAGGCAGAGGAGATCAGTGGTGGAGGTTGAGAGGTTTTGTTGGAATACCCTGGATAATACCTACCGTGTATGTTGTAGAGGGCACACACTGCAGCCACAGTGGTGGGGAGATAGAATGTATGATGTTGTTGGTGAGATGTCAGCACTGCAGATTGCTTTGTCTTGGACAGTGCTGGGTGTTGATGGAGCTTCATTCATCCAATTGTGGAGTAGATGGGGTGAAGGGCCTGTTTCCATGCTGTATAACTCTATGACTTTAGAGAACATTTCAGTTCCCTCCTGTCTTGTATTCTGCTGAGCATACATGTGGTCCTCTGTTTGCAGCTTCACTGTCATAGACCTCTGCCGCTCTTGTCCAGCACGCCCACACTTCTGGGTGCCAGTAAGCAATCCATACTAGGTTTCTTTTTTCATTATCATGCATTTTCAAGTGTCTATTTATTATTTTTAAAAGCTTACAGTAAAACGGACTTGCCTACAATGCCGGATTTGTTGCTGCCCCTCTCAGATAAGGATATCACAATTACTGTCGCCTGAAACCACTAATGTATTAATGTATGTATTCAATTTATTGTCATTATCTCATATTAGAGACAACAAAATGAATTTTCCTTACAGTCAAGTATCATAAAAAATAAATAAATAAATAATAAATAAAACATATTAAAATTTTAAAAAGCACAAACACAAAAGTCCACGACACAACATAACCACAACACAACACAGTGGCACCAAAGTTGAGGAAGGTACCATAGTCCAGCCAGCCTCCCCACCGATCTTCCTAGATGTTCACCCATGGTCGGGGCCTCCCGGGCACCCGCAGTCGCCGCCACGGGCGGCCCGATGCTCAGGCCCTGATGGAACACCGACGCCGAACCCCGACCGAGAACATCCTCCTCAGCGGCCCGGACCTCCAGATCAGCCACCTCCCACCGGAGTCCGCGGCTCCCGAATCCGCAGGCCGAGCCGGGCGGACTCGCAGGACTCTGCGATTTTGATCAGCGCCGCCCACGTTGGGAGCTCCGCGAACCACAGCTCCGCGATGTTGGTGCAGCAGGCCCAGCACTCCGGGGCTCCAAACGGCAATCCCCGGTAAGGCATCGCCCGCCCCGCGATGTTTCCAACGCTGCGCCGCTGCAGTTGCAGGAGCTCTGGTTGGTCCCGGCAGGAAAGGCTGCACCAATCCAGTAGGTAGGCCGCTGGAGGGGGGGGGAGGCGAGGATGTGACTCGAATAATAGTTGCATCCTCCCCAGGAAGCAACTGAAGGACGGTATCCCCCTTACCGTACCCTCTTCTCCCACATAAAGACATTTAAAAAAACGCACTTCAACATAACAAAAAAAACAAAAAGATACCGGACTGAAGGTGGAGGCAGCTAGCACCAGCGCCACCGGAAATACTGATGGTGAAATGAAGCTGCTAAACCAGTAGCCAGAGTTCAGGTGCATTGACCCAGAGACCGAGTTCAAATCCAACAACAAAAGCTAGGCATCTTGATTCAAGTCATTAAATGACTCTGTGATTTAGAAAAACAACTTGTCTGGGTGAGATCCACACTGAAACAACCCGACTGTTGTCAACTCTGAGCAAGGTTAATAGGTCTCTGTCCTCACCTGCTGCCCAGAACTGAGTCCAGATCAGGCTGCCACTTGTCCACAGTTCAAGGACAAGTCAGAATGGGGAAGTGTATAAATCAGGAAAATCCAATGATTGGAAGATTGTGGACAGAAACCCAGTAATTTCTCCCTCGGCGATTCACTTCTGGTCAAAGCTCTCACAGAGATCACTCTGGTCTCCTTTTTCTCAGTTCCATCCAGTATCCTGGCATCCTACTCATTTCCTCTGGCTTGGGGAAACTTGTCATCCTAACTAACTATTGTAGCAAAGAAGAATTCTGGTGTTTAGCCTCAGCTGAGACCTAACTTCCATTTCCATCCAGACCATCGCTTGTCGTCCTGTGCTTCCCACAAGGTACAACCTATGAAACCATCCTGAAACGTTGTGTTGTTGACGTTATTTATGTTTAAATGGTAAGTGTACTGAGGGAAAGTAATTCTGGTTCCACAGTCAGGGGAAGGGTGAGGAGGAAATCAATCTGACACTCGGGTTGCGAGATTCCCTGATCTTCACATTGTTTCCATGGAGATAGAGTTTGAGATGCTCAGTCTTACTTTTCCAGTGCGATCGCCTTGAACCGCTTTGATTTTCAGCTTGTAAGACCACCTGGTGGAGAAGAGAGAATCACTGACTTATAGGTTCTGACTTGCAGGAACAATCAGAGGAAACAGGACTTGATGTGTAGGACAGAATGGTAGATGAGCTGGTCTGGGGTATTATAGTGACTCTGACAGCCACACTGAGTAGAGACGTCTTTGTTCAGCACTCACATATATTCAGGAGGAGATCTGATGGAACCCTACCCTGGGAGAACCTCCTAGTAGAATCTCTCTCAATTCAAAGAACATAATTTTTTATACTCTGAACTACAAAGATAACAGCAGGATATTAAATTACAATTTCAATAATTACAGTTGCAGCTTACATCAATATATTGGGTGCAGACTAATGGTTTGATGGAATTATACATTTAGCATAGGTGCAGATCTCTATCAAGACCATTCATTACCTTTGTTGGGTACAATGTAATTCACATGGAACTAGTTGTGAAGGCAGGTTATGACTCTGAATACGTTTAATTTGCGAAATGGCAAACTATCCATCCTTGATCTTGTTCCGGTGGCTTTACTATGGACAATTAACACAGCGGCACTGCCTGCAGGTGTGAGCAATGCAGGGAGCATGTTCGTTGATTATATCAGTGAGTATGTACATCCCGAGTAGCCTCCAGCTGTGAGTAGCCAGCTCCTTTCTGATGGTGCCAACTGCTCTTGTCACAGTCCTTCTAATTTTAAGACTCATTTATCATGTTGGTTACATTTGAAGAAGAAGACCGGTTCTACTGTATTGCTGCTATAAAGTATAAACTTGAAGCATATAGAGTTTATTCTTTCTGACTGTGACATTGTTAACAAACTCCCTCTGATCATGGACATATTATTGTGAGAACATTAGCGGAACTATCTAAACGCTCAAATGTTTTACACATTCCCCATAGGTTTACAGTTTGTTTCCAAGTTTCCCAGTTGAAAGTCATCATTAAAACTGTTTCCATCACACTTTGAGGCACAGCATTCCAGATTTTGGCAGCGTTGCTGCATAAATTATTTATTTTAATTGCTCCTCAGATTCTTTTGTTAATTCTGTTCATAAAATACTTTTCATAACTTCACGACTTACCGCAGGGCTTTACATCAATCAAATATCTTTGAAATGCAGTCTCTATTGTAATGTACAAATTTACAGTTAATTTCCATGTGTGAAGGGTTCTTGAGCAGCAATTGAGAGATGAGGCCAAGGTACAACATACAGAAACCTGACCTTGACGTACCCAGGCTGATCTACCCACAGAGATGTCCCACAGCAGCCCAATAGTCACCTTCCTGAGCTACCCTCAGAGGCCAGATTTGTGCTGCAGCATATACACAAGACAGTTTCTAGAGCCTCTTGCCACCTGCGCAGGATAGTTCTACAATAAAGTGCTCTTTCCTGTATTTACATCCAGGAAAAGCTTACTCTCTGACCTCATTGATGAAGAAAATAGGCTTGAGCCTTTTACAGCTTGGGTAATTGACAAAGTTGCATTGCCCAAAAGTGGCCCAACATCCTATAAGAGGAATAGAATGGATATTTTCAGATTTTCATTGTAATGGACAAAATGCAATTCATTGGTGAGAGACCTTTTTCTTTGTGCTGCATAGGCCTTTGACAGTGTTGCATCTAGTAGGTGGGTTCGGAAGGTTAAAACACATGGAATCAAGGATGAACAAGCCAATTGGGTACAACGTTTACTTGGAAGGAGTCAGCGGGTCGTACTGTGGTGGAGAGCTGTTTTTCAGTTTTAAGACCTTGACCCGTGAAGTGCCACAGGGATTGGTGCTGGGTCCACTGTTGTTTGTGTTCTATATTACCAATTTTGATGGCACGATTATTAGTAAGTTTACAGATGACACCAAAATTGATGGCGTGGAGTACAGTGAAGAAGGTTATCTCAGGTACAACAGGACCTAGATCAACCAGGAAAGTGAGAAAGGAGTGACAGAATTTAACTTGGACAATGGTAAATTGAAGCACTTTGGGATGTTGAAGCAGGTGAGAACATACACAGTGAATGGGAGGACTGTGGGAACAGGGCGTGGTATAGATATTTAGTTCCTTTATTAAATGAATTTTAAAGTCTAGAGATCCATAAATCAATGACCTTTGTAGGTGGTTACATGGGCAGGTGGTACTCTGCTCTTTTGATCCATGACGTGTTGGGATGTGTGGCTCCTGGCACCTCCTCGTTTTAATTCTCTTTGCCCTGGAAGGCATCTTGGAATTCATTATCACTGACGGCTGTGGAGGCAAGTCATTAGGTATTTTTAAGACGGAGATTGACAGATTGTTGATCACTAAGGGTGTCAACGGTTATGGGGAGAAGACAGGAGAATGGGTTAGAGGGAAAGATAGATTAGCTACGATTGAAGCGATGTAGATTCGATGGGCCCAATGTCTTAAATCTGCTCCGATGACTTATGAACATGAAAATATGAACATCAGTGTAAAGTGCCCATTTATAAGTTACACTGAGCTGCAATGATGATTGCTATGCAGGGATATTGACAGCCATTTTACAACAACCACACATCATAATACGGTGACAAATCATTTTTTTGGAAAATCCATCGAAAACAGACAAAATAAACAGATAATCATCTAATGACTTGACTGACCTGAGCAGATGGAGGAGATGATTTTCAGCCTGAAGACATGTTCTTGATCCAAAGATCTATTCCACTTATTAGGAACTTAACAATTCACCTAACAAAACCCCTGGGCTAAAAATATGCATCATTAAGTGGGTGATCGCTGAGGTGGAAAGTAAAACCGAGAGAAACCAAACTAGAGCAGAAGCATCGAGGTCTCCTTACAGCTACTGAAATTAAAATTCAGGTCATGAACCTCTTCCGAGGAAGGAAAACTGAGGGCATCGTGGAGAACAAACCACCCAATCTCAGAGGCAGTATTTCATCTGCCTGATTAATTTTGCATGAGTTATTTCAGGTTTCATTTTCTGGTCAAATAATGTGCGGCGAGTCTCTGATCTTTGGCGGCTCTTGGGCTTTGAGTTGGTTGGCTCAGATCCGTGCACAGATCAGCTGCATGCCAACAGCACACAACAGCACTGTGACGTCAGGGCAATTGGCCATCAGACATTGAAGGAACGATGACATCAGGACAGGGTGATCCAGCCACAACTGGTTCTAGTGTCTGCTGACCACACGTGAGAGTGTGCATCCAACTGCAGCTCCTGACTGACCACACTGCACATCTACACATCCAGTCCATTCATGAGTTCATCATGGAGTGCAATATATAATGGTACAGCCACCAAGCTTGTTCCATATTCCCATCATTCTCTGTGTGAAAAAGTGGCCCCTCAGATTCCTATTCACTCTTTCTCCTCTCACTTTCAACCCATGTCCTCTGGTTCTTGATTCCCTACTTCAGGTAAAAGAGTGTGCATTCACCCTAGCTATTTCCCTTGTGAGTATATAGACCTCCTTAATATCACTGCTTAACCTCCTGAGCTCAAGGAATAAAATCCTAGCCTTATCAACCTCTCCCTGTAGCTCATGCCCTCATACCCAGCAAATTCCTTGTAAAACTCAGCACTCTTTCCAGCTTAATAACATAGTTCTTTTAACAGGATGATCAAAACTGAATGCAATACTCCAAATGTGGCTTCACCAATGTCTTGTGCAACTGTAACATAACATCCCAACTTCTAGTCAATGCCCTGGCTGATGAAGGCCAATGTACCAAAAGCCTTCTTGACTACCCTATCTACTTGTGACACCACTTAGGGAACTATGTGCCTGTACCACTAGATCCCTATTGTGCACAAACTCCCCAGGCCCCTGTCATTTACTGTGAAGGTGCTGCCTTGGAATGTAGTGCCCAGAATGCAACACCTCACACTTAATCAGCATTAAACTCCATTAAACATTGCTCAGCCCACTTGCCCGGCTGATCAAGATCCTGCTGTAACGTTTGATACCCATCTTCACTGTCTGCAATAGCACCTATTTTAGTGCCATCTGCAAACTTACTAATAATGCCTTGTACATTCTCATCCAAATTGTTGATATAAACCACAAACAGCAATAGGTCCAGCATTGATCCATGAGGCACACCGCCAGTCACAGCCTCTAGTCTGAAAAACAACCTTCCACCATCACCCTCCTTTTTTACATGAAGCATATTCTCTATCCAGTCAGCTAGCTCTCCCTGGATCCCATCCAATGTAACCTTCCAGAGCAGCCTACCATGCCGAACCTTATCAAATGCTACTAATATCCCAGGCAGGCTATTTTTACAATGCTGCAAGAAACTATGTTAGTATAGGGGATGGTGTGACCTGGATATCAATATCTCTAGGTTTTTGAACGTTCTGGGATTGGGGATTGTAGATGTGGGACAAAGGTTCCCAAAGACAAGACGAGTTTTAGTGAGTGAGGATATTGCATCAGTCAGTACCTTGTCTTTTCCACACATGCTCTTGATTCAGGCATCAGAGTCGTGTTCCAGTTGGCATCTTCTCATACACACTGCTCTGATATTGTGACGGTGCTTTCCACATGTTCACAACAGCTGGATTATTTATGGTGCTTGTCAAATCCTGAAACACATGGTGCCAGTGAGAAGGTCAGGTTGGGCCAAGGAGAATGTGACAGGACCACAAGCAGACTTGTCCCATTTCCACTTCTTGTCATCAAGAAAACATTGCCCAGCATTGAGCTGCACCTGACGGCCACCTGGCCCCATCTGAAGGTGGCTCTCAGCTGGTCACACCTGCACTGCGAACCTGGACATATGGCATTCTAATCATTCAAAGTCCTAACTCGGTGATTTGAAACTGACTGGGTGTTAGGCGCTTCCCCCCCCCCCTGGTGAATGCTATGTACTTACCTTTCTCTGTTTCTCTCCCGAGTACAGGCCTCGTGGCTGTGAGTCTGGAATCAAGGGGTTAAAGGCTCCTGTACCCGATTGGCCAAGCTGCGTCAGGTGACGGGTGACTCATCTGAAGCTTAAATACCAGAGTTTCCCAGGATTCTCTCTCTTCTTCGTAGACCCTGACTTGTGAGCAGCCTGCTGGTGTGAGCTGAGGAAGGCCTGGCCACATGGCATAGAACTTTGTGTACTTTCACCATTACTTGTTAACAAATATTGAATTGGGACGGATAATGGCTGACCTTAGTGTTTTCGGGTATTTTGTTTCAGGGTTATATCTCTTTAGGCAGGTTTTAGAGTCTTTGGTTCGACGGCCCATTACGTGGCTGGCTGGAGCACTGTTTAATTGTTTGTTAGTCCATCCATATCCCTGACTGGGTTGTTTGAATCAGGTTTGGGTTTTGTGTTCCATTGAATAATTAAAACTATTTTTGAACTTGAACCTGGTTTTTGAATTATGTTACGCGGCTCTGAAGTACCTGCATTCGGGAGTCGTAACAAAATGGGGGCTCGTCCTAAGTTTTGAGGACCCTAGACGTTTTGGGGGTTTTTTTTGGTAGGCTTCTGGTGACTGAGGAAGTCTGTGTGTGTGAGGGGATTTTTTCTTCCCTGCTTTGAGGCAGTCTGTGTTGTGAGGGAATTTTTTCTTCCCTGTTTGTGGTAGCATTGGTGCCCAGGGTTTAGCTGGTGGTTTGGTGCTACATTAGAGATGGAGTTTAAGGTGAAAGAGTTTGTTGAGGCTCCTAGTCGGGAGTTGTTTGATAGATGTACGAAGGAGCATTTGATTTTGCTGGCTGAGAACTATGCCGTGCCTATTGACAAGCATTCAAAGAAACACTACATTAAATCGGAGTTGTGGGCTGCGTTGGTGGAGGGTGGGGTTTTGCCTGGCTGTGCAGACAGTCCCCCACCTTCTGTTCAGCCAGTTCAGAACATGGAGGCCGTCATTAAACTGAAGGAGATGGAGCTTGAGTCACAGAGAATTGCCTCTTTGTTAAAAGAGAAAGAGCTCATGCATGTTCTTGAAATGAAACGGCTTGAGTTTGAGGAGGAAACCAAAAGGGCTGAATTTCAGCTGCGGGAAAAAGAAATAGATAATTCCCGTGTTTTTTCTAGGGAACGGGAGTTTGATATGAGCAAGAACATCCGCCTGGTTCCCCCGTTTCGTGAGAAGGATGTGGACAGGTATTTCACAGTGTTTGAACGGGTGGCTTTTACCTTGAAGTGGCCTAGGGACGTGTGGACCTTGCTATTGCAGTGTGTCCTTGTGGGTAAAGCACGGGAGGTGTACTCGTCTTTATCTGTTGAAAGCAGTCTAGACTATGAGTGTGTGAAGTCTACAGTATTAAGGGCTTATGAATTAGTTCCAGAGGCGTACCGGCAGAAATTCCGGCGCTTTAGGAAGTTTGATAGTCAGACTTATGTGGAGTTTGCTAGGGAGAAGGAGGCACTTTTTGACAGGTGGTGCGCTTCTCAAGAAGTGAAGGATTTTGAGCTACTGCGGGCCTTGATGATTATGGAAGACTTTAAGAACTGTCTCCCTGAGAGGGTTGCTATTTACCTTAATGAGCAGAAGGTGAATGAGGTGTCTAAGGCCGCGGTGTTGGCAGATGAGTATGTATTGACTCATAAATCTGATTTTGTTGGGCGATCCTATAGTTTTGGTGCATGGCCGGTTGATCGTGGTGGTGTCGCCGGTGGCAGTGTCAAAGCTGTTTCTGTGCCTGCAAGTGGCAGCACGTTGATACAGGGGGAGGTCCAAGCTGATAAGGTTGACGGAAATTTGAGGACTAAGGAAGGTCCTGTGTGCTACTATTGTAGAGGGAAAGGGCACATGTTAAAGTCGTGTCCCGTGCTGAAAAAGAAGGATGCAAAGCCTGTGGCTTTGGTGGGTACACAGAAGACACCTGTGGTTCCTGAGGTGCCTGAGTCTGATGAGTGTAGGAATTATTCTGCGTTCATCATGAATGGTTTTGTTTCTCTAGAGGATGGGGGTGATAGAGTTCCAGTATCCATCTTGCGTGATACTGGTGCTTCTCAGTCCTTTATATTGGATAGTGTACTGCCGTTTTCTGGGGAATCATCGGTTGGGTCAAGTGTCCCAGTGGTAGGATTCGGGATGGATGACATGGTAGTGCCTTTGCATACCGTGAGTCTCGAGTCCGAGTTGGTTTCAATCCGGGTGACTGTTGGGTTACGGCCGTGTTTTCCCGTTGGGGGAGTTTCTGTGATTTTGGGGAATGATTTGGCAGGAGGTAGAGTTTTAGTTACTCCTGAGGTGACGGCTGTTCCGATGGTGCATAGTCCTGATAGATTGGCTATGCTGCATCCGAGGGTCTTTGCAGCTTGTGCTGTCACGAGGGCTATGGCTAAGAGCCAGGCGAAGTTTGAGGATGTGGTGGACCTGAGAGAGCATTTTTGGGGATCAGGATGATAGATCCTGTGTTGTGAAGGGTGTTTCTACATCTCAAGATGGGGTAGTGTCTAGAAATGTGCCGGTGTCGCTGTCACGTGACCGGCTGGTTGAGGAGCAAAAGAGTGATCCAGGTTTATCTGGTCTGTTCGACTGCGCGGTGCCTGAGGGGGATATGGATTCCACAGCAAAGGGGTATTTTCTAAGGGAGGACTTACTGATGCGAAAGTGGTCTCCCTTGGATATATCTGGGCATGATGATTGGAGCGTGGTTGATCAGATTGTGATGCCTCGTCGGTATAGGGACGAGATACTCTGTTTGGCTCATGATGGTCCTCTGGGTGGACATTTGGGAGTCAATAAGACGTATGACCGTATCTTACGGAATTTTTTTTGGCCAGGGTTGAAAAAGGACGTGAAACAGCAGTGCAGTGTTGTCACATTTGCCAGGTGGTAGGAAAGCCGAACCAATCGATTGTTCCTGCGCCTTTATATCCAATCCCTGTGGTCGGTGAGCCGTTTGAGCAGATTCTAGTTGATTGTGTGGGTCCTCTACCTCGGACAAGGGTGGGCAACAAGTTTTTATTGACAATTATGTGTGCATCTACCCGCTTTCCGGAGGTGGTCCCTTTGCGTAGAATTACGGCCCCTACCAATGTGAAGTCTCTCACTAAGTTTTTTTCGTTGTTCGGTTTGCCCAAGGTTGTGCAGAGTGACCAAGGTTCCAACTTCATGTCGAAGGTTTTTGGTCAGGTAATGAAGTTGTTAGATATTAAGCATTGTTACTCCAGTGCGTATCATCCTGAGAGCCAGGGAGCTCTCGAGAGGTTTCACCAGACTTTGAAATCTATGTTGAGGACTTACTGCCTGGAGTTTGAAAAAGACTGGGATGAGGGGGTTCATCTAGTTATGTTTGCGGTGCGTGAGGTCGTGCAGGAGTCTTTAGGGTTCAGTCCTGCTGACCTGGTGTTCGCGCATACTGTACGTGGTCCGTTGAGGGTCCTGAAGGAGAAATGGTTGCAGGAGGATACAAAACGTAGTATTTTAGACCACGTCTGTACTTTTCGGTCTAGACTGAGGAGGGCATGCGAACTGGCAATGGGTAATCTTGCTTCTGGTCAGTCTAGGATGAAGGACTGGTTCAACAGGAAGGCTTCTAGTAGGAATTTTTCTCCAGGTGACAAGGTCCTGGTGTTATTGCCTATTCCTGGTTCCAGTCTGCAGGCTCGGTATCTATCAGGTGGCTAAGAAGGTTGGTGAGAGGGATTACGTTATTGGTACCCCTGATCGGAGGCGTAAGACTCAGCTCTGTCATGTCAACATGATGAAGCAGTACCATGAGCAGGAGCCTGTGGAGGTTGATGGGGAGGAGCTGTGTCCTTCGGTTTCGTCTAAGCCTGTTTTGGCTGCAGTGGTGCTGCCCCCTGACACGGGTGGTGATGTGGGTGAGCCACGGTTGTCTGTGGCAGTGACGCAGGGAAAGCTGTGTAACTCTGAGGCTTTGAAGTCACTTCCCTTGCGGTTGTCTCATTTGACTGAAAGTCAGCGGGGTGATCTGCTTGCTTTGGTGGAGTCAAATGGGTCACTGTTCTCGGATGTGCCTTCTCAGACGTCTGTGCTGCAGCATGACATTGACGTGGCCGGTGCTGCGCCAATTAAACAGCATCCGTATCGGGTCAACCCTGACAGGCGTCATTGTCTAAGGAGTCAGGTTGACTATATGCTGCGGCATGGCATTGCTGAACCTAGTTGTAGTCCGTGGAGTTCTCCGTGTCTACTGGCTACGAAGGCTAATGGGGAGGACAGGTTTTGCACGGACTTTCGGAAAGTGAATGGTGTAACTAAGCCGGATTGCTATCCTCTCCCACGGATGGAGGATTGCGTGGATCGTGTGGGAAGTGCATCTTTTGTGTCTAAGTTGGACTTGTTAAAAGGGTATTGGCAAGTTCCTTTGACTAGGCGGGCGAGGGAGATCTCTGCGTTCGTTACGCCTGATGACTTTCTTCAGTACACGGTAATGGCATTTGGGATGCGCAATGCGCCGGCAACCTTCCAACGGTTGGTGAACATTGTATTGTCTGGTTTGTCCTTCTGTGAGGCATACCTTGATGATTTGGTTGTGTGCTCCAGGTCGTGGATCGAACACATCGGTCATCTGAAGGAGGTATTTCATCGTCTAGCGGAGGCAAACCTAACGATCAATCTGGGGAAGTGTGAGTTTGGCCAGGTCACAGTAACGTATCTGGGTAAGGTGGTGGGCCGGGGTCAGGTTCACACTCTCGAGGAAAAGGTGGGGCATATTGTCGCATTTCCTGCTCCAACCTCTTGGACTGAACTCCGTAGGTATCTGGCTATGGTTGGGTACTATAGAGGATTCTGTCCAAACTTCTCTGCGGTGGCTGCCCCTTTGACGGATTTGCTGAGTCCGAAGGTAGCTTTTGTGTGGTCCGCAGAGTGTCAACAAGCCTTTGATCATACTAAAAGTCTTCTGGTGCGCGCACCTGTGCTTGCGGCACCTGATTTTGAGCGTCCATTTAAGCTGGCAGTGGATGCTAGTGATCGTGGGGTTGGTGGAGTTCTTCTACAGGATGATTCAGATGGGGTGGAGCATCCAGTTTCGTACTTCTCTAAGAAGTTTAATCGTCATCAGAAGTGGTACTCCACCATTGAGAAAGAAGCCCTTGCTATTTTAATGTCTCTGAATCATTTCGAGGTTTATGTTGGCTCCTCGAATGTCCCTGTCATCGTACTCACGGATCATAATACTTTGGTATTTTTGCAGAGTATGAAGAATAAGAACCGGCGGTTAATGAGCTGGAGTTTGCAGCTGCAAGACTACAACCTGGATGTCAGGCATATCCGTGGCAAGGATAATGTCTTGGCTGACGCCTTGTCGCGCCAGTAGTGTTTTAGCTCCTGAATAGTTTCTAGGATTTGGTGGTGTTTTTTCTCTCTTCTTCCGAAACTTATTCAGTATCTTTGGGTGGGGGTGTTAGGCGCTTCCCCCCCCCCCCCCCCCTGGTGAATACTATGTACTTACATTTCTCTGTTTCTCTCCCGAGTACAGGCCTCGTGGCTGTGAGTCTGGAATCAAGTGGTTAAAGGCTCCTGTACCCGATTGGCCAAGCTGCGTCAGGTGACGGGTGACTCATCTGAAGCTTAAATACCAGAGTTTCCCAGGATTCTCTCTCTTCTTCGTAGACCCTGACTTGTGAGCAGCCTGCTGGTGTGAGCTGGGGAAGGCCTGGCCACATGGCATAGAACTTTGTGTACTTTCACCATTACTTGTTAACAAATATTGAATTGGGACGGATAAGGGCTGACCTTAGTGTTTTTGGGTATTTTGTTTCAGGGTTATATCTCTTTAGGCAGGTTTTAGAGTCTCTGGTTCGACGGCCCATTACGTGGCTGGCTGGAGCACTGTTTAATTGTTTGTTAGTCCATCCATATCCCTGACTGGGTTGTTTGAATCAGGTTTGGGTTTTGTGTTCCATTGAAAAATTAAAACTATTTTTGAACTTGAACCTGGTTTTTGAATTATGTTACGCGGCTCTGAAGTACCTGCATTCGGGAGTCGTAACACTGGGACTCAGTGCAGGTACGGGCAACTTTTATACAATCATTGCTCGTTCTATAAGGAAACAGTTACTTTTCTACGGCACCGTTCAAGACCCCTAGAACCATCACTATTTCTCTCCTTTCCCCGTCAGATGTCCCTCAGAAGCCCCACTCCATCAACACCCCCACTCTTCCTCTCTCACCAGCAATGCTCTCTTTGCTCTCTCACCAGAAGGCAAGGTTGTTGAATTGGACTTTGACCATCTCATGCTCCATCTAAGTACTCCAGCCTCTGCCAGTCCATAGGAACATCCAGCCATGGTTCTTATGTAATGAAGGTCTGGGTGTATCTGCCTATCCTCATCCATCCTCTTGTTCACCCCTGCTGCAGCGAACTTCGATAATTACTCCTCCTTCACCTTGTTAGGTGTCTTGGAACGTAAGCACTCTTTAACATGCACTAGAACCACTGCCGCACAACTCCAGAGACCCAGGTTCAATTCTGACCTTGGGTGTTGTCTGTGTGGATTATGTACACACACCCCGTGACCATGTGGGTTTCCTCCGGGTGCTCTGGTTTCCTCCCACATCTCAAAGGCTGATTATTGGTAAGTTAATTAGCCTCTGTAAAATCTAGCAGGAGTTGATGGTGGGATTAGTGTGAAGGGTTCTGGGTGAGCAGGGAGGGTCGAAGGCCTGTTTCCATTCCCTATCTCTCTTTGATGCTGGAGGACAGAATGTTTCAATTAGGTAACGCCACAAGAGGTGATACTAACATTAAAGGAAGATGCTGGGATTGCTCTGTAGGCATTTCAATGTTGATGACTGATTCTGTGTTACGAATGTAATGTTCCAGATCCCCTCTTCAGTGAAACCAGTGTACAGACGGACTGTGGCTCAGTAGAACAGAGCACTTCATGAATTAAGTCGGGGATGAGCAGCATTCGAAAAATGGGGGAGCTTTGAGGGGAGTTTCCACTTCCCTGCCTTGTGTCAGATGGTCTGATGAGTGCACTTTCTTCCAGTCTCACCTCTCTGCTGACACCAACTAAGTGTGGCCATTCATAGGTTGAAAGGAAACAAACATTCTTAAAGGATTGGACAGACTAGATGCAGGAAAAAAATTCCCGATGTTGGGGGAGTTCAGAACCGGGATCACAGTTTAAGAATAAGGGGGAGGCCAATTAGGACTGAGATGAGGAAAAACATTTTCACCCACAGTTGTGATTCTGTGGAAGTCGTTGCTACAGAAGGCAGTGGAGGCCTATTCACTGGATGTTTTTAAGAGAGAGAGAGAGATTTAGCTCTTTGGGCTAAAGGAATCAAGGATTATGGGGAAAAAGCAGGAGCGGGGTACTGATTTTAGATGATCAGCCACGATCATATTGTATGGCGGTGCTGTCTCGAAGGGCCGAATGGCCTTCTCCTGGATCTATTTTTCTCTGTTTCTAAATATGGGATTGGTAGCCCTGTCCGTTTCTCCTCAAGCATCTGTACAAACTAAGATTGTTAGGCCAGCCAATTAAACTAGAACATAGAATATAGCACAGGAATCGGCCCTTCAGCCCACAATGTTTGTGCCGAACAAGATGCCCAGTTAATCTGAACTCCTCTGCCTGTACATAATGCATATCCCTCTATTCTCTGTACTTCCATGTGCTTATCTAAAAGCCTCAAACACCACAATCATATCTGCCTCCACCATTACCGCTAGTAATGCTTTCCAGGCCCCCCTCTCTCTGTGTAAAAAACTTGCCTGCACATCTTTATTAAACTTTGCTCTTCTCACCTTATAGCTATGTCCTGTCTACCCTATCTATGCCTCTTGTTCTGACTGTCTACCTCATCTATGCATCTTGTGATTTTATATACTTCTATCATTTCCCCTCAACCTCCGACTCCAGAGAAAACAATTCAATTCTATCCAACCTCTCCCTGTAACTGGAACTCACTTGTCCAGGGAGCATTCTGGTAAACCTCCTCTGCATCCTCTCCAAAGCTTCCTCATCTTTCCTGTAATGGTGCGACCAGAACGGCATGCAATGCTCCAAATGCGGCCTAACCAAAGTCCTATAGAGCTGCATCATGACTTCATGACTTATATTCAATGCTCCTAGCAATGAAGGTAAGCCATACACCTAAACCATCAGTGCTCCAATAAATAATTGTTTCGATTCAGATTAAATAATGTGTTTGCCTCAATGTTTGTGCAGTTACAGGCTTTCGCTGTGAAGAGTGATTGGCCTCTATCTTGAGTTATCTTGATGCAATTCAGTGTGTACCAGCCTACCCATTGTGGTCAGCACCCAATGAGCCTTTGGTGGAACCCCGTTAAGGTTCCTGTTTCTCGCTGATGAATTGCTTTATGAACGTTGAACGTTTCCATTGTATTGAAAATTGAATCTTTCCTTTGGATGGTGTTGCACGTTGCTGTGCAGTTAAATCTTTATATTTGCATTGAGTGTTTGAGGAAATTGATAACTGCAGGAGTTTGCTGATGTATTGAGGCTGGAATTGCAGAAGATCAAGTTCTGGGACAAGACACGGAGTGCAATTGAAATGTGATCGCGCTGCTGCCCCATGCTTGAAGTAGAATACACAATGACCATCAACAGCATTGATGTACAGAAGGATCTTGGGGTCCAAGTCCATAGCTCCCGGAAAATGGCAACACAAATAGATAGAGTGGTGAAGAACGCATATGGCATGCTTGTTTTCATAGGTTGGATCATAGGGTCAGCATATTATCATGCAGCTTTGTAGGATTTTTGGTTAGGCCACATTCTGATCAAGGCATGGCAGGAAGGATGTGGAGGCTTTGGAAAGGGTGCAGAGGAGGTTTACCAAAATATTGCCTGGATTAGGGGAGAGATTGGACAAACTTGGATTGTTTCTCTGGAACATTAGAGATTGCGGGTAGTCCTAATAGAATTATATAAAATTATGAGAGGCATAGGTAGACAGTCAGAACCTTTTTCCCAGGATTGAAAAAAATCTAATACTGGCGGGCATATCTTTAAGGTGATGAGGGGAAATGTAATAGTGATGTGTGGGCCAATTTTATTTCCTAGAGGGTGGTGAATGCCTGGAATGCGCTGCTAGGGTTGGCGGTTGAGGCAGATATGATAGTAGTGTTTAACAGGTTTTTAGATGAGCACACGGATATGCAGGGAATAGAGGGATATGGGTAATGTACAGGTAGATAAGAGATGGTCTTGGCTTTATGTTCTGCTCAGACATTGTGGGTCGATGGACCTGATATTGTGCTATACTGTTCTGCGTTCTATGTTCTAATTGTGATGGGAAGATAAATATACCAGAGTATGAATCCCTCTCAACGTGTGAGTCCAGCTAAATTGAAAGATCTTATGGTATTTTCTGAAGATTGCAAGTCAAATGCCTGGTGCCAGGCCACCAGCAGAGTTGGAAAGATCTTGCGGCCAAATAAAATTTGGCTGTTTCACTCATTCATCATCATCGGATAAAAGCTCTTGTGCTCTTTATCGTCTGAGCAACTGGAAGTCGCATTCTGTCATTCTGCTCTCTGGTAAATATCTCTCCAGCAATAGATCAAAGTGTCAGCCACAATGAGCCTCAGGAAAATTTGCGCAGACAAATTCCTGTCAGCCTCGATCCAGCTCCGAATCATTCCTGCTTGTGAAGCTGATGGGTTGGCGCCATCACTGAGTTGTTTTTATTCATCACAATGCGAGCAGAAGTCTAAGGAGCCTCCACTCGTCTCGTCTCCAGGCAGGCGGACAAGCTGTTGCCTTGGCCCAGCTGACCCTGAGTCTCTGTGGGCTCCAGTGCAGCCCCAGCTGGCCTTATGCCCAATGGTGCCATCACTAATGAGAAATTCATTTGCTGCCATTAGTTCATTACTTAATCAGTCAAGAAGTGATTTCTGCTGAAGCTGAAAGACGATCGCAGGCAGGGAGTCATGCAGACCCCCACAGCACTGACCATCAGCACCGACTTACAGGATCCCATTGGCATCTTCAAGCCCAAAACCAACTGATTCTCCTGACATCCACCTGCACGGGAGGCAACTGAGGCCAGTAAACTGGTGACCAGCTTGTGTGAGTTGGAGGAAACCCATGCGGTCACAGGGAGAACATGCAAGCTCTCCACAGACAGCACGAGAGATTGGGATTGAGCCGGTGAGACTATGAGGTGGCTGCTTTCCTTACTACATCCTGCACCCATACCCTTCTCCAGTGGCTCAGACCAATCGCACGCTCATCATATCCAGTCACATCTGTCCGTCCAAACCACCGACTGCTCCCCCCCTGTACTTGTCCTGCCACCATCTCCTGCCATTAGATCCTCCTAATCCATTTGGCATGCCATTCAATTCTCCAGCCACATTCCCGCTCCAAGACCCCAGGGCATGCTCATCATCTGCTCCATGACAGCCTTCCTGCAACCGCCTGCCAAAACTGTTTGGCAAACCCACTCCAACCACAGAACGCCAGGAAAGTCTTGTGTTGTCCCTCCCTCATCTCTAACTTTGGCACAGCTGACGGCACACCTTGTATTGTCTACTGCAGTGGAATGGCCCTCATCTGGGCACAGTCATACCCATCCACTGTCCAAATATCTGCAGTGATACCTCCTCTGCACTTGGCCTAGGGATTTCCCCATCATCAGCTACTCTGCCTTTCATTCCAGCAAGGAACAGCTGGAATCTACCAGAATCGACAATGCCTGACCCCACTCCAGTCCTTCACATCCCACCTCAGGGTCAGCTCCACTGCAGCTACGATTGTGGAACTATGGGTTATACACCCGCCATGCCAAGCTTTGCCTTCAAATAACTATCTGTACTCATCCATTTGCCCAGCATGAGTCCCTTTAATGCCATGGCATTTCGTGCTTCTCTAAATGACGAGGTCACCAAGGGCGGTCACGGTGGTGCAGCGGTAGAGTTTCTGCCTTCCAGCGAATGCAGCGCCGGAGACCCTGGTTCGATCCCAACTACCGGTGCTGTCTGTATGGAGTTTGATCTGCGTGGGTTTTCTCCAAGATCTTCGGTTTGTAGGTTAATTGGCTTGGTAAATGTAAAAGACATGTCCCTAGAGGATGTAGGAAAGTGTCTAATTGCGACGTTGCACATGACCCTCCCAACCCCTTCAACTTCCAGTATAGTCCCTGGTGGACTCTTCGGGAGTAATGACAAGGTACAAGGTGCAAGAGAGTTGATGAGGGCAGGACAGTGTATGTTGTTGAAGTTTTCAAAGCCCTAGGCTCTCTATGTTCTATCTCGGTACTACCACCTCCACATACTCTCATTCTAAACATAACCAGTCCAATCTGTTTCACACACATAGCTTCTCCTAAACCTTCTTCCTCATCGCTCCTGACCAATCCAAACGCACGTATCCCAACAGCAATAGCCCAATGCACAGAACTTGTAGTCATGGTGGTTTTAAAATTAAAAATTCTTGAGTTAACTACTGACTTTCAAAGTTTGAAACCTGACAGAAAAAACAGCAAACAGGAGGTTAACAGTGAATGCTGGAGATACTCGGGAGGTCGAACTACTTGTGTGGAGAGTGAAACATTGCAAGCAACATTGACATACAGTAGATAGGGTAGAACCTTTTTCAATATGGATGTGTCAAAGACTGGAGGGCATTAATGTGAAAGGGGAAAAGTTTAAAGGAGATGTGCGGTCCAAGGTTTTTACATAGTGGGTGGCGAGTGGCTGGACACATTGCCAAGGGTGGTGGTGGAGGCAGATATGATAGTGGTGTTTAAGGTAGGCACATTGCAGTTGCTCTGGGAGTGGATCCATTACCCTGGGAGTGGATTGGTTTCTGAGCTAAACTTTGAAAGGACAGTTGTTTGAGCAGATTGTCCCATCTTTAGTTATGATGGTGCAACAGCGCCCTCGCCTGGGCACTCTCTTTAGAGCAATTGTACTCTGCTTCAACAGACACTCTCACCAAAGTTCACATCGATACGAATTCAAAGAAATCTTTGCCAACTACTAATTTATGAATTTGACTGCTTTAAGTGAATTGTTGTGACATCTCTCAGGACTGCATTGATGGCAAAATAGTTTTAAGGTGTAGTTATTGTTTAATGTTTAATATAGGAAACATTACAAACTTAAGTCTGTGATTCGATGCACAAAGGCAATATTGGTGGTTTGGGGAATGGACTTTAGTCAGGGACCCAAGCATGACTACCCTGCTCTTCCTTGAACAACTGAGATCTCTTGCATACATCGGGGTGGTGGCATTGACATAACAGCACTTTCAGTGAGGCATTCAACAAGGTTCCGCATGGTAGGCTGCTCTGGAAGGTTAGATCCCATGGGGTCCAAGGGGAGATAGCTGAATGGATAGCAAATTAGCTCCATGAAAGGAAGCAGATTTGGATGGTGGAAGGTTGCTTCTCAGACTGGAGGCCTGTGACTAGTGGTGTGCCTCAGGGTTCGGTGCTGGGCACGCTACTGTTTGTCATCTACGTCAATGATTTGGATGAGAACATACAGGGCAAGATTAGCAAGTTTGCTGATGATACAAAAGTTAGTGGTTTTGCAGATAGTGAAGATGGTTGTGAAAGATCGCACCAGGATCTGGATTGATTGGCCAGGCAGGTGGAGGAATGGTTGATGGAATTTAATACAGAAAAGTGTGCATTTTGGGACACGAACAAAGGCAGGACCTGCACAGTAAATGGTAGGCCTCTGGGTAGTGTTGTAGAGCAGAGGGATTGAGGAGTACAGGTGCATGGTTCCTTGAAGGTCGAATCGCAGGTAGATAAGGCGGTCAAAAAGGCTTTTGGCACGTTGGTTTTCATCAGTCAGGGTATTGTATATAGAAGTTGGGAGGTCATGTTGCAGTTGTATAAGACATTGGTGAGACCACATTTAGAATATTGTGTTCAGTTCTGGGCACCATGTTATAGGAAACATATTGTCAAGCTTGAAAGGCTTCAGAAAAGATTTACGAGAATGTTGTCAGGACTAGAGGGTGTGAGCTATAGGGAGAGTTTGAGTAGGCTGGGTCTCTATTCCATGGAGTGCAGGTGGCTGAGGTGAGATCTTATAGAGGTATACAAAATCATGAGAGCAATAGATTGGGTAGATGCACAGTCTTGTGCCCAGAGTAGGAGAATCTAGGACCAGAGGACATAGGTTCAAGGTGAAGGGGAAATGATTTAATACAAATCCGAGGAGTAGCTTTTCCACACAAAGGGTGGTGGGTGTATGGAACAAGCTGCCAGAGGAGGTAGTTGAGGCTGGGACTATCCCGTAGTTTAAGAAACAATCAGACAGGTACATGGATAGGACAGGTTTGGAGGGATATGGACCAAGCACAGGCAAGTGAGGCGAGTGTAGCTGGGACATTGTTGGCCGGAAGGTAGACAAAATTGCTGGAGAAACTCAGCGGGTGCGGCAGCATCTATGGAGCGAAGGAAATAGGCAACATTTCGGGCCGAAACCCTTCTTCAGTCTGAAGAAGGGTTTCGGCCCGAAATGTTGCCTTTTTCCTTCGCTCCATAGATGCTGCCGCACCAGCTGAGTTTCTCCAGCAATTTTGTCTACCTTCGATTCTCCGTCATCTGCAGTTCCTTCTTGATCATCGTTGGCCGGTGTGGGCGAGTTGGGCCGAAGAGCCTGTTTCCACACGATATCACTCTATAACGCTATGACTCTAAGTGTCTGCCCAAGTTTTTGAGCTTGAGTCTTGGTGTAACATAGAAATATAGAAATTAGGTGCAGGAGTAGGCCATTCGGCCCTTCGAGCCTGCACCGCCATTCAATATGCTCATGGCTGATCATCCAACTCTGTATCCTGTACCTGCCTTCTCTCCATATCCCCTGATCCCTTTAGCCACAAGGGCCACATCTAACTCCTTCTTAAATATAGCCAATGAACTGGCCTCAACTACCTTCTGTGGCAGAGAATTCCAGAGATTCACCACTCTCTGTGTGAAATTTTTTTTCCTCATCTCGGTCCTAAAAGATTTCCCCATTATCCTTAAACTGTGACCCCTTGTTCTGGACTTCCCCAGCATCGGGAACAATCTTCCTGCATCTAGCCTGTCCAACCCCTTAAGAATTTTGTAAGTTTCTATAAGATCCCCCCCTCAATCTTCTAAATTCTGGTAGTTTGCTGATACTTTTTAATCATTTGCTCCATTAACTTTCCTTTACAAACAGCCATGACATTGATTTCCGTGTAATCGCCTTTGGTATCTTGGAATTGTATTTATAAAAGATAATTCACAGATCCAGGAAGGATTTAGACATCTGCTCTTTAGCAATCACAAATAATATGCAAATTCATGCAGCACTTCCAGCCCATAATAATCAAAAACATTCACTGGGAGTTTACAATGGGATGACTTTATCCATGTCCATTTAACAAAGCTCACCAAGCTCAGGTTTAAAAGTGGATATATCCCCAGGACAGATGAGATGTATCCCATGCTGCTATGGAAGGCAAGGGAAGTGACTGCTGGGGCTGTTGATCAGAGTACAATTCCTGGCCATAAGGTGCCAATGACCAGAAGACAGCAAATAGAACATAGAATACAGAGACCTCAGTACAGGAACAGGCCCTTAGGCCCACAATGTTTGTGCCCAAAATAATGCCAAGACCACCTTTTATCTGTCTGCTCATAATCCATATCAGTGTATTCCCAGTGTATCAATATGTCTATTCAAAAGTCTCTTAAGCGCCACTATCGTATCTACCTCCACCACCATCCCGGCAGCGCTTTCCAGGCACGCACCAGCCTCTGTGTAAAAAACCTGCCCCCCATACCTCCTTTAAAATTTGCCCCTTTCACCTTGAAGTAATTCTTAGTATTTGATTTTTCCATCCAAGGTTCTGTCTACCCAATATATGCCTCTCATAACTCCCTATACTTCTATCAGATCTCCCTGCAACCTTCAGCATTCCAGTGAAAACAATCCAAGTCTATCCAAACTCTCCCTGCCACAAATACCTTATCTAAGCATAATTCTGGTAGCACTCCTCTGCACCATTTCCAAAGCCTGCACATGCTTTCTGTAATGGGGTGACCAGAACTGCATGCAATACTCCAGATGCGGCATATCCAAAGTCCTATAAAGCTGCATCAAGACCTCCTGACACGTATACTCAATGCCCTGACCTACAAGAGCAAGCAGATATGCCTTCTTTACCACTCTATCTACTTGTGTTGCCTTTAGCAATTACAGGCAACCCTTGCATTATATGGGGTTGTATTCATTGAATATCACACTTATCAACATTTTCCTTAATACAAAACCTGTTTCCATTGCATCCCATGTTACAAGTGAATATACGTTCCTGCAGGTTGTTTATCTCTCAACAGTCATGAAGGTACTGCAGCTGCTGGTTCACAACAGGAGCCTAGCCCCCCCCCCCAAGAGATTGTCTTGACTGTTTCCAAAAACCCATCATTTCTTGTTAATTGTCAGTTTCAATGTTCAGAATTGAAATTAATGTGGACATGTTTAGTGTTTTTAATTTAGTTCAGTTTTTTTATTACGTAACTACGAGTGTCTTTGACAGTCATTGACACAGACACCTTTGGCAGGTGGGAACCCAGGACTGGGCCTGACTGCTCATTGTGAGTGTGGCGGCTGTGGGAGGGAGAGGAAAGGACAGTGGGACCCATGGCAGAGTGGTGGTTGTGATGTGGTGAGGAGGGGACAATCATAAAGAAATATCATCAACGTCTCTGCTTCCTCTGAAGTTTGAGATTCAGCATATCACCGAATATTCTATCAATGTTCTACTGGTGTACGGAAGAGAACATACTGATTGGTTGCGCCATGGCCTGTTTCAGCTAATCAAACGCCCAGGAGCAAAGGAGGCTGTAGAAACTGCCTGATCCATTACGGGTACTGATCTCCCTACCATCAAAGAGATTTATAGGAGGTGCTGCCTCAAAAAGGCAGCCTACTTCATCAAAGGCCTACACCATTCTGGCCATCTCGCTGTGACATTGGGAAGTGGGTGCAGGAGCCACAATATCTCCAGATGCAAGAACAGCTTCTTCCATTCAACCATCAGGCTCTTGAACCACACAGCTACAACCAAAGATTATAGAGCAGAGCAAGATAGACCACTCCTCCGAAATCCAATGGGCTGACGTGTAGTACGTAATGGAACGTCACGGCCGCCATTTGTTTATGCCAAACGCGACATCTTTGGTAGCGGGGACGGACTCCACAGTTATACAATCTGCTCTTACATCAGGTCGCAGGGAAAAGCAAAGATACTAGAGGCTCCTCTAGTATCTTTGGGGGAAGGGGACGTTTCCTGCACTCCTGAGTTGATCCAGGACTGATTCTCGGTCCCCCCCCAATACCAGATGAAGGCGGCCGGCGGGAGAGCCTCAAGCGTCTGCCCGCGGTCCGCGCTCCCAAGGCAGCGGGCAATGCTCCTCTAGTATCTTTGGTGTATACCGTTCCAAAGATTGATCCGCTCTGTCATCTTTGGTGTAATCAGTGTTGTAGGGAAAAGTGTGTTATATATAATCGATCACTTCACATATTTAGTTAATATTATTGTAAATTTTATTAATATTATTGTAAATTGCTGCTCAATAAAATGGCGTTGTGTCATACCCATGTCATACTACGCTTTTTTCGCAGAGTGGCGCATCTTGCTCTGCTCTATAATCTTTGGCTACAACCCTGAGCACAACCCTACCTCAACAACAAACTACTATGGATAGTGAAATTCACTGTAATTCTCTGCAATTATTTTCACGTCTGGGTTGAGCGCAATGATAGACAATCAACAAGCACGGCTAACCCACCCCATGGGACACACCACACCAGTTTGCACTTTACAGGAATAGAGCGATGTGGAGTGAGCACTGGAAAATCACACAAATATAAGATCAGCCATGTTATTATTGAATGACAAGCAGAGACCAGGGGCTGGATGACCAACTCCTTATATTTCTAATTTCTAATTTCTCAGATAAAATGCAGAAACGTGCAATAAAATATATTGTCACCTTGTATTGAGTGGGACAGTTGGATAATGAGTGTTGTTGTATGCACAGCATTGAATAATGATCTGCCTCTTGATCAAATATTGTGTAACCAGATTAACAGAGAGTGAAAGGTTGTAGGTGCCACTTGATTAAATATTGTGGGGAGCAGATTTACAGAGGGTGCAAGTGTTGGCTGCCTCTTGATCAAATATTATACAACCACATTTACAGAGGGTGCAAGATAGTGGGGGCCTCCTCCTGGTGCACCATTCAAACACATGGATGCAGAGGCCCAGAGGAGTTGATGGGGTTGGAGGAGTGTGGGAGAGGCTGTTGACTGCTGACATCCCACCCCAGTTTAATCAAGAACCAAGTGTGATACGAGGTTGTGGAAGGTATAACTCAAACGAGATGAACTAGTCATAGAGTGATAGAGTGATACAGTGTGGAAACAGGCCCTTCGACTAAACTCGCCCACACCGGGCAACAATGTCCCAGCTACACTTGCCTACGCTTGGTCCATATCCCTCCAAACCTGTCCTATCCATGTATCTGTCTAATTATTTCTTAAATTATGGGATAGCCCCAGCCTCAACTACCTCCTCTGGCCGCTTGTTCCATACACACACCACCCTTTGTGTAAAAAAGTTACCTCTCGGATTCCTAATAAATCGTTTTCCCTTCACCTTGAACCTACGTCCTCTGGTGCTTGATTCCCCTACTCCGGGCAAAATACTCTGTGCATCTACCCGATCTATTCCTCCCATTATTTTGTATACCTCTATAAGATCTCCCCTCATCCTCCTGCACTCCATGGAATAGAGACCCAGCCTACTCAACCCTATAGCTCACACTCTTTACTCCTAGCAACTTCCTCGTTAATATTTTCTGAACCCTTTCAAGCTTGACAATATCTTTCCTATAACATGGAACCCAGAACTGAATACAATATTTTAAATGCCATCTCACCAACATCTTATACAACTGCAACATGACCTCCCAACTTCTATACTCAATACTCTGGCTGATGGAGGCCAAAGTGCCAAAAGCCTTTTTGACCACCTTATCTACCTGCGACTCGACCTTCAAGGAACCATGCACCTAACCCTAACTCCTACATCCCTCTGCTCCACAACACTACCCAGAGGCTGACCATTTACAATACAACAATACAATTTTATTTGTCATTTGAACCTCGTTGAGGTCCAAATGAAATGTTGTTTCTGCAGTCATACATACAAAAAGAAAAAGACCCAAGACACAACACAATTTACACAGACATCCATCACAGCGCATCTCCTCCTCGCTGTGATGGAAGGCAAAAAATGTATCTCTCCCCTGCACTACCCTCTCACCCCCCGATGTCAGAGTCAAAGCCCCCGGCGGGCGATGGTAATTGACCCGCGGCCATTAGAGCCACGCCGGGTGATGCAAGGCCACGCTCCGGGTCTTGTTGTTGGAGCCCCCGGCGGGCGCTAGCAAAGTCCCGCAGCCATTCCAAGCCGCGCGGGGTGGTGATGTAAAGCCCCACTCCAGGTAATCTTCAACCCCGCAACTCAGGCGGGAGAAGTCGCCGTTGCGAAAGCCCCGAAAAGCGGTCTCCCAGCAGGGACCCGCGGGCTCCCGGTGTTCCTGTCTGCCAGACCTGCGGTTGGAGCCTCCGAAACTCCGGGGGTCGGGTCACAGCAGCGCGCCACCACCGCTCCTCCTGCTCCGGACTCGGCCAGCTTCGTGATGGTACGTAAGTCCACAGCTCCGCGACTGGAGCCCCAGGTCGTTCCTGCTGGAGGCCGCTCCACGTTGCAGCCCCAACGACAACGGAGACCCGACAAAGAAAAGGTTGGTCTCCCGTGCAGGGGAAAGATTTTAAAGATTCCCCACCCCCCCCCCCCTTCCCCCACAAACATACCACGTCAAAACAAATAAAATAAAAACGACATTGAAACGAGACAGAAAATAATAAAAAAGACAGACGGACTGCAGAGGCCGCTGCGACGTGAGTCTCGCCGCCCACCTACTGTGTAGGTCCTGCCCTTGTTTGACTTTGGTCAAATTCCCTCAGCTCCAAATCCCCCGTAGCTTCCAAAATATTTGGTATGCAACAAAATCATCCAGTTCTCTCACTCCAGCTAACTCAGCACAGGAAGAATAAAATGTAATCATGGCTAGAAATGCAGGTCAGCTGAAAGCCGATTAACTGAGTATTCCAACTGGACTCAAAGCTCCATATTAGTGATTTAATTTCTTCTGTGTGATGTTTCCACTGCACTGGTTAATGTGTGTGTGTGTTAACTTCTTGTCAGCTTATCGTTATGCCATCATTAAGTTAAGGGAAAGTGGAGCTTACTGTAAAGATGCTAATTTCAGCATGCACTGAGGCAATTAAAGCCATTAGAAACTGATGCAGATTGCAAACCTTGGGAACTATGCCAAGGGATCAGATAATTGCTTCTTAGGAAATGTTGAAAGGAAGGAATTAGCAAGGAGAAAGCATATACCTATTGGCAAGATGCTTAACAGCAAGATGTACAGAGTTTGGACCTGCACTCATCCAGGAAGGTGATGAGCATTCAATCAGGCCTCAGACTGTCCTGGTTGGGGTGTTGTGGGCCACGATATATTCACAAAATAGCTCCTATATTTATTTAAGTGACCAAGGCAGTGGAATTTCCGGTCAGTGGTAACTCCTGGATGTTGACGTTAGATAAGGAGCAGCATGGATAGGGTACAGTCAGAATCTTTATCCCAGGGTGGAAATGTCAAAGACTAAAGAGCATAGCTTTATGGTAAAAGGGGCAATGTTTAAAGGAGATGTGTGGGGCAAGATTAGAGTCAATGTGTAACACAGTACAGAAATAGACTCTTCAGCCCTCCATCTCTACACTGTCTATCAAGTACCCATCTACACTAATGGCATCCACCAGCACTCGGTCCAAGGTTTTCGATATTTCGGCAATTCAAATTCTCATCGAGACAATACTCGAATGCTGTTTCAAATGTTTTTGCAATGTTGAATGTTCTGTCCTTGAACGGCCTGATCAAAGTGGAGAGTGCCTGAGAAAGGATGTTTTCCAATCTCGACTAATCACATCAATCATCATCTGAGAAGCACAAAAACTTCACTGCATTTCAGAAGGTACAAAGGCAGTGTTAATTTATCACTGCAGCATATAGCTGTAATGTGAGATATCATTCATCTGCAGAGTTACTATGTTTTCCTACTGATGTGGAGAGAATGATCATCTCAGATGTTATCTATTGTAAGGAAAACTGTTGTTGACAGGATCAGCCAACTGCAGCTCAGTATAGCATTGCAGATTCCAGCTAGTATTTTAAGACTTAACGTTCTCAATTAATTATACATGATTCTTGGCTGTGAATTGAAATGCAATTACATCGCTGCCTTGTGCAATATAACAAAATACAATCACTTGGGTCACTATAGAATTTGTAATCCTCCCATAAGCAGGATCTTCATTGACATACCATGGCTGAAAATGCTACCATTGCTACAATTCTCCAGGCAACCCCCACCCAGAAACATAACACATATTAAACCCTTTTACAAAATTAAATATCTGTCCTTCATAGTATTACTTTCACTTGAATGTGTCTGAGTGTTGTATACGTGTGGAGGCATGCAGTCAATAGACACTAGAATTACCTGATTCCGGATCAGGTAATCTGCCCAACCGAGTCCTTCACTGTCCACCGTGCTGACAGAACAGAAGCATCTGGGAAATCCAAGGGTAGAGGAGTCTGCTTCATGACCAATAACAACTGGTGCAACCCTGGAAATATCAAGATGCTTTCCCGTTCCTGCTCGCCGGACCTGGAGCACCTGACGATCTCATGCCGCCCATTCTACCTTCCCCAGGAGTTCGGCTCAGTGATCGTCACAGTCGTCTACATTCCACCGCAGGCGAACACCGACATGACACTATCGGCCCTACACGATGTGCTATGTCGACATCAAAACAAGTACCCGGATGCGACTATGGTGGTGGCTGGAGATTTTAATAAATCAAATCTCAAGAAGGTCATGCCGAACTTCTACCAACACATCACGTGTGCCACCAGGGGGGAGAGAACTTTGGACCACTGCTACACACCGTTCAGGAAAGGCTACAAGGCCGTTTCACTCCCTGTTGCCGGAGTATAAACAGAGGATAGTTCGGGAAGCGGTAGAGACGAGGGACGTAAAGCGGTGGTCCGACCAGTCAGAGGCCATGCTGCAAGATGCACTGAGTGATGTCGACTGGAATATGTTCGAAGCAAGTTCCAGTGACGTCAGTGAGTTCGCGGAAGCAGTCACGGACTTCATCTCAACAGTAACCGACAACATCGTCCCCACGGTAAGGGTCTGTTCGTGTGGCCTTGAATGCTCGCACCGCTGCCCACAACTCGGGCCTGGCATCAAGAAACATGGACGTCTACAAGGCAGAGTCGTACCGACTGCGAAGGGCGGTGAAGGACGCAAAGAGAAGGTACAGAGACAAGATGGAGTTACAGATGGAGCAGCAGGACACCAGAAGCCTGTGGCAGGGGCTACGGATTGTAACCAACTACCGAGCACCCCTCCCTCATCCGCAAGTGCCGGCACCTCCCTAGCTGATGACCTGAACTCCTTTTACGCTCGTTTCGAGAGGGGCAACACCACTCCAGGTCTGCCGACTATCGACAATACCGCCAGCGGGCTGGCTACCGAAGCTGAAGGGAGGAATGTGCACACATTCTCGCTGTCCGACCACGACGTGAGGAGGGCTCTGACACGGGTGAACACGAGAAAAGCTGCAGGCCCCGATGGCATCTCGGGGCGAGTGCTCAAGTCCTGTGCTACGCAGCTAGCTCCAGTGCTCACTACATTATTCAACCTCTCCCTGGACAATTCCGTGGTCCCTGCCTGCTTCAAAAAATCCATCATTGTACCGGTACCAAAAAATGCCTCCCCAGCCTGTCTGAATGACTACCGTCCAGTGGCCCTTACCTCGGTAGTCATGAAATGCTTTGAGAGGCTGGTGAAGAAACATATCTGCGCCTTCCTCCCTCGGAACATGGACCCGTTGCAGTTCGCATCCCGCCCGAACAGATCCACGGACGATGCGGTCTCCCAGGTCTTGCACACCGCTCTCTCCCATCTGGACAGCCAGAAGGGGGGCTACGTGAGGATGCTGTTCATAGACTACAGTTCAGCCTTCAACACGATAGTCCCCACCAGACTGGCCGGGAAGCTAATGGAATTGGGGCTCAACACCTCCCTGTGTGCCTGGGTCATGGACTTTCTCACCGCCAGGCCCCAGGTAGTCAAGATGGGAGGGAATACATCGAAGTCCCTCACCCTGAGCACAGGATCGCCCCAGGGTTGCGTCCTCAGCCCTCTATTGTACTCCCTGTACACACATGACTGTGTGGCTAGGTTCAGCTCCAACTCAATAATTAAGTTTGCTGATGACACTGTGGTGGTGGGCCTGATCTCAGACAACGACGAGAAGGCCTACCGGGAGGAGGTGGCTGGTCTAGCACTCTGGTGCCAGGATAACAGCCTCCTCTTGAACATCAAAAAAACGAAGGAGCTGATCATGGACTTTAGGAGGGCACATCATCCGAGGACGTACACTCCATTGAGGATAAATGGGGATCCTATGGATAGGGTGAACTGTTTTAAATATCTGGGAGTCCACATCTCCGAGGATATGACATGGGCATCACACGCCTCAGCACTCGTGAGTAAGGCAAGGCAGCGCCTTTACCACCTCAGGCAATTGAGGAAATTCAGAGTGTCTCCGAGGATCCTCCAGTGCTTCTACGCAGCGGCGGTGGAAATCATCTTGTCCGGGAACATTACCATCTGGTTTGGGAATTGCTCTTCCAAGGACAAGAAGGCTCTGCAGAGAGTAGTGCGTTAGGCCGAACGTACTATGGGAACTTCACTTGCCCCCCTGCAGAGCCAACAATATCATGAGAGACCCCTTCCACCCCTGCAACGGACTGTTCCAGCTGCTACGGTCAGGCAAACGCCTCCGTTGCCATACGGTGAGAACGGAGAGGTTGAGAAGGAGTTTCTTCCCAGAGGTCCTTCCCCAATCAGTACCCCGTTCTTGCCTTCTCCCCATATCCCTTGACTCCGCCCTATCTAGCTCTCTCTTGAAAGCATCCAGAGAACCTGCCTCCACCGCACTCAGAGGCAGAGAATTCCACAGACTCACCACTGTCTGTGAGAAAAAATGTTTCCTCGTCTCCATTCTAAATGGCTTACTCCTTTTCTTAAACTGTGGCCTCTGGTTCTGGTCTCCCCCAACATCGGGACCATGTTTCCTGCCTCTAGCGTGTCCAAGCCCTTAACAATCTTATATGTTTTAATGAGATCCCCTCGCATCCTTCTAAACTCCAGAGTGCACAAGCCCAGCTGCTCCATTCTCTCGGCTTATGATAGTCCCGCCATCCCGGGAATTAACCTTGTAAACCTACGCTGCACTCCCTCAATAGCAAGAATGTCCTTCCTCAAATTAGGGGACCGAAACTGCACACAATACTCCAGGTGTGGTCTCACTAGGGTTCTGTACAACTGCAGAAGGACCTCTTTGCTCCTATATTTGATTCCTCTTGTTATAAAGGCCAACATGCCATTGGCTTTCTTCACTGCCTGCTGTACATGCATGCTTACTTTCAGTCCTGTGCTATACATGTACATTTGACATTAAGCATTGTGAAGGAGGGTGTTTGCATAGCTCTGAGTATGTGAGCACAAGGTATGTCCATGTTATTTCAGTGATATGTTTGAGGTATGTAGAAATGTGTGCTCTGCTGAGGCTTGATTGGCTTTTATGTTGGACTGCAGACTGCAGACATTATATGAGACTGCAGAAGCTGGAACCTTGAGCAAAAATCATACAGCTGGAGGAACTCAGCAGGTCAGGCAGCATCTGTGGAGGGAAATGAACAGGTCGAGACCCTTCTTCTGATGTGAAACATGGTCTGTCCATTTCCCTCCACAGATGCTGCCTGATTCATTGTGTTCTTCCAGCATTTTACATGGCTTTTACATGGCTGCTGTTTATTCTGCAGTCAGCCATCTCCCACATTACCACCAACAATGGTCACCAGGGTCAAGACCAGCTACTTCCCAATAACCATCAGCTTCTGGAACACCACACAATATTCACCTCAACTATGAACGTCCATGGATTGTCTTTGGTTGCACTAAGGACGACAGGTTTTTTGCACGTACATTGGTTCTGAATTTGTTGAATATTTTTGTTTATTATATATTGTCTGCGTGTACTGTTTGCAGACCTGCAGTATTGCAGCAAGTAGGAGTTTCATTGTTCCATTGTCGGTTTATATGACAATTAAATACTCTTGACTTCCGTGACCCTTTTTTTCACAGACAACGCACCTCAGTTCTTCACACAGACTAAACTCACTATCAGAGACTCCATCTGTACTTCACGTTGCCTTGGGAAAGCAGCCAACATAATGAAAGACGTCCCATTTTCTCCCCATTCCCATCGGGCTGATGGTATATGAAGCTACCACTAAACAGGGGACAGCCTTCTGTTATTAGAAACATAAAAACATAGAAAATAGGTGCAGGAGTAGGCCATTCGGCCCCTCGAACCTGCACCGTCATTCAATATGATCATGGCTGATCATCCAACTCAGTATCCTGTACCTGCCGTCTCTCCATACCCCTTGATCCCTTTAGCCACAAGGGCCACATCTAAAGGGATCAGGGGGTATGGAGAGAAGGCAGGTACAGGATACTGGCTTCTGAATGGTCCTACTGGGGTACTGTGCAATTCACGTTTACCCATTCTGGACATTGGACTTTGTCCATGGATCTAATATCCTGCAATGCTGAGAACTATAATATATTTTGCACTTTGCATCTTCCCTTTTGTTCTATCTATTGTACAAGTTTGACTTGATTGTATTTATGTACAATATCACCTGATCTAATTGGATAGTATACAAAACAAAGCTTTTCTCTGTACCTTGGTGCACGTGACAATCATAAACCTAAACCCCAATCCCACTTGTTACAAAGAATTAGATTTATAGTCAAGTTACTGCAGAGCACTTGTTCAATGGCTTTTCCTAGAATTATCATTGTGAGAATCAATATAAATGCAATGTGATGCATGATCACTATGTAGGCATGGCGTGCGTGTGCATATGTGGGTGTAAATATGTACATTGATGCAACTGAACACGTATGTAAAGATGTGCGAACATGTGTCTGCAGATCTGTGTATGGATTTAGTTTACATTTTAAGTTTTATATTTAGTTCCCTCCCCAAACCTCAATCTGTGGGATTTTCCTCCCATCCCCAACCTGAGGGACCTTCCTCCCCTCTCAACCTATAGATTGTCCACCCATCCCCCTTTCCCGAGGGATCTCCCCCTCACACCCTGAGGAACCTCTGTTGCCCCCTCCCTGAGGGATCTCCTACATCCCTTTCCTCATCCTGAGGGACCTCCCTCTCCCTGAGGAAACTCCTCCACACCTCACCCGGAGTTACTCCCTCCCCCTCAATCCGAGATGTCCCTCACCCCGAGTCCCCTTCACTGGTCATCTGATGGGTCCAGTGCCACTCTCCTACAGAGCCACTTTCAGGATTTGTCTTGCCAGATGTTACTCATGCTATCTCCAGATGCCAAAGGAATGTAAAAATGTATTTTTGCATTCTGATGACACAGGAGGCTTGTCACATTACTTAATTAACAGACAGAATATACACATTAAGCTTATCTAATTCTTAATTAGGACCTATCAAAATATTTCAGCATTTGAAGTTGATTTAATGAAGTGTACTTGGCTTGTTCATTGAGGGTTTAATTGAAGTCAAGTGGTTGCTGTTTGCAATGAAAACTAGTGCCAATATCAGCAGTTAAAAGCCTCGAGAGCTGAATAGTTTGACAAGTAAAGAGCTAAACAGGTAATGATTAAGATAAATTGACTGAAAATTAAAAAAAACTGCAGATGTTGGAAAACAAAATATAAACAAAATGTGTCAATAATCAATAGAACAGGTCGCATCTGTGGGAAGAGAAATCATTTCAGGTCAAAGATCCTTCATCACGTAAATCTATTGACCATTAGTGACAGAAAGAAAATAAATATTCTCGGCATTAACAAGAAACTTACGCTTTTCCAGATGTGTCAATTTTCGGGCCAGAAGTTAAGTCAAGTGTTGTACTTTCAGCTGGTTGTAAGAAGTTCACTCTTACAATAAGGAGGAAGATGAAAGAATGGATATGCTTTTTCTGGATCGGTACCTTGAGGCACCAGTTGGGGAATCACTGCCATAAGAATGGTTGAATTGAGAATCTGGCTGCCAAGGAATGGAAAGAGTGACAATAACATGACAAAATTTGACTCTGAGAGAGAAAGTTATGCAATTCAATCTAAAAAGGGTCTCAGCAAGATATGAGAAGCTGTGGAACCTTGAAAGATATAACATTGGACAATGGCTAGCAGTTAAAAATGTCAAATGTCAAAGAAAAAAAATAATTGCAATAGTAATGTTTTCCTCAGAGATACTCAAGAGGAAGACTCAAGAAGGCCTGAGGAAAATTGTTTGAGAAGAGAAAGTAACAACTTTAGACTTTAGAGATACAGCACAGAAACAAGCGATCTCCCAATACACTAGGGACAATTTTACCAAAGTCAATTAACCTACAAATCTACACGTCTTTGGAGTGTGAGAAGAAACCAGAGCACCCGGAGAAAACCCACGCGGTCACAGAACATACAAACTCCATCCAGCCAGCACCCTTAGTGAGGATCAAACTTGGGTCTCTGGCACTGTAAGGCAGCAACTCTACTGCTGCACCACCCCAAAGTAAAGATGGTGTTAAATCAAAGAAAGTAGTTGACAAAGTCGTCAGGTGTAGAAGTAGGCCTAAGATTGCGAGGATGTTGGAACTCAGAAATGCAAATCAGAAAATGAGAGTAGACCAGAAAGATATTTAGAAGTAAGACCTGTAAATGCACAAGAAGAAAAAGACTGGTGACGGAAAATTTGAGCCCCTGACAGATAGGCAGGAGGATTTATCGTGGGAAATTAAAAATGGTGGAGGAATTAAATAATTTGTTTGTTTTCATGGAAAGGCATAACTACCAGAAACTTCACAGACAGCGCCACAGATCTGGGTTCAGTCGTCACTTCTGGTGCTGTCTGTGTGGAGTTTTCACAATCTCCGGATGAATATAAATATATCAAGAAAAAAGGGTAACCAGGGATAGAGAAGATCCTCTTAAGGATGATTGTAATCATCTATGTGTGGAGCAATGGAAGATGGATCAGGTGTTAAATGAATATTTCTCGTGCACTTATACTGAAGGACACAGAGCTAGTGAGTTCAGGGAAGAAAACAGCAATGTCATTAAATATATCAACATAACCAAATAGCTGTTGGTGGTCTTGGGGCCCATGAAGGTAGATAAATCCGCAGGGCCTGACTGGAAGGTTGCTAATGTTTCAGAAGGGCAGCAAGGACAAGTCAGGGAATTACAGGTAAATGAGCCGAACATCAGTGTGGGAAAGTTCGTGGAGGGGATTCTGATAAGACAGGATATGGATTTGCCTGCATTTGGAAAGGCCAGGACTGATTGGGAACAATCAAGATGGCTATGTCTGTGGGAAATCATGTCTTAGAAAGTTGATTGATATTTTTGAAGTGGTAACCAAGAAGATGACGAGGGCAAGTTAGTAGACGTTAACTATATGAATTTAAGCAAGTCCTTTGACAAGGTCCCACATGGCAGGCTGGTCTAGAATGTTAGACCATATGGTATTCAGGGTGAGCTAGCCAAATGGTGGAAGGCGTCTGAGGATGGTTATGGAGGGTAGTTTTGTAGACCAATGGTGTGCTAACACTGGATCCACTGTTGTTTGCCATCTATATTTTACGATTTGGATATGAATCGTGAATCATGTAGGTGGGTTTTGGAGAATGACACCAAGATTGACAGTGAAGAAGGTTGTCTAAGGTACAACAAGATCTAGATCAACTAAGAAAGTGGGTAAAGGAATGGCAGCTGGACTTTAACTCAGACAAGTGCCAAATGATGCATTTCTGAAAAGTAATTTACACTGGATTTACACAGTTAATAGCAGGGCCCTGGGGAGCATTGTGGAACAGAGAAGGCTAGGGGTACAGGTTCATCATCCATGTGCAAATAGTGGACTTAATGTTTAACAGGGAACAGTCACTGTTTTCATAAAAGTAGTTGTTCATGCCATGATATATATGATCCATTTAAATTCAAGTCTGTTTTTTCTTAATATATCTGCTGGAGAAACTGAAGAGAACTCTGATAACAACTGAGGTCCATTGGGAAATTCTGTCGGATCCTTTCACACATTGACGTGCTTAGAGGGATCAGAGTGACTTACATATTGCAGCATTTGGAGTTTCCAGATTATCGATCTCATCTGTAATGGATTCTTGCCTTGAGTCATATTCATTAAGCACTTCATACATTATACATCAAAGTATGAGCAGACCTGCAGTAGAGGTGAATCACTCGGGCAGACTTGTCAGTTCAGAATACACAATATGAAAAAATAATAACCTTGATCATTCATGGCAGAAGAGGGCTTGAAGCAGTGAGAAAGCTCACTTATTATTCATAGTCATAGAGCCGTACAATATGGAAACTCACCCTACAGTGCAACTCGTCCATGTTAACCATACCTATCTACACTAATCCCACTTGCCTGAGGTTGACCCATATCCCTCCAAATCTTTCCTATCCGTCTCCCTCTCCAACTATCTTTTAAATATTGTTATTGTACCTCCCTCTACCACCTCATCTGGAAGCTCATTCAATATATCCAATTCAATGTATCCACTATGTGAAAATCCTGCCCGTCAGATCCACTTTAAATCTTTTCCTTCTCACCTAAAACCATGTCCTCCAGTTTTAGACTAAATCTTTTCCTTCTCACCTAAAACCATGTCCTCCAGTCTGAAGAAGGGTTTCGGCCCGAAACGTCGCCTATTTCCTTCGCTCCATAGATGCTGCTGCACCCGCTGAGTTCCTCCAGCAATTTTGTGTACCTCCTCCAGTTTTAGACTAGCCTACCCTATGCAAAAGACTGTGATCATTCACTTTATTTGTGCCACTCATGATTTTATAACCCTATATAAGGTCATTCCCTCAGCCTCCTTCGCTCCACAGTAAACAGCCGCAGCCTTTCGAGTCTCTCCTTAGAACTCAATTCTCCAGTACGGGCAACATCCTTGTGAAACTTTTCTGCACCCTCTCGCGCTTAATCATATCTTTCCTATCGCCGGGAGACCAGAAATGCATACAATATTTCAAGTGTCGCCTAACCAATGATTTGTACAACTGTAGCATCCTAATGCCACGGAGGATAAAGGCAAGCATACCATATGGCTTCTTCACACTCTGTCCCCCTACCTAGCCACTTGTATGGGATTAGATACTCAAATCTCAAGCACTGCCTGTTCATAAACACTCCCCAGGACCAAGCCTTTCAATGTGTATGACCTGTCCGAGATTAACTTCCCAAAATATATTAGCTGTTCGAGCTAAGTTTCAACAGCCAATTCCTTGCCCACTTACCAAACTAGTCTGTGTCCTATCATAACTTTAGACAGTCTTCATCACTGCCCATTAAACCATTAATTTTACTTTGGAGTCACGTGAGTGACTACGTGAAGAACCCCGCCAGGACGCATGCGTGTCATATCGCTACACGCATTGCGAAACAATCAGGCGGGGTGGAACGACGTTCCCCCGCAGCGGCAGTTTTAAAAGCCGGAACCTGCAGGTAAGAGATACTCTGCGGTCTTTTGTGTTTTCCCATACTGATTTACAGGTGGGGAGTCAATGGACAAGTCGAAGAAAACAACGAGGGCTGCGACAAAGCTGGTGGGGGAGGACCGCGGAGTAGCGGACAGCCAGCAGCGGCCAGCGGCACATGAATCACCCATAATGGGAACAGCTGTGCCCGATGTCGCCTCCGCACCGGCCAGATCCACTCGGCGGCCGGGCGGTAAGGCAAAACAACAAACCAACAAAGTCGTGGACTCAGATGAGTCCGACTTAGAGCAGCCGCGAGCGGCCAGCGACCGTGAGCGCTGGAGCCGGATGGAGCGGTGTGTGGAGCACTTGCTCCAACGTGACAGGCTCCGGGAGATGGAGTCTAGTCACTGTGGGCACTATGTAAAACCTACAGCAGCACCTCTTGTAGGGCTGCACAGTGCATCTCCCTCATCAGAGGGGAGCACTGGGGGTCAGTTCTGGGCTGATCCTGAAGAGGGGTTTGCAGAAGAGAAATCAAGTGTGCAGGGGGTGCAGGAACGTGAAAATCTACTGGACATGGTGTCCAACTTTATACAGGCAGACCAGACTGGCCAAAACCTGGAACAAAAACTAGCTGCCAGTATAGATTATATGTCCTTTAACCAGCTACAGGAACAGGCTGTATTGGAAACCACGGCAAGACACTTGGCACCAGGTAACTGTATATCCCTGAATGTTCCTGTTGTAAATAATTGCATATGGAAACATATCGGAGCAGGAGTTAGAGGCATGGATGTCAAACTCTAAAAGGTACTAAAGCTCCTAACAGTGGGAATAACAGCTTTCACCCGCACAGTAGATGAGAAGGACATGTCGCAGGACCAACAGGATGCACTGGCACTGCTTTGCAACACACAATATGAAATAAACAGCATCAGGAAGAGTGCTATCCGACCTGCTTTAAACCCGAAATTCGCAGGTCTGTGCAAACCTGGAAACGTAAAACCACCAATTTTACTATTTGGAGGTAAACTATCGAAGCAAGTCAAGGAGCTCGATGAGGAGGCAAAAACCCTGGGGCTCATAAAAGCGACTTCATCAAAAACCTACTACGGCCATAAACAGCACCCTTACGCACCTACCAGTAGAACAAGACAAACTGATGAAAGCTCAAAGGTCCGGTACACCGAACATGAGTCTTTTTTAGGCCATGGCCCAGGCCGGCCTTTTTGGAAAATACGCAAACCTCCAACACCAACCCAACCACAAACCCAGACACCGGCGCCTCAACATCAACGAAGGATTTACAAAAATAAGTAAACCTGCCACTGGTAACTATGGAGGTAGGTGGGTCTGGTTCCCTACAAATTGCAGGGAGCATGGAGGTTGGGGGGAGATTACACTTCTTTCTGGATGCATGGAGTATGTTAACTACCGACACTTATATTTTAAGCAGTATCCAGGGATATACCATAGAATTTATACACAAATACAGCCCTCCAGTTCAGCATGTACCAAACCGAATGTTCGTACTTTCCGGTAAAGAAAAACCAGAAGTGCATGCTGAACTGGAGCAGCTTTACGCAAAAGGGGTAATTGAAAAATCCCAACACGAACCGCTAGAATTCGTGTCCAATATCTTTAACAAAAACAAAAAAGATGGTGGTTGTCGCATCATCATAGATTTGACCAAATTGAATATATTTGTACAATATATTCATTTTTAAATGGAAACCTTTGTTACTGCAAAACAATTGATTTCCAAAGGTTACTTCATAGCTAGCATCGATTTAAAAGATGCTTACTATTCAGTGCCTATACGAGGTGACCACAGATGTTACTTAAAATTCAACTGGATGGGACAACGATGGCAGTATAGAGCGCTGCCAAATGGTTTAACATCAGCCACCAGGCTGTTCACTAAAATTTTGAAACCAGCCCTAGCGTTTCTACGGAAACGAAAACACATGGTCATGGCATATCTAGATGACATACTTATTGTGGGCAAAACTTTGGAATTGGCCAAACAAACTGTAACAGCCACAAAAGAGTTATTTGAAAAACTGGGGTTTATTATCCATCCAGTTAAATCTAAATTAACGCCTTCCACTACTATGGACTATTTGGCGTTCACCATTGACTCAGTATACATGTCGGTGACTTTGCTAAAGGGAAAGGCTATAGACTTAATAGAGGCTTGCAATAACCTCATTGACATCAGTAAACCGTCCATCAGATTGGTAGCAAACGTAATTGGCAAAATGGTGGCTGCTTTTCCAGCCACACAATTCAGACCTTTACATTACCAAAATTTACAGAGAGAAAAAATACGAGCACTCAAAATTAATGCTGGTCATTTTGACAGACCAATGAAGCTACCAATCAAAGCTATAATGGAACTAAAATGGTGGATAGATAACATTCGGCTTTGTTTCAATCCAATCATTATCAGCAACCCTTCTATGGTGCTACAAACTGATGCCAGTGCACTTGGTTGGGGTGCCACCAATTCCATCTCCAGCTGTGGAGGTAGATGGACTGCACAGGAGGCATCATTATTACAAACACTGGGCATAAACTACCTGGAAATGTTGGGTGCATTCCATGACCTAAAGTCATATTGTTCTGGGTTATATCACCAGCATGTTAGACTACAGATTGACAATACCACCATGGTAGCATATATCAACCACATGGGTGGAAACAAATCGACATCATGTGACAATCTGGCTAATACAATTTGGCAATGGTGTATCAAGAGACATATTTGGATATCAGCTACTTACCTACCAGGTAAACTAAATTTAGTGGCAGACACCAGGTCATGCAAATTTAATGAAAACACCGAATGGATGTTGAATAAAAAAGTATTTGCTGATATTACAGCACGGTATGGAACACCAGATATCGATCTATTCGCATCCAGACTTAATCACCAGTTATCAAACTATGTTTCTTGGGAACCAGACCCTGGGGCAGCGGCGACAGATGCATTTTCGCTGCATTGGGGGTAATTGTTTATTTATGCATTCCCTCCTTTCTACCTCATCAGTCGGGTATTAAGGAAAATACAGCAAGACTCTGCGTCTGGTATTTTGGTAGTAGCCGATTGGCCTACTCAACCATGGTTCCCTGTGATACTCGACATGGGATTAGAACCATGTATCACCATCCCGAATAGACCAGATTTATTGGTTCATCCCGTAACAAGGGATAGCCACCCATGCCATAACTATATGAATTTATTAATTTGTAGAGTCTAAAAATACCTCTACTACAGCTGGGACTGACGGACCGAACAGTGAACATGATTTCGGCGGCCCACAGGCAGTCCACCAAAAAACAGTATCTGGTCTATATCAGGAAATGGGAGATGTATTGTCACAGAAATAGCATCACCTACAGATTAATGAACATCCCGTCTGTTCTGGAATTCCTGGCAGGCCTCCATTATGATGAAGGGCTCAATTATAGTGCCATCAACTGCGCCAGAAGTGCCCTATCAACTTATCTATGGCAAGGAACAGAGCGTCATTTTGTTGGGACTCACCCCCTGGTAACAAAACTTATGTGGGGAATTTTTAATACCAATACCCCAAGAACCAGGTACTCTCAAATATGGGATGTGAGTATTGTCCTGACGATTCTCAGGAATTGGTCTCCAGCAACAGCTCTGTCCCTACATAGACCGACATTAAAAACAGTCATGCTAATGGCTTTGGTCACGGCACAAAGGGTACAGTCGTTACATAAATTAATACTGGACAACATGACTTCTTCATCTGGAAATATTACGTTTCATATTTATGAATTAGTTAAGCAGAACAGACAGGGATCAGCAGGCCTCAATATAGAATTTAAGTCTTACCCAACAGATGATCGTCTCTGTATAGTAAGACATTTGTTGTTATACATGGAGAACACAAAAATCATCAGAGGCAATGAGAAGGCACTTTTAATCAGCCACAAGCAACCACACAAAAAAGTGACGGTCCAGACCATCTCAAGATGGCTGAAACAGGTTCTAATACAGGCTGGGGTGGATACTAATATTTTTAAATCTCATTCCACCAGGGCTGCAGCTACATCGGCAGCTATGCAGTTGGATGTACCAATGGACCAAATCCTCAAGACAGCAGGATGGTCAGGGGAAAAAACATTCCAACTATTTTATCATAAACCAGTCATTAAACCTGGAACGTTTGCAGAAAAAAATTTAAGTTCTGTAATTTAATTTACCCCATAAATAGGGGCTATAATTTGGTGTTAATCAATTCATGGATTTCAATGTCGGATTCATGTCTAAATTATATTGACACAATTCCTCCCACAGTCATTAAGGCAGATGTGATGAATGGACTCGTTTCCACGGCATGAAATCACAGAGCTTTGAAATCTTCACGTTGTCACTCACGTGACTCCGAAGTAAAATAGTAAGATTAAACGAGAACTTACCAGTTTGAAGTTTGATCGTTATTTTATGAGGAGTACGTTGAGGGCATACGTGCCCTCCGCTCCCACCCATGATCATATACTCAACTGGTATTTTTTCTGTAATCTTACTATGTTCAGTCATTACAGTTATCTGTGATTTCACACCGCTGCTTTGAAGAATGACACGCATGCGTCCTGGCGGGGTTCTTCACGTATTCCCTCAACGTACTCCTCATAAAATAACGATCAAACTTCGAACTGGTAAGTTCTCGTTTAATCTTACTATTTTGATATCATCTTACTCACCATGGTAACTATATTCTCATCCACATCTTTAATATAGATAATAAACAAGGGACCCAGCTCCAATTCCTGTGGCACACTACCCGTCACAATTCCCCACTCCCTTAGAAACACGGAACTGCAGGGGCAGGTTTACAAAAAAAGACACAAAGTGGTGGAGTAACTCAGTGGGTCAGCAACATCTTTGGTGAACATGGATGTAAAGTTACGTGTCGGGCTTCAAAAGGTTGAAGAAGAGTCGAGTCTAAAGAATCAGAATCAGAATCAGAATCACACTTTATTCACCAAGTATGTTTTGCAACATACGAGGAATTTCATTGGCCAGGTCAGTTATACAATTAAAAATAACAGATCACTCATAAACACATTTTAACATGAACATCCACCACAGTGACTCCTACACATTCCTTACTGTGATGAAAGGCGAAATAAAGTTAAAGTCTCTTCCTTTTGTTCTTCCTTGGTCGGGGGCCTCGAGCCCTCCGTTGACCGGACGGTCTTGACACCCGTAGCCGGTGGCGTTCGGGCCCTCCGCGTCGAGGCGATCAGGCTCCCGCATCAGGGGGATATCAACACCCCAACGCCGGGCGATCGAATTTCGCTGGTCGAGCCTTCCGCTGCGTTGGAGCTCCCGACTAGCCTCTCCTGAGACTGCGAGCCCTTGTTGGTAAATCCACGGTGGTCGCGGTGGGAGCGATCCCAGGCAAGGGATCCGCTCTGATGTTAAAGTCCACGCCCCGCGGTGGGGCTCACGACAGTCCTAGGAGGCCACCAGCTCCATCGATATTAGGCCGCAGAGCCCGGAGAATGTGATCCGAAAATTGATCACATCTCCGGGAAGGTAAGAAACTTGAATAAAAGTTTCTCCCGGTCCCCTCCCCCACATAAAACATACCAAAGAACATTAAAACAAAACTTTTAACAAACTAAAAATAACAAAAAGATAGAAAAAACGAAGACTGCTGGCAGGGCTGCCATCTTCCCCCGGTACCCCTGGTGGTCAAAAAGGTCCCGACCTGAAACTTCACCTATCCAAGTTCTCCAGAGATATTCCCTGAAGGGCCTGTCCCACCAGCATGCGTTTGCATGCATCTAGCGTGACCAAACGTGGACGCTTGAGGCGTACAACCTCGCGGGGCCAGTCCCAATTCGAACCGCGGAGGCGTATGGAGTTGTGCGGGGCTGGTCCCGACATCATACTCACCAATCAACTGAGCTGGAGGCGGGCTGACTGAATTTGGACGTCGCACGGCGTCGGGCCGTGACGTCATCACGCAACGGCACGCCGGGCGGTGACGTAATCGTGCAATGCCACGATCTAGGCATACGCCGTCAAGACGCTGCGTACGATGTCAAGACGCTGCATACGACGTCAAGATGCTGCGTACGCCCATCGAGGCGCTGCGTACGCCCCCAATGCGCCTGCGGGCCATTTTTGGACAGTGCAAGATTTTTGGAGCCCCGCACGATATCGGGACCAGCCACGCACAACTCCATACGCCTCCGCCGATCGATGTGGGACCGGCCCCGCGAGGCTGTACGCCTCAAGCGACCACGTTTGGTCGCGCTAGACGCATGCAAACGCATGCTGATAGGACAGGCCCTTGACTCACTGAATTAATCCACCACTTTGCATCTTTTTTTCCTCCAATACCACACTTGGACATCGACCACCAAGACAATTTTAAACCTAATTGTTTTGCTCACCCTGAAACCCATTTTTAGTTTAGTTTAGAGATACAGTGCAGAAACAGAGACTTCAGCCCACGGAGTCCACATCAACCAGCGATCTCCACAAACTAACACAGTAGGGACGATTTATACCAACCCAATTAACCTACAAACCTGTATGTCTTTTGGAGTGCGGGAGGAAACCAAAACCGAAGATCTTGGTGAAATCCCACGCAAGTCATGGGGGGAACGTACAAATTCCATACAGACAGCACCCGTAGTCAGGATCGAACCCGGGCCGCTGGCGCTGTAAGCCTAACCGCTCTAAGATTTGTGATGCAACCTTCCAGCTAGGGTATGGGCCGAGCATCAAAAATGTGTCTAGAATTTAACTTTCATGACCTATGTCTGGTATCTACTTGACATTTGGCACAGATTTAGATAAATTATAATTGAGAAGGAATTCATAACTCGTCAGTGTCAAAAGTTGCACACTAATTAATTAAGCTAATTAGAAGATTAGATCAAAAAAGTAAGCGCCATCTAGTGCTCAATGCTCATATTAGTCTATGGGGAGCCTAATTATGTGCTGCAAACTGTTTCATGCAATGTCACACGTGCATTGATTGGACAATTACTACTCGGAAAATTGGAGGTTTTTCTCATATTTTTAAAATATATGCAGGTTTTGGTCTTGATGAGTTTCAGGTATGATATCTTTAATATTTTTACTCAATATGTTATAAATACAGGTAGATGCGTGATTTGGTTCACAAAATGAAATGAAAAAGCCCCTCGGACCATGGTCTAAGCTTACCATGTGGGGCCTTGTCAAGGGCCCTGCCCTGCCCTCGTCAATCCTCTTCGAGAAACTCAGATTTGCGAGACACGATTTGTGAGACACTTCAACAAGTGACCAATTACATTCAATAAAACCATTGCAAACATTTGTGAAATAAATGTTCACTCATCGAGGGAGATGAATTATAAAGATTTTATAAACCTGAAAGAGATGAATTACACAGATATAATTTTCCACTTTGATTTTTTTACCAGACTGTTTGTTCTGTCAGTGATATTCTCGTCAAGGGCGGAAAACCCGGGGGGGGGGGCCAGAGGGGACATGTCCCCTCCATGTTTTGAGAGGTGGGGGACATCCCCCCCCCCCCAAGTTTTTGTAATCCGGATTTTAATATCCGGTGATCGAGGGCGCCAATTGGAGGACATGGGGGCGGGACATGATTCAGTGCGATGATTGGAGGAGGGAGGAGTGGGGGGGGGGGGGGGTGGGACTGAGGATAGCGCGCAGTGATTGGAGGGAGAAGTGGCACAGACCAGCGCTTCATCCGCAGCCAGGATGATCCCGGCCGGGTCTCCGGCGCTGTCCCGAGTGCCCCCCCCCACGGGTGGCCAGAGAGGTTGGCATCAAGGATCCTCCGCTATAGGATCTAGGATCTTTGGTCGGCAGTCAGACGGGCCAGCGCAGAGAAACAGCGCTAAACCCAGCTAACTCTGCCTGTCCCGCCAGGTGAGCCTACAGCCTTCCTGGACTTGCGGGAAATATGGCCAGCGCGGAGAAGCAGCGCTGGTGGCCCGTCAGTCCAGACAGGGCTGTAGTTAAGCTGCATTTAGCGCTGGATTGAACTCGTCCCCCGTCCCCTCCATGTTTTGATAGCGAGTTCCGCTCTTGATTCTCGTATCATCATTTACTTGACAAAGGGTGGCACAATGGCACCTAGATTTTGCCCCTAGAGTGGGTGGATGAAAAAGTAGGATAACATAGAATTAGTGTGAACAGATGATCAATGGTCGGTGTGGACTCGGTGGGCCGAAGGTCCCATTTCCATATTGTATCTCTAAATTAAACCTGAGCTGCTAATTTGGTTAATATATTCTGAAAGTATTCCACCTGATCCGTGAGTCCTGCCTTGGTGTAGAGTTGATTTGAAGGAATCGGTGCTAATTGCTATTGGTCTTTGAAGAAGGAATCATAGGAAAATGGATTAATATGACAAGCTTGAGTCCCCTACTAGAAAAAGGAGAATGGGAACTTTGGCTCACGTACTTAGTCAAGGTGACTTAAAGGTCACTTTAGAAAAGACCTGTGCAGTAATTAGAGCATGAAAGTGCTTAGCCTGCAAGGCAGAGTTAATTAGAACAAAGATAACTATGTGTGGGAGTTGGAATGTTGGATAAGTGAGATATAATGAGGCGGGTATGCAGGTTTACAAAGGTTGTCTACAAGTAGGATGAGGAGACTGCTGTCAGGCTAGTCCCATAAAAATCAATAATTAATCGTCACAAGCTCCAATTAAGGCGAGCAGGCCCTTGGTGATTCATTGTAAACCTGTAGAACCTATATGGAACTGTTGCGATACAAATACTGTGAAGCTGTAAGATTTTTGGAACAGGAGAGCATTTTTGCAATCTATCAGGAATGTTCTCCATCTGATACTGCACCAAGGCCTGAAAAAAACGACTGGTTTTAGAGGCTCATCACTGCTGTGGGAGCTTTTCCTTGCGTGCTGATCTGACCGAAGCCGTAACTAAGCCAGCGACTGGGTTCCAGGTGAAAGCTATGATTCAGGCCGCAGGTGAACATACTAATCCTTCCAACAGCATTGCTCTCAGGGACATTGTAATGGGGTGTCCACTTTCCTAATGCTCCTGCTTCATTTCACTTCTCCATCATCCTGCAATCTCTTGTTCCTGTGAAGAGACAAATGCTGTTATATTCCCCTCTCCTTTCACATCCAGACTTTGCTCCTCTTTTATCTCAGATACCCAAGATGTGCAACCCTCAGGGTGTGGAGCATGGGAAGGAGAGCCAAGGTGAGCAAATATTGTCGCTAGATACACACAAGGACACAAAGGTGCTGGAGTAACGCTTCTTCTACTTCTTCTATGTAGTTTTTTTTGGCGGTTGGCAAACACCTTTTTAGTGCATTACCGCCACCAACTGGTATGGAGTGTGGATCAAATAACATTATAACTTATATACTAATAACCTATATCTTTCCAAACAAATTGGTTACCCTGAGAAAAAGCATTAGGATTTGATAGCACTTATATGAATTCTTTTGTAAAATATCTATTAAATCAAATTGTACTTTTTCTTTTCTGAATCGTTCACTCATTTGTCTTCTTTCTTCCTCATACCTCTCACAATGTATAATGACATGCTCTATTGTCTCTTCTTGCCCACACTATTCACATCTGCCTGTATTATGCTTGCCTATTATAAAAAGTGTACTGTTCAGACCAGTGTGTCCAAATCTGATTCTTGAAATTACTGTCTCCTCTTTTCTGTTTTTTTTCCTGCACATGTAGCGTGTGTCTTGGAATAAAGCACGGAGTCGTGTTTAGAGAGAGACACTTTTTATTCTGATCCTCCCGGTTGTAGGGAAGACCAAACGAGAGAAAGATGGCACCCAAACCCCAGCCTTTAAAGCCTCCGGCTAAGGGCCGCCTCCGGACTGAACCACTCCTGTGCCGAGGGGTTCGACACTAAGGTGGCACGACCCTTGGGAGCCACCACAGGACCCCCCCCCCAGAACCAGAGGCACGAAACGCACCGGCGGGCGAACGACCCGGCCGGCCCGTGTGCGGAAGTTAGCCGCTCGTGGGGCTTGCGGAGGCATAGGTGGAGGGACAGGACGAGGGACCGGCGGGAGGACAGGTGGAGTGACAGGCGGAGGGAGCCGTGAAGGGGGGCGCCCTCGGGGCCGAGGTTGGGCAACCAGCACTGGCTGGTCAATGTCCAGGTGTGCCGGCTTCAACCGGTCGATCGACACTGCCTCCGGCCGGCCCCCCATGTCCAGGACAAAAGTCGACTGCCCGTGTTCCAGCACTCGGAACGGACCCTCGTACGGCCTCTGGAGTGGAGTCCGGTGGGCATCACGGCGCAGGAAGACGTACGGGCAGTCCCTGAGGGCTGATGGCACGTGTGGGCGAAATGTCCCATGGCGGGACGTCGGGACGGGTGCGAGCCTGCCAACTTGCTCGCGAAGGCGTTGTAGGGTGGATGAGGGCGTTCCCTGCTGCCCCGGCGCCGACGGCACGAACTCCCCGGGCACCGTGAGTGGCGACCCGTAAACGAGCTCCGCCGATGATGAGCCCAAGTCCTCTTTGGGATCAGTCCGGATGCCCAGCATGACCCACGGCAACTCGTCCATCCAGTCCGGGCCGGAGAGTCGTGCCTTCAGTGCTGCCTTCAGCTGCCGGTGGAATCTCTCCACCAGACCGTTAGCTTGCGGGTGGTAAGCCGTGGTGTGGTGTAGCCGCACCCCCAGCAAGTGAGCCATGGCTGGCCACAGCTCGGAGGTGAACTGTGGCCCCCGGTCTGAGGAGATGTGCGCCGGCACCCCGAAGCGAGCAATCCAGTGCGCGGACAACGCATGAGCACACGTAGCCGTTGAAGTATCGGTCAACGGAATGGCCTCCGGCCACCGCGTGAAGCGGTCCACCATTGTAAGCAGGTGGGTGATGCCCCGGGACGGCGGGAGAGGCCCTACAATGTCTATGTGGAGATGGTCGAACCGCCGGTGAGGTAGACCAAACTCCTGGAGCGGCGCACGGACATGGCGCTGGATTTTTGCCGTCTGGCACGGAATGCAGGTGCGAGCCCAATGGCCAACCTGCTTGCGCAGACCGTGCCACATGAAACGAGCGGCCACTAGTGCCGTTGTCGCCCGGATTGATGGGTGAGCCAGTCCGTGGATCACCTCGAACACCCTCCGGCGCCAGGTGGCAGGGACGATGGGGCGCGGCTGACCGGACGACACATCGCACAGGATTGTCACTCCCTCAGGACCGAGAGGGACATCCTCAAGGCGGAGGCCGGAGATGGCAGTCCGGTAGGCGGGCACCTCATCGTCCGTGAGCTGTGCCGCCACCAGAGCAGAATAGTCCATTCCGGGCGCCACCTCGAACACGGCGTTGATAGCGGGCCGGGACAATGCGTCGGCCACCCGGTTGTCTTTCCCCTTGATGTAGCAGATAGATGTCGTGTACTCCGATATATAGGCCAATTGCCGCTGCTGTCGTGCGGACCAGGGATCGGAAACTTTCTGCAGGGCGAAAGTGAGCGGCTTATGGTCGGTGTAGGCGGTGAACGGGCGGCCCTCCAGGAAGTAACGAAAATGGCGCACAGCCAGGTACAGAGCCAGGAGCTCACGATCGAACGCGCTGTACTTGGTCTGCGCACGGTTGAGGTGCCGACTGAAGAAGGCCAGGGGCCGCCAACCTCCGCCCATCAGCTGCTCCAGCACAGCACCAACCGCCGACTCCGAGGCGTCCACCGTGAGAGCAGTCAGGGCATCTCCCCGCGGGTGTACCAGCAGTACGGCCCGAGCAAGGGCCTCCTTCGCGCCGTCAAAAGCTGCCTCCGCCTCGTGGGTCCACTCAACGCTCTTGTGCTGCCCACCCGCCAGAAGTTGATACAGGGGCCGCATGATGTGGGCGGATGGCACGAAACGATGATAAAACGCCACCATGCCGACAAATTCCTGCAGGCCACGCACCGTGCGTGGGCGGGGAAACCGGCGGATGGCGTCGACCCTGTCAGGCAGGGGAACCGCGCCTTGCGCAGTCACGCGGTGGCCGAGGAAGTCAATTTCATTCACCCCAAAACGGCACTTGTCCAGGTTGATGGCCAAACCATGCTCGCTGAGCCGCTGACAGAGCTGCCGAAGGTGAGTACAGTGTTCCTGTTGCGAGCGGCTGGCCACCAGGATGTCGTCCAGGTACACGAACACGAAATCGAGGCCGCGACAAACCCCGTCCATGAGGCGCTGAAAGGCCTGTGCTGCGTTTTTGAGGCCGAACGGCATCCGAGTAAACTCGTAAAGCCCGAATGGCGTGATGATCGCCGTCTTCGGCACGTCATCCGGGTGAACTGGGATCTGATTATAACCCCGTACCAAATCCACTTTGGAAAAAATCGTGGCCCCAGCCAAATGGGTCGTGAAGTCCTGGATGTGGGGTACAGGGTATCGATCCGCTGTTGTTGCCGCGTTCAACCGTCGGTAATCCCCACATGGTCGCCAGCCCCCGCTTGACTTGGGGACCATGTGGAGTGGGGACGCCCAAGGGCTGCTTGAAGGGCGGACGATCCCCAAGGCCTCCATCGTGCGGAATTCCCGCCGTGCCAGACGCAGTTTATCTGGTGGCAGTCGCCGTGCTCGTGCATGGAGTGGTGGGCCGGTAGTCGGGATATAATGCAACACTCTGTGGCTGGGGGTTGCTGATTGAAACTGCGGAGTGAGAATGTCAGGGAACGCAGCCAAGATACGTGCAAATCGGGAGTCCACGGACGCCAGTGGCCGTCCCACTGGTTGATCCACACGCAACGTGATCGGCTCCATCGTAGTGGCGTTGATCAAACGCTGACGTCCGACGTCCACCATGAGGGAATGCGCCCGGAGGAAATCGGCCCCGAGCAATGGTTGGGAGACGTCGGCAATGGTGAAGCTCCATGAGAAATGGCAGGAGCCGAGCACGATGGGAACCATCCGCAGTCCATATGTGCGGATGGGGCTGCCGTTCGCCGCGGTGAGGACGGGCCCCCGCTTACCGGAACGAATGTCGGCCAGCGAAGGGGGCAGGACGCTGAGCTCCGCTCCTGTATCCACGAGGAAGCGGGTCCCGGAGCGCCGATCCCAGGCAAAAAGGCGATGAATTTGGCCGGCCGCCGCGGGGACTATTGGCAGCCGGCCCAGGCGTTTCCCGGGAATGTGCATGGCTGGCGGCATTGTTGTGCTGCAGCACCCCAGCGTTGATGGTAGTAGCACCAACGTCTCCTGTTGGAGTCACTTGGAGCTTGCCTGCTCCTGCTGGTGGTGCCTGCCGCTTGCTGGCGCTGGGCTGCAGGTGCAGTACCCCTCACTGCCGCTGGGGGCGATCGTACGGGCCGTCGGGCTGGAGCTGTCACTCCTTCCACATCTCCCCCGCCCCACCGGGGGAATTCGGGAGCTGCTGGGGTGACATCATCGGCGTACCTGCTGACGGCGAGCGCGTTGACGTCATCAGGGCGCGTCGACCTCAGCGCGACCCCGTCTCTGCTGACGCCCAGCGCGCTGACGTCATCAGGGCGCGCCATCCACAGGGCGTCGGCGCGCCTCCCGAGGGCCCGAAGGTCGGCAAACGAGACGTCGGTGTGCTGCAGACGAATGTAGGCCGGCTGCAGATGCAGGTATGTATACTCAAACATCAGGCACGGCGTGTGCCCGTCTAGTAGAGCCACCATCTCCTTTAGGAGGGAAGATGGCCGCCGGTCGCCCAGGCCCCCCATATGCAGGAGCCTACCTGCCCGCTCCATCCTACTCAGTTCGTAAATCTGGAGCAGGAGCTCTTTCAGGCCGAGGTATTTATTATTGTCCGGGGGGTCTGCGAGGAAGTCCGTGACCTCTTCAGCCGCATCCTGGTCGAGGGCTCCAACCAGGTAGTAGAAACGGGTGGCATCGACCGTGATGCCCCGCAGGTTGAACTGGGCCTCCGCCTGCTGGAACCAGATGAGCGGCCGGGTGGTCCAGAACTTGGGCAGTTTAACGGAGACCGCGTCCAGAGACAGGGCCAGGCCGGCCTGTGAGGAGGTAGGGCTTTCTCTGTTCTCCATCATGACGCCAATGGAGCGTCGGGGTCACCAATGTAGCGTGTGTCTTGGAATAAAGCACGGAGTCGTGTTTAGAGAGAGACACTTTTTATTCTGATCCTCCCGGTTGTAGGGAAGACCAAACGAGAGAAAGATGGCACCCAAACCCCAGCCTTTAAAGCCTCCGGCTAAGGGCCGCCTCCGGACTGAACCACTCCTGTGCCGAGGGGTTCGACACTAAGGTGGCACGACCCTTGGGAGCCGCCACACACATCTCATTTCTCCCACTTTCCTCTGGACTCTGTAGAAACACCGTCCTTTCCGCTCTTCCTCCCATTGCTTTGCCATCTTTCCTTCAGTCTTTGCTTAATAATGTCTTTGACTTCAGTTTTACCTATGTTAATACTTAAATCAATCTTACTTCTTTTTGTTACCTCTTTTGCTACCTTATCTGCCATTTCGTTTCCTCTAATGCCAATGTGTGCTGGTACCCATAAAAATATGACTGTAAGCCCCATCATTTGAATTCTGAATAGTGTTTGTTGTATTTCAATCAAAATGTCTGGTCTACTGTCTGAATGGCTGTGCTGTAAACTCTTTAGTGCTAAACTTGAATCTGAACAAATAACTGTCCTTAAAGGCCTGGTATCCTCGACCCACTGTACCGCTAACAATATTGCAATCATTTCACCTGTGTATACTGAGACTTCATTATTGATCCTCTTCCCTACTTTGATGTGAAATTCTGGTACAATAAATGCTATTCCTACTTTATCTACTGAATCTTTTGATGCATCTGTATAAACTGGAGTAACTCAGCAGGTTAGGCAGTATCTCTGGAGAACATGGATAGGTTTTGGATTGAAACTTCTACACTGCCACTGGATACCACCAGCTTAGATTCTGGTTACTGTAAACATTTCAACGCTGGCGTTGAGGGGGGAACCCCAGCTACGGCAACAGAGGAGCAATTCAAGAGCCCAACCTGGCTGTGGTTGAGCTCACACACTAGTTCCACACACACGTGTGACCAGGATCTCAAATATAAAATTCAACAGGCCAAACTGCAGAAGGTGGGTGAACAGATTATATGTTTGGTGCACTGGAATCTGTGCCAGAAAATGCACACTCAACTCAGAAAGCACAGAAGGTCCAGCACCTCTGGAGCACACAACTTCCAGCTGGGGAAATATATCAGGTTTTGCCATCAGGCCCTTCAGCCCACAGAATCCACACTAACCATCCAGCCAGCACTAATCTCCACTAATCCATGAGGCTCAGATAGAGTTGATAAAGAATCTTTTTCCCATACAAGGAGTTTAAAATACAAAGGGGTACAGGTTTAAGGTGAGAGGTGATCTGGAGTTTTAAAGGTGATCTGAGGGGTAAGTTTTTTTTACACTGGGTGGTTGATACCCAGAACCCGCTGCCAGAGTTGGAATCATCAGATAATAATCACTATGTTAACGGGCAGTTATACAGACACAAAAATAGGCAAGGCATAGAAGGTGCAGGAAAATGGGATTAATGTAGAGTATGAAAGGTCGGTATGGATGCAATGGGCTGAAGGGCCATTTCTGCGCTATATGGCTATGACTCTTCTCCCTCACATGTTCTACCCCCTTCATTCACACCTATCCTACCAGATCCTACACACATTTACAGCAGCCAATATATTTATCAAGCTAACATCCATTGGAAATGGCAGGAAACCCGAGGCCCCGTAAAAATCCTATGCAGTCCCAGAGCGAACGAGCAAATCCCACCAGAGAGCGCCCAAAGCTGGAATTACATCTGAAACTGTTACTGTGAGGCAGCAGCATAACAAACTGCAGCACAGTGCCACCCACAGGTTCCACTGCAGTAGAAGCAACTTCCAGCACACTGCTGAAGGCTGGTGGTACATTGGATGTCAGAGAAGATGCCAATGTATTGTTCGGGAGTAGTGGGACTTGAGTCTCTGCCCCGTCTAGTCCGCTGTCTGTAGCAGGAAACTGTGAAACGCCGCCGCCGCCCGGAGAAGTTTTTACTCCTTCATTTCAAAGCTGGAAAACTTTGGAAACCTTTGATACTTTTGGACTGCAGGAGTTTTTTGGGGGCGCGGGGGGGAGAAGTGTTTTTAAAGGTTTTATTTTTGCGTTGCAGGAGTTTAGGGGAAAAGTTTCATAGTTTTGTGAAAGTTTGTTAGTTTTTGCATGGCCGGGAGTTTTGGGGGCGATTTTTAGCCGGGGGGTTGTTTGTAGCAGTGGGGGGTTAGTTTTTGGCAGAGGCGGACAGGTTTTGGCAGGGAGGGTTAGTTTGTGAATGAGGGGATTAGCTTTTGGCAGGGGGGTTAGTTTGTAGCGGGGGGGTTAGTTTGTTACAGAGGGGGTTAGTTTTTGGCAAGGGGGTTAGTTTTTGGCAAGGGGCAGTTTTTGGAAGAGGTCTACATCCCCAAGAGGTCTACATCCCCAACTGCGACCGCAAGGGCCTCTACAAACGCAAGCAGTGCAAGCCGTCGAAGGGGAAGAGGCGTGGGCTCTGCTGGTGTGTGGACAAGCACGGCTTCAAGCTGCCTTGATCAGACTACATGCACCACGATGCCCAATGCCACACCTTTGAGAGCGACTGACGTCCCTCTCTCCCCCCAAGCCCCCCTCCCTGCCCTCCCACCATCGACAGCGGACTTCCCTCCGAGCCTGGTCGACATCTGAAGACTCTACACTCTGGCCAGGAGTGCGACACGGAGCCTAAAGCAGAGTGACTTTACAAAATTGTATACTATTATTTCTTTCTGGGACATCGGTTTTGTCAACCTACCACACGCTGGGTTTTTATTTACTTTGGTCCTCTATGGAAACATCATCTGAAGTTGCTCATGAACATTTGATTCACAGAGAGAGAGAAAGAGGTAGAGGGGCCTCGATATTGGGTAACTTTGGTGTCTGTCAGCGTTTGGGACCCCCGTGTGAGATGCATTTGCCCCTCGGGTTAGATGACGAGGGAAGGGTCTCTCTGGGGTACAAGACCACGGCTGGGGACATCTTGTAGGGTAGACCAGGGCAGCGTGAATGTGCAGGGAAGGAACTGCAGATGCTGGTCTACATGCAGGATGAGACACGGGATGCTGGAGTGGCTCAGCGGGACAGGCGACATCTGTGGAGAGAAGGAATGGGCGACGTTTCGGGTCGAGACCCTGAGAGAATGGAGCGGCTGGGCTTGTACACTCTGGAGTTTAGAAGGATGAGAGGGTATCTCATTGAAACATATAAGATTATTAAGGGCTTGGACACGCTAGAGGCAGGAAACGTGTTCCCGATGTTGGGGGAGTCCAGAACCAGGGGCCACACACAGTTTAAGAATAAGGGGTCAGCCATTTAGAACGGAGATGAGGAAAAACCTTTTCTCACAGGGAGTGGTGAGTCTGTGGAATTCTCTGCCTCAGAGGGCGGTGGAGGCCGGTTCTCTGGATATTTTCAACAGAGAGCTAGATAGGGCTCTTAAAGATAGCGGAGTCAGGGGATATGGGGAGAAGGCAGGAACGGGGTACTGATTGGCAATGGTCAGCCATGATCACATTGAATGGCGGTGCTGGCTCGAAGGGCCGAATGGCCTACTCCTGCACCTATTGTCTATTGTCTATATATTGGTGGTGTGTATATGTTGGTCGGGGGTATAGGTTAGTGAGGGGTATATATTGATGATTTGTATATATTGGTGGTAAATATATTGGTCGGGTGTATGTACTGGTGGGTTGCCTATATTGGTGGGGAACACATATTGGTTGGATGTATACAGTATATTTGTGGGGTCAAGGAAAGAGCGTTCACGTCGCGGCCCTGTTTCCACCAATCTTTTCACCACCGCGCACAAGAAGCACGAGAAGCGCAAGACAGACACCATTGTATGCAGATGCCGAGAAGTGTGTTCAGCTCTGGCTGAACAACTTCTAATCTTGTGTGTGGACTCGATAAGAAGAAGTATATTTGTCAGATGCATATATTGTTGGGATGTGTATATTTACCCAGTGTATATATTGACCAGGTGTTTATATTGTGTAGGAAGGAACTGCAGATGCTGGTTTACACCAAAGATGAACACAAAATGCTGGAGTAACTCCACAGGACAGGCAGCATCTCTGGATAGAAGGAATGGGTGACATTTTGAGTCAAGAATCAGGGGAGATGGAGACACCGAGATAAGGAACGGTAAGGTGTGAAAATAAGATCAAAAGAGATGGGGTTCAAGGAAAATGTAGATCGTTGTTAGCTAGGAGGAGGTGAAAACAAAGCAAACAGAGATTAAATGTAATCGGGGACAGTCAGACTGGTTGGAGAACTGGGAAGGGGAGGGATGGAGAGAGAGGGAAAGTAAGGTTTACTTGAAGTTAGCAATCAATATTCATACTTGGGTAGGGTATATACAGCATATCGACCAGGAGTAAAGACCCTGAAGTGTAATTCCTGTGTGTTTACTCAAAGGCCCTCCCAGAAAAATGGAATCAATGACATGACCACCAGTACTGCCACCTGGACTGACCTTCTGGCAATATTGTTGCTGCTAATTCCTCTCCTGTTGCTTTCACCACAGCCTATCGATGACTCCCAATTCACACATCACTGGGATCCTTCTATAGAAAAACACTCTTCTGCATCTCCTTCCAGAGGTGCTGCTCTGTAACTATCCTCCTCACTATCAGTGACAATACAGATTTTCATGGCATCTGCAAACTTACCAATCCAACCTTCTGAATTAATATCCAAATTGTCAACACGTATGACAGAAAGGGTTCCCGCACTGAGCCCTGTGGTACATCACTGGTCACAAACGTCCAATCACACCTCCACTTTCATCTTCTGCCAGATATTATCAAGCCAATTTTGGATCCAATTTGCTAACTTGGACTGGGTCCATGGACTATAACATTTATAATCAGTCTCCTATTAGGGTTATTGACAGAGCCATTACTGCAATCCATGTAGATTACATCAACCACATTATCTGCTCCCATAAATGTTGTTACTTAAAAATTTGACAAAACCTCTCTACACACTAGGGGAAGTTTACAGAGTCCAATTAACCTACAAATCCTGACATACGTTTGGGATGTGGGATGAATCCGCAGCACCTGGAGAAAACCCACGGAGTCATGCGGAGAATGAGAAAACTCCATACAGACAGCACCCGAGATCAGAATTAAACTCAGGTATGTGGCGCTGTGAGGTAGCAGCTCTATCAGCTGCACCACAATGCCATCCATTCTGACAGAATCTTCCCCAACTAAAAACATGTTGTCCATCTTATTTTTGAAGATGCTTTCAATGGTCTGCATCCCAACTACCCAGCTGATTGCTCCTTTCCTGATCAGTGGGCATTGTGCTCCAATCTACCCCCACCCCACCATGTTCTTTTGTTGTAGAAGGCAGTCACAATAAGGTGAAGATTATGCATTTATTTTGACATAGAGTTGGAGATCCTGATGTGCCTTAATATCAACCAGAACAGGAGACACACCAGTGATGCAATGAAAACTGATTTTATTAATATGCTTATAACATGTGTTAATTTTGTGGCTGTGATTTATCTTTTCTTAAATAAATAATCTTCTTAATAACAAGGCACATCAGATGTTTTCTACAGGGGGCGGCAGTGGGGGAGCTGAGAATTTGTTGATACCATCTTTCAGTCCTGCAATATATTTCTAACGGTTGTGTGTTTTCAATCGCTCTATGTCAGATTGCCTCTGAGATTGTAATACAATTTCAACAGTGAGTAATTGATTCTGATCCATCAACCAGTCTGATGCATGCTGCAACATTGGACTGATTTTATTTTCTGACAAAGTTTGAATGCTGCCATTCCTTTTTAACATAACTTGTATCCACAGCTGACAGAGCATCAATCAGTCAGAGAAACGAGCTACACAGCGTAGAACAAGCCCTTTGGCCCAACTCATTCATGCTGACCATGTTGCATAACTGAGCTAGTCCCACACCTGTGCCTAGCCAATATTCCTCCAAACCTTTCCTATCCATGTGAAAGAGTTAATGCAATCAAATCTAAAAGTGTTGACAAAATTGAGTTGTTGTAATTGTTCTTCTTACTAATTTAAGATGGAAACTAAGAACGCATGGTCATGGAAAGACAATAGAGTGACTCTGCGTCAAGTCTGTATAATACTGCTGACTTTGCAGATAAGTAATGCAGTACACAAAATGGAGTAGATGCTGTTGTTTTAATATAGAAATTAATATGGAAGCTTGCAGTAATAACATGTACTTGTTCAAGGCCATGAAGAAAGATGATGAGCCAAGATTAAAAATATATATAGCTGACACTGAAAAGATAAGCAATAACTTGTAATTGGAGGAGCCTGATTTAGACCCAGCTTTTCTTTTATTTTGAAAGGCTGTAGAATATTTCAGTCATGCCATATTCAGACTTGGTAGGAGTGTGTTATTGATAAGAAAAATGTATAACTGTACTAACTTTGCTTTGTTCAGTGAGTGGAGCCTGGGGAGCATTGTGTAAAGAGATGTTCACTTTGCACCAGGCACCCGCCACTCCCGTATGACGATCGATTAAAGATTGGCCTGGTTTACCTTTAACCATTGTGTTGTTGTCTGCTTTAAGGTTCGAACTTTGACACATGCACCTATCGAAATGTTTTATTCATATTGTCACTGTACCTGCCTCCATCACTTCCTCTGACAGCTCTTTCCATGTATGCATCACCTTCTCTCCTCTGGTCTCTTTTAAATCTTTCCCTTCTCACTGTAAATCCATGCCCTCTCGTTTTAGTCAGTCTTACCCTGGGGAATAGACTGGTTACTCACCATATCTATGCCATTAATAATATTATAAACCTAAATAAGGTCACATCTCTGTTTCCTTCCTCCAGGGGAAAATGGCCTGTTGTATCCAACGTTGCCTTAGAGCTCAAATGCCCCCCCCCCCCCCCCCCCCATAGCAATTCTTGCATCGTTTCTACTTTAATGGCATCTCCCCCATAATAGGGTAACCAGAATTGTACACTGTACTCCAAATCCTGGCCCTACCATTAACAGCACAGCTGTAGCCTGTCATTCCAACTACTGTGTTCAATGTCTTGACCGAGGAAGGGAAGCATGTCAAATGACTTCACCAACCTTTCTACCAATGTTACCACTTTCACGGAACTATGTACCTCCACTGCATGCTACCTCTGTACTGTAACACTCCCCAGGCCTATATCATTTACTGTGTGTGTTCTGCCATGGGTTGTCTTACCAAAATGCGACAGCTCATATTTAACTGAATTAAAGTCTGCCATTCCTTGGCCTATTGGCCAACGGAACAGGATCTGTTGTAACCTCAGATACCTTCTTCACTGTCCATTATTACATCAATTTTGGTTTATCAGCAAACTTACTAACCATGCTGCCGACATTCATATCCAAATCATTCATATAATGAACATCTGTGGACGCAGCACCGATCCTTGCACTACCCCATTTGTTACAGGTCTCTGGTCTGAAAAACAACTCTCTATCACCAGCCTCTGTCTCCAATCTTCAAACCAATTTTCCATCCATCCAGCTGGTGTCCCCTGGATCCCATATGATTTAACCTCACCCAGCCTACCATGCAGTTTCTTCTCAACGCCTTGTGACTGCTCATGTGAAAGTGCTTTTATTTTAAATCTCAATCATACTTACACTGAATTTATATCATGTCGTAACCTTGCCTCTTCTGTTTTGCAATGTTGATAGAGTTGCAGTTTTAGGATATAACAGAGGCAGTGGGATACACCAAGACGAAGTATTAATTTCTGTCATTTGGGCATCAATGCATGGCCACTACTGGCCATTCACCACAGGTGAGTGTGTATTTTCTCTTGAAAGGATAAAGGGCTCTTAAGAAAAGAGTTTAATATCAACCATATTGGTGAGGAAGATGTAGAGTGAGTAAAAACTATGGATTCACCATGGTGCCAGATTCAGCCTCGCCTTCCCACTTCTGAGAACTGATAAACATATCCATCCTGATTACATTGTTGGGTTACAGTCAGTCTACCTTTGTTGATTGTGGGTGGAATTCAACAGTACAGCCTTAATAACTCAGGCCCACACATCTTTTAACAGTTTGGGATATTAAGAAACCACATTTCCACAAGTTTAGAAAATTTTATTATTAAATGTTGAACTAGTTTTAAATCCCCAATTATCTTTCTGATTTGTAAAGATTCGTACTGTGTTTGGTATGACACAAGTTCTCATTTTTGGGATCTACTCTCCAAAGGGTTTCTGCTGCCGGAAACATGTTCATGGTTGGATCATTCTATTTGGTCTTTTTGTACTTCTCACGGAGGATGCACTATACACTATAACACCATTTAAAGGACATCTAGACAGGTATATGGAGAGAAACCGTTTTGAGTGATATGGGCCAAACGCAGGAAGACGGCAGATGGATGGGACATTTTGATCTGCAAAGGCAAGATGGGCTGAAAGGCCTGTTTCCATGCTGTACCACTCTATGACTCAAAGGTTAGGGTTGGGAAAATACTATTTTCCTCACTATCAACAACACCACCAATGCCCGTGTCATCTGGGCTTGATATCAGTGGAAATTGGTGGGGCTGTCAACAGCAAGGAAATAACCTTTTGCTACAGAATGACACTAATCCATTTGTCCGAATCTGGGCAGACCAGTGCCAGATGCAAGTTAATTCTGAAGTGTAAGATGATGAACTTTGAGGGTCTAATAAAGAATACATCTATCTATATTACAAAAACTCTGTTCTTGACCGGTTTTGGTGATCTGTGCTGTGATTTCCGAGAGAATGCCGCCACCTACGGCCGTCATTTTTGGCCACCTCGCTCAGAGCCCCCCTCCGCCGTATGTGTGCCGAGGATATTTCCCGTCGATGAAATATGACAGAGATATTAATGATTTTACAAAATTCCCCATTCTCTCTGCTTCCCCCGCTGGCGGCAGGGGGGAGGGACTATAAAACCAGGAAGTGGTGTGCCTCAATCAGTGTCTGCAAGCTGGAGGAAGGCAGAGGGTCACGTTTCTCTGAGCTGTGAATAAAACTGAACAAATGTCCACACAACTCTGAGTAAGTACCCTTAATGTGGTTTGAAAGTGAAAATATGGTTAAAGTAAAAAAGCACTGCCTGCAAATGGTTGTTTGGGTTGAAATAAAAAGGAACTCTCTCTCTCCCCTCCTCTCCTCTTCCCCCCCCCCCCTCCTCCTCTCCCCCCCTCTCCTCCCCCTCACCTCACCCCCTCTCAGCATACCCCCTCACTCCCCTCTCCTCTTCCCCCCCTCTCCTCTTCCCCCCTCTCCTCTCCCCCCCCCTCTCCTCCATCCCCCCTCTCCTCTCTCCCCCCTCTCCTCTCTCTCTCCTCTCCCCCCTCCCCCCTCCCCCCTCTCTCTCTCTCCCCTCTTTTTCTCCCCCTCCTCCCCTCTATCCCCTCCCCCACCGTCCCACCCCTAACCCCCCCTCGCTTCCACACACCCCATACCCCCTTCCCTCCACCCTCCCTGCTCCCCACCTCTCCCCCTCCCCTCACCCCCCTCTCAACACACCCTCTCTCTCCCCCTCTCCTCTCTCCCCCCTCTCCTCTCTCCACCTCTCTCCTCTCCCCCCCTCTCCTCTCTCCCCCCTCTCCTGTCCCCCCCTCTCTCCCCCTCTCTCTCTCCCATCTTTTTCTCTCCCTCCTCCACTCCATCCCCTCCTCCACCGTCCCTCCCCTAAACCCCCCTCCCCTCCACACACCCCTACCCCCTTCCCTCCACCCTCCCTCCCCCTCCCTGCTCCCCACCTCTCCCCGTCCGCTCACCTCACCTCACCCCGCCTCTCAGCACACCCTCTCTCCCCCCCTCTCTCCCGCCCGCCCCCCTCCCCTTCTCTCCCCCCTCCCCTCCCCCACCCTCCCCTAAACCCCCTCCCCTCTACACCCCCTACCCTCTTCATTCCACCCTCCCCCCTCCCTCCCCCTCCCTGCTCCCCACTTCTCCCCCTCACCCCCCTCTCAGCACCCCCTCTCTCTCTCCTCCCCCCCCTTTACCCACCCACCCTTCCTCTTCTCCTCCTCCCAACCTCCTCTCCCTCTTGCCCCTCTCTCTGTGTTTCTGTCTCTCTCTCTCTGTCTCTGCCCCTTCTCTCTCTGCCCTCACTCTCATCCCCCCCCCCCCCTCCCCTCTAGATGTGACTGCAAGTTGGGGGCTATGCGTCAGTAGATACGGTGGTTATGGGGTAAAAGGATCAAATTATTAATATTATATCAAGGGGGGTAATTAGCGTGAGTGCGGGGGGGGGGGGGGTAGTTAGTGTGTGTGATGCTGCATGCCACCTCCCCCCCCCACAACCGCACGTTGGGGGAACAGACCCAACGGGTCTGCACTAGGTCTAGTAATCAATATAGACACAAAAAGCTGGAGTAACTCAGCGGGACAGTCAGCATCTCTAGAGAGGAATTGGTGGTTTTTCGGGTCAAGACCCTTCCTCAGACTGGTTAGGGATAAGGGAAATGAGAAATATAGATGGTGATGTGCAGAGATAAAGAACAATGAATTATATGAAAAAAAGTAACGATGATAAAGGAAACAGGCCATTGTAAGCTATTTGTAGGGTGAAAATGCAAAGCTAGTGCAACTTGGGTGGGAGAGGGATAGAGAGAGAAGGAATGCCAGGGCTACCTGAAGCGAGAAATCAATATTTTACTTCGGAGTCACGTGAGTGACTACGTGAAGAACCCCGCCAGGACGCATGCGTGGCATATTGCTACACGCATTGTGAAACAGTCAGGCGGGGTGGAACGACTTTCCCCTGCAGCGGCAGTTTTAAAAGCCGGAACCTGCAGGTAAGAGATACTCTGCGGTCTTTTGTGTTGTTCCCATACTGATTTACAGGTGGGGAGTCAATGGACAAGTCCAAGAAAACAACGAGGGCTGCGACAAAGCTGGCGGGGGAGGACCGCGGAGTTGCGGGCAGCCAGCAGCGGCCTGCGGCACATGAATCACCCGTAATGGGAACAGCTGTGCCCGACTTCGCCTCCGCACCGGCCAGATCCACTACGCGGCCGGGCGGTAAGGCAAAACAAAAAACTAACAAAGTCGTTGACTCAGATGAGTCCGACTTAGAGCAGCCGCAAGCGGCCAGCGACCGGGAGCACTGGAGCCGGATGGAGCGGTGTGTGGAGCACTTGCTCCAACGTGACAGGCTCCGGGAGATGGAGTCTAGTCACTGTGGGCACTATGTTAAACCCACAGCAGCATCTCTTGTAGGGCTGCACAGTGCATCTCCCTCGTCAGAGGGGAGTACTGGGGGTCAGTTCAGGGCTGATCCTGAAGAGGGGTTTGCAGAAGAGAAATCAAGTGTGCAAGGGGTGCAGGAACGTGAAAATCTACTGGACATGGTGTCCAACTTCATACAGCCAGACCAGACTGGCCAAAACCTGGAACAAAAACTAGCTGCCAGTATAGATTATATGTCCTTTAACCAGCTACAGGAACAGGCTGTATTGGACACCACGGCAAGACACTTGGCACCAGGTAACTGTATATCCCTGAATGTTCCTGTTGTAAATAATTGCATATGGAAACATATCGGAGCAGGAGTTAGAGGCATGGAGGTCAAACTCTAAAAGGTACTAAAGCTCCTAACAGCGGGAATAACAGCTTTCGCCCGCACAGTAGATGAGAAGGACATGTCGCAGGACCAACAGGATGCACTGGCACTGCTTTGCAACACACAATATGAAATAAACAGCATCAGGAAGAGTGCCATCCGACCCGCTCTAAACCCAAACTTCGCAGGTCTGTGCAAACCTGGAAACGTAAAACCACCAATTTTACTATTTGGAGGTAACCTGTCGAAGCAAGTCAAGGAGCTCGATGCGGAGGCAAAATCCCTGGGGCTCATAAAAGCGACTTCATCAAAAACCTACTACGGCCATAAACAGCACCCTTACGCACCCACCAGTAGAACAAGACAAACTGGTGAAAGCTCAAAGGTCCGGTACACCGAACATGAGTCTTTTTTAGGCCATGGCCCAGGCCGGCCTTTTTGGAAAATACGCAAACCTCCAACACCAACCCAACCACAAACCCAGACACCGGCGCCTCAACATCAACAAAGGATTTACAAAAAGAAGTAAACCTGCCACTGGTAACTATGGAGGTAGGTGGGTCTGGTTCCCTACAAATTGCAGGGAGCATGGAGGTTGGGGGGAGATTACACTTCTTTCTGGATGCATGGAGTATGTTAACTACCGACACTTATATTTTAAGCAGTATCCAGGGATATACCATAGAATTTATATACATATACAGCCTTCCAGTTCAGCATGTACCAAACCGAATGTTCGTATTTTCAGGTAAAGAAAAATCAGAAGCGCATGCTGAACTGGAACGGCTTTACGCAAAAGGGGTAATTGAAAAATCCCAACACGAATCGCTAGAATTCGTGTCCAATATCTTTACCAAAAACAAAAAAGATGGTGGTTGTCGCATCATCATAGATTTGACCAAATTGAATACATTTGTACAATATATTCATTTTAAAATGGAAACCTTTGTTACTGCAAAACAATTGATTTCCAAAGGTTACTTCATGGCTAGCATCGATTTAAAAGATGCTTACTATTCAGTGCCTATACGAGGTGACCACAGATGTTACTTAAAATTCAACTGGATGGGACAACGCTGGCAGTATAGAGCGCTGCCAAATGAGTTAACATCAGCCCCCAGGCTGTTCACAAAAATTTTGAAACCAGCCCTAGCGTTTCTACGGAAACGAAAACACATGGTCATGGCATATCTAGATGACATACTTATTGTGGGCAAAACTTTGGAATTGGCCAAACAAACTGTAACAGCCACAAAAGAGTTATTTGAAAAACTGGGGTTTGTTATCCATCCAGTTAAATCTAAATTAACGCCTTCCACTACTATGGACTATTTGGGGTTCACCATTGACTCAGTTTACATGTCGGTGACTTTGCCAAAGGGAAAGGCTATAGACTTAATAGAGGCTTGCAATAACCTCATTGACATCAGTAAACCGTCCATCAGATTGGTAGCAAAAGTAATTGGCAAAATGGTGGCTGCTTTTCCAGCCACATCAATTCGGACCTTTACATTACCAAAATTTACAGAGAGCAAAAATACGAGCACTCAAAATTAATGCTGGTCATTTTGACAGACCAATGAAGCTACCAATCAAAGCTATAATGGAACTAAAATGGTGGATAGATAGCATTCGGCTTTGTTTCAATCCAATCATTATCAGCAACCCTTCTATGGTGCTACAAACTGATGCCAGTGCACTTGGTTGGGGTGCCACCAATTCCATCTCCAGCTGTGGAGGTAGATGGACTGCACAGGAGGCATCATTATTACAAACACTGGGCATAAACTACCTGGAAATGTTGGGTGCATTCCATGGCCTAAAGTCATATTGTTCTGGGTTATATCACCAGCATGTTAGACTACAGATTGACAATACCACCGTGGTAGCATATATCAACCACATGGGTGGAAACAAATCGACATCATGTGACAATCTGGCTAATACAATTTGGCAATGGTGTATCCAGAGACATATTTGGATATCAGCTACTTACCTACCAGGTAAACTAAATTTAGTGGCAGACACCAGGTCACGCAAATTTAATGAAAACACCGAATGGATGTTGAATAAAAAAGTATTTGCTGATATTACAGCACGGTATGGAACACCAGATATCGATCTATTCGCATCCAGACTTAATCACCAGTTATCAAACTATGTTTCGTGGGAACCAGACCTTGGGGCAGCGGCGACAGATGCATTTTAGCTGCATTGGGGGAAATTGTTTATTTATGCATTCCTTCCTTTCTGCCTCATCAGTCGGGTATTAAGGAAAATACAGCAAGACTCTGCGTCTGGTATTTTGGTAGTACCCGATTGGCCTACTCAACCATGGTTCCCTGAGATACTCAACATGGTATTAGAACCATGTATCACCATCCCGAATAGACCAGATTTATTGGTTCATCCCGTAACAAGGGATAGCCACCCATGTCATAACTATATGAATTTATTAATTTGTAGAGTCTAAAAATACCTCTACTACAGCTGGGACTGATGGACCGAACAGTGAACATAATTTTGGCGGCCCACAGACAGTCCACCAAAAAACAGTATCTGGTCTATATCAGGAAATGGGAGATGTATTGTCACAGAAACAGCATCACCTACAGATCAATGAACATCCCGTCTAGAAACATAGAAACATAGAAAGTAGGTGCGAGAGTAGACCACCAGGTCCGTCGAGCCCGCACCGCCATTCGCTCATGGCTGAACACTAAACAGACACACTTACCCACAAACAGTAGACACAAGACACAGAACACAAGACACTACCCTCCCCTTTATACCGCTATCACCCCTCTCCACCCCAAAAACCTCGTGATCTCCTGGGGGAGGCAAAAAACCGGATAAAAACCCAGGTCCAATTCGGGAAAAAAATCCGGGAAATTCCTCTCCGACCCCAATCTAGGCGATCGACACTTGTCCAGGAGATCACTCAGGTCTTACTATACTAACCATACCTAGGTCCATATCCCTGCCCTCTCCCCGTAGCCCCTTATCCCCTTGGCAGCTAAAAAACCATCTATTTTAGTCTTAAATATATTTAAAGTTTCTGCTTCCACTGCTCCCTGGGGCAGTGAATTCCATAAATTAACCACCCTCTGGGTGAAGAAGTTCTTCCTCATCTCAGTTTTAAAAGAGCCCCCCCTTATTCTGCAACTATGTCCCCTAGTTCTAGTTTCCCCGATCATTGGGAACATCCTCGGTGCATCCACCCGATCAAGGCCCCTCACGATCTTATATGTTTCAATGAGATCGCCTCTCATTCTTCTAAACTCCAAAGAGTAGAGTTCCAGCCTACTTAACCTTTCCTCATATGTCAATCCCCTCATTGCAGGAATTAATCTTGTAAACCTTCGCTGCACTGCCTCCAGGGCTAGTACATCCTTTCTTAAGTATGGACCCCAGAACTGTACACAGTATTCCAAATGTGGTCTCACTAATACTGTGTACAGCTGCAGCAAGACCTCCGTGTTTTTATACTCAATCCCCCTAGCAATAAAGGCCAAAACTCCATTGGCCTTCCTGATTGCTTGCTGCACCTGCATACTAACTTTTAGTGATTCATGTACTAATACCCCTAGATCCCTTTGCGTTGCATTACAACGCAGCTCCTCCTCATTTAGAAAATAACTTGCCCTATCATTTTTTTTCCCAAAGTGAATGACTTCACATTTATTAGTATTAAACTTCATCTGCCAAGTTGTTGCCCACTCACCTAGCTTATCTATATCCTTTTGCAGACTCTTCCTATCCTCCTCATCCCCTACTTTTCCTCCCATTTTTGTATCGTCCGCAAATTTTGATATATTACACTTGGTTCCCTCCTCCAAATCATTTATATAAATTGTGAACAACTGGGGTCCCAGCACCGACCCTTGCGGAACCCCGCTAGTTACCGGTTGCCATCCCGAGTATGAACCATTTATCCCCACTCTCTGCTTCCTATTTGTTAGCCAATCCTCTACCCATGCTAATATATTACCCCCAATTCCATAATTTTTTATTTTTAGCAATAGTCTCTTATGTGGCACCTTGTCAAAAGCCTTTTGGAAGTCCAAGTATACCACATCCACCGGTTCCCCTTTATCCACCCGGGTTGTTACTTCCTCAAAGAATTCGAGCAAATTCGTTAAACAGGACTTCCCCTTCACAAAACCATGCTGGTTCTGTCCGATGAAGTCATGTTTATCCAAGTGCCCCGTTAGTGTTTCTTTAATAATTGTCTCTAACATTTTACCCACCACCGATGTTAGACTAACCGGTCTATAGTTACCCGCTTTCTGTTTACTTCCTTTTTTAAATATAGGTGTTACATTGGCCATTTTCCAATCCACTGGGACCGTTCCTGCCTCCAGGGAGTTTTGGAAAATTATCACCAATGCATCCACAATCCCCACCGCTATCTCCCTCAAGACCCTTGGATGTAATCCATCAGGCCCAGGGGATTTATCCTCCTTCAGTCTCATTAATTTCCCTAATACCACCTCCTTGGTGATCTTAATAGTATTTAGCTCCTCCATTCCTACCGCCCCCTGTTTATCCAACGTTGGAATATTTTTTGTGTCTTCTATGGTGAAGACTGATACAAAATACTCGTTTAATGCATTTGCCATTTCCATGTTCCCCACCAACAACTCTCCAGTCTCACCCTCCAATGGACCAACGTTCACCTTAGCCACCCTTTTTCTTTTTATATAGCTATAAAAACTCTTACTATTAGTTTTTATGTTGTTTGCTAAATTCCTTTCATAGTCTATTTTCCCCGTCTTAATTAATCTCTTAGTTATTTTTTGCTGACCTTTAAATGCTTCCCAATCCTCTACCCTCCCACTATCTCTGGCTACCTTATATGCCCTTGCCTTCAGCCGAATACTATCCTTTATAGTTTTACTGAGCCATGGAATTCCATGAGCCATGGAATTCCTGGCAGGCCTCCATTATGATGAGGGGCTCAGTTATAGTGCCATCAACTGCGCCAGAAGTGCCCTATCAACTTATCTATGGCAAGGAACAGAGCGTCATTCTGTTGGGACTCACCCCCTGGTAACAAAACTTATGAGGGGAATTTTTAATACCAATCCCCCAAAAACCAGGTACTCTCAAATATGGGTTGTGAGTATTGTCCTGACGATGCTAAGGAATTGGTCTCCAGCAACAGCTCTGTCCCTACATAGACTGACACTGAAAACAGTCATGCTAATGGCTTTGGTCACGGCACAAAGGGTACAGTCGTTACATAAATTAAGACTGGACAACATGACTTCTTCATCTGGAAATATTAAGTTTCATATTTATGAATTAGTTAAGCAGAATAGACAGGGATCAGCAGGCCTCAATTTAGAATTTAGGTCTTACCCAATATATGATCGTCTCTGTATAGTAAGACATTTGTTGTTATACATGGAGAACACGAAAATCATCAGAGGCAATGAGAAGGCACTTTTAATCAGCCACAAGCAACCACACAAAAAAATGACGGTCCAGACCATCTCAAGATGGCTGAAACAGGTTCTAACACAGGCTGGGGTGGATACTAATATTTTTAAATCTCATTCCACCAGGGCTGCAGCTACATCGGCAGCTATGCAGTTGGATGTACCAATGGACCAAATCCTCAAGACAGTAGGATGGTCAGGGGAAAAAACAATCCAACTATTTTTATCATAAACCAGTCATTAAACCTGGAACGTTTGCAGAAACAATTTTAAGTTCTGTAATTTAATTTACCCCATAAATAGGGGCTATAATTTGGTGTTAATAAATTTTTCATGGATTTCAATGTCGGATTCATGTCTAAATTATGTTGACACAATTCCTCCCACAGTCATTAAGGCAGATGTGAGGCATGGACTCGTTTCCACGGCATGAAATCACAGAGCTTTGAAAATCTTCACGTAGTCACTCACGTGACTCCGAAGTAAAATAGTAAGATTAAACGAGAACTTACCAGTTCGAAGTTTGATCGTTATTTTATGAGGAGTACGTTGAGGGAATACGTGCCCTCCGCTCCCACCCATGATCATATACTCAAATGGTATTTCTTCTCTAATCTTACTATGTTCAGTCATTAGTTATCTGTCATTTCACCGCTGTTTTGAAGAATGACACGCATGCGTCCTGGCGGGGTTCTTCACGTATTCCCTCAACGTACTCCTCATAAAATAACGATCAAACTTCGAACTGGTAAGTTCTCGTTTAATCTTACTATTCATACCACTGGGCTGCAAGCTGCCCAAGCAAAAATAATGAATAGTAAGAGTAGAGCGAGTGTTGAGGAATAGAGGGATTATAGCAAAGATACAAAAAGTTGTAGGAACTCAGCGGGCCAGACAGCCTTTCTGGAAAAAAGGAATAATTTATGTTTCTAGTCGAGACCATTCATCACTCGGGATTATCCTGGTTCAAAATTCCTTGAAGGTAACAGCGTACGTGGATAAGGTGCCTTGAGCTGCCAGTTCACCTGATGTGAAATAGATACCCAGCGTAGCAGTTGTGAGATGGAATCAGAGTGATGCAGCACAGATACAGGCCCGTAAGACCACAGAGTCTATGTCAACGAAGACCCCTGTTCGTTCATATCATCTACTCCCACGTATTCTACCACCTCTTATGATTTGATTTGGGAACTACTTAATTAACTGTGAAGCATTTGGGGAAACAGAGGGTACAGTGTTATCTTTGTCATGCACCTACATGTTCTCTTCCCTGAGCAATAGTGACTTTCTTTGCACACATTGTGGGTTTTAATCGCACTTGAAACTTACACAATGGTTACACAGGATGGAATGAGATTATTCAGCCTGTTGTGTACTGCTTTCAAAAGCTGTAGCATGAAAAGAACAGTGAAACAGTTTAGGAATCACCAGCTCACACTGCACCTTGTGCCGGCTTCTTGTGGTCAATGAGCAAGATCATGGTGGTCAGGGCAGTTATGGTGGCACAGCGGTAGAGTTGCTGCCTTACAGCAAAATGCAGCGCCAGAGACCCGGGTTCGATCCTGACTACGGGTGCTGTCTGTATGGAGTTTGTACGTTCTCCCCGTGATCTGTGTGGGTTTTCTCCGAGGTCTTCGGTTTCCTCCCACACTTCAAAGACGTACAGGTTTGTAGGTTAATTGGCATGATTAAAATGTAAAATTGTCCAAGTTAGTGATATGCAGAGCACTGCCCAGCCGACTACAAAATTCAGAAGGTTTAGAAGGTTCATGTGTTAAATTGTGCAAGAGTCTTGAATACAAAAAACTCTAGATATCAGGCCTGCCTGATACCAGTCAGTAGCACCATTTGTAGTCTGTGCTAATACTGGAGAAAGATTGCAGTCACATTTACTCATGACTTCATTGGCTGCTAAATTTATAGCCAACATCCTGAGTTAATGGCATGTCCATAAACACTGCAATCAAACTATCACAGGCTCATTCCGTGTTTGACAGTAATAGAAAAAAGGCCCATCTCTGTGATATAATGGAGGGGAGACCATTAACAGACTCATTTGCTGCGTCAGTGCAGTCACTCTAATTCCATGCACAACCTTCCGGATCAAATTAATAACAGTATCGGTTTCCAAATGCCACTGTCCCTGCTCAGGAAGTGTTTGATAGAAAAGGTATAAGGAAGAAACTTCATTCTTTAACCAACACATCACTTACCCCTCACTGCTTGATTCTACAATGTTTAGGGAATTTTACTTTACAGCTAAACTAACTTGTCCCTGCCCAGGAAGTGCAGAGTGTGCTTTAATGTCTAGTATTTGCCACGAGAGTGTTAAGACAGTGTGGAGAGTAGTTGTCATACCTATCAGAATACTTTCTTTAGCACATCTGTAGAAGCTGAGAGAATTTTCGTGGACATGCTGAATCTTCTCTGATGGCTAAGTAAATACACTGATGCGCTTTCTTAATCACGACATCAGTGTGATCTCCGTGCCTGAACCCTCCCTCTAACATCGACCAAAATGAGTTGCTTTGAAAGATTGGTAATAGTCCACATCTGTGCTAGTGTTTGGGACAATCTAGACCCCCTGCAATGTGGTAAAATAAGCACTACATTCAGTGCTGGGTCACCGCGACAATAGAAAGCTATGTGACAGTCAGGACGCTATTCATTGACCACAGCTCAGCCTTCAACATCACAATATCAATAAGATTATCCCTAAACTACATGCACCTGGGTTTGGAGCCTCCATCTGCAATGCAACTAGCTTCTGGATTCGCAGCCAGTAAATCTCAGTCAGTTAGAATTGGTCACATTTCCTCTATCGGCTTTGCTGATGCGACAGTGAGAGTAGGAATGGAGCAAGGTGGAGGATAAATGCGTGGCTGAAGGACTGGTGCAGAGGGCAGGGATTCAAATTTCTGGATCATTGGGACCTCTTTTGTGGAAGGTGCGACCTGTACAAAAAGGATGGGTTGCACTTGAACCTGAGGGGGACCGATATCCTGGCGGGGAGATCTGCAAAGGCTACTGGGGAGACTTTAAACTAGAATGGTTGGGGGGAGGGACTCAAATAGAGAAAGCTATTAGACAGTGTGTGAGGCAGGAGGCAGAGAAGGAAAGCATTCAGACCCAACATGTAGGGGGGAAAGAAGAAAACAATAATAAACAGAGAATAAGAGGTGGTGGGGTTCTTAAATGGGTGAGCAGAGAAACAGAGGGGTGTAAAATTCGGGCGGAAGCAATAGGTAGCAAGGTGAAAAGTAAAAGTGGCAGGCAGACAAATCCAGGGCAAAAATCAAAAAGGGCCACTTTTCAACATAATTGTATAAGGGGTAAGAGCGTTGTAAAAACAAGCCTGAAGGCTTTGTGTCTCAATGCAAGGAGCATTCGTAATAAGGTGGATGAGTTGAACGTGCAGATAGCTATTAATGATTATGATATAGTCGGGATCACGGAGACATGGCTCCAGGGTGACCAAGGCTGGGAGCTGAACATCCAGGGATATTCAATATTCAGGAGGGATAGAGAGAAAGGAAAAGGTGGTGGAGTAGCGTTGCTGGTTAGAGAGGAGATTAACGCAGTGGAAAGGAAGGACATTAGCTTGGAGGATGTGGAATCGGTATGGGTAGAACTGCGAAACACTAAGGGGCAGAACACGCTGGTGGGTGTTGTGTACAGGCCACCTAGCAGTAGTAGTGAAGTTGGGGATGGCATCAAACAGGAAATTAGAAATGCGTGCAACAAAGGCAAAACAGTTATAATGGGTGACTTCAATCTACATATAGATTGGGTGAATCAAATTGGCAGGGGTGCTGAGGAAGAGGATTTCTTCGAATGTATGCGGGATAGTTATCTAAACCAACATGTAGAGGAACCAACGAGAGAGCAGGCTATTCTAGACTGGGTATTGAGTAATGAGGAAGGGTTAGTTAGCAGTCTTGTTGTGCGTGCCCCCTTGGGCAAGAGTGACCATAATATGGTTGAGTTCTTCATTAGGATGGAGAGTGACATTGTTAATTCAGAAACAACGGTTCTGAACTTAAAGAAAGGTAACTTTGAGGGTATGAGACGTGAATTGGCCAAGATTGACTGGCAATTAGTTCTAAAAGGGTTGACGGTGATATGCAATGGAAGGTATTTAAAGTCTGCATGGATGAACTACAAAAATTGTTCATCCCAGTTTGGCAAAAGAATAAATCAGGGAAGGTAGTGCATCCGTGGATAACAAGGGAAATCAGGGATGGTATCAAAGCAAAAGATGATGCGTACAAATTAGCCAGAAAAAGCAGCATACCAGAGGACTGGGAGAAATTCAGAGACCAGCAGAGGAGAACAAAGGGCTTAATTAGGAAAGGGAAAATAGATTATGAAAGAAAACTGGCAGGGAACATAAAAACTGACTGCAAAAGTTTTTATAGATATGTGAAGAGAAAGAGATTAGTTAAAACAAATGTAGGTCCCTTGCAGTCAGAAACAGGTGAGTTGATCATGGGGAACAAGGATATGGCAGACCAATTGAATAACTACTTTGGTTCCGTCTTCACTAAGGAAGACATAAATAATCTGCCGGAAATAGCAGGGGACCGCGGGTCAAAGGAGATAGAGGAACTGAGTGAAATCCAGGTTAGTCGGGAAGTGGTGTTGGGTAAATTGAATGGATTAAAGGCCGATAAATCACCAGGGCCAGATAGGCTGCATCCCAGAGTACTTAAGGAAGTAGCTCCAGAAATAGTGGACGCATTAGTGATAATTTTTCAAAACTCTTTAGATTCTGGAGTAGTTCCTGAGGATTGGAGGGTAGCAAACGTAACCCCACTTTTTAAGAAGGGAGGGAGAGAGAAAACGGGGAATTACAGACCAGTTAGTCTAACATCGGTAGTGGGGAAACTGCTAGAGTCAGTTATTAAAGATGGGATAGCAGCACATTTGGAAAGTGGTGAAATCATTGGACAAAGTCAGCATGGATTTACGAAAGGAAAATCATGTCTGACGAATCTTATAGAATTTTTCGAGGATGTAACTAGTAGAGTGGATAGGGGAGAACCAGTGGATGTGTTGTATCTGGACTTTCAGAAGGCTTTCGACAAGGTCCCACATAAGAGATTAGTATACAAACTTAAAGCACACGGTATTGGGGGTTCAGTATTGATGTGGATAGAGAACTGGCTGGCAAACAGGAAGCAAAGAGTAGGAGTAAACGGGTCCTTTTCACAATGGCAGGCAGTGACTAGTGGGGTACCGCAAGGCTCAGTGCTGGGACCCCAGCTATTTACAATTTATATTAATGATCTGGATGAGGGAATTGAAGGCAACATCTCCAAGTTTGCGGATGACACTAAGCTGGGGGGCAGTGTTAGCTGTGAGGAGGATGCTAGGACACTGCAAGGTGACTTGGATAGGCTGGGTGAGTGGGCAAATGTTTGGCAGATGCAGTATAATGTGGATAAATGTGAGGTTATCCACTTTGGTGGCAAAAACAGGAAAGCAGACTATTATCTAAATGGTGGCCGATTAGTAAAGGGGGAGATGCAGCGGGACCTGGGTGTCATGGTACACCAGTCATTGAAAGTAGGCATGCATGTGCAGCAGGCAGTGAAGAAAGCGAATAGTATGTCAGCTTTCATAGCAAAAGGATTTGAGTATAGGAGCAGGGAGGTTCTACTTCAGTTGTACAGGGTCTTGGTGAGACCACACCTGGAGTATTGCGTGCAGTTTTGGTCTCCAAATCTGAGGAAGGACATTATTGCCATAGAGGGAGTGCAGAGAAGGTTCACCAGACTGATTCCTGGGATGTCAGGACTTTCATATGAAGAAAGACTGGATAGACTTGGCTTATACTCGCTAGAATTTAGGAGATTGAGAGGGGATCTTATAGAAACGTACACAATTCTTATGGGGTTGGACAGGCTAGATGCAGGAAGATTGTTCCCGATGTTGGGGAAGTCCAGGACAAGGGGTCACAGCTTAAGGATAAGGGGGAAATCCTTTAGGACCGAGATGAGAAGAAACTTTTTCACACAGAGTGGTGAATCTCTGGAACTCTCTGCCACAGAGGGTAGTTGAGGCCAGTTCATTGGCTATATTTAATAGGGAGTTAGATGTGGCCCTTGTGGCTAAAGGGATCAGGGGGTATGGAGAGAAGGCAGGTACAGGATACTGAGTTGGATGATCAGCCATGATCATATTGAATGGCGGTGCAGGCTCGAAGGGCCGAATGGCCTACTCCTGCACCTATTTTCTATGTATCTATGTATCTAATCTGGATTTACTGCCGCGACCCTCGCTCTGCTGATGAACAACGACAGGACGAATCATTTACATAGACCAGTCACTAACACTGATTAACTGTCCCAGTCCTCGTTCTGCTGATGAACAAGGGCGGAACCAAAGATACTAGTCTGCTCTACAATCTTTGGACGGAACTAGTCAATCGGACCAGCCCGGAATTACTGGCTCGGCTCCTCGCCCCCCACCCAGCCCTCCCTCTGTTTAAGAGCAACAGGACACTAACTGGGAATTACAACGTCAGCCCTCCCTCTGCTGGTGAACAACAGTACTAGTCACTGACCCGGAGTAACTGCCCCGGCCACTCGGCCCCACGCTCTCCTGCCCTCCCTCTGCTGATGTACGACAAGATCAGTCACTCGCCCGGAGTTATTGCCTCCGGCCACACGGCACCCTCGCCCCCGGGGCCTCCCTTTGCTGATGAACGAGAACAGGACCACTCACTAACCCGGAGTTACTGCGCCGGCCACTCGGAGCTTTGCCCATCGCCAGCCCTCCCTCCACATACAGGACCAGTGACTAGTTACTGCTCCGGCCGCACACCCCGGCCTTCTCTCTGCTGATGAACGACAGGACCACTCATTGACTGGCTGGCAGTTACTGCCTCGGCCACTCACCCCACGGCCCTCCCTCTAGTGATGAACGACAGGACCCCTCATTGACTGGCTGGCAGTTACTGCTCCGGCCGCGGCTTTGATCTTTGGCGTTGACGCCGGCAACGCGCGCTAGACGTGACGCCGCGCTGGTGACGCCCGACGACATGTGACCGCCGACGTGCCTGTCACGGCTGACGTCATTGTGGGCGCCAAATTTTTAATCCGTTGGAGAAAGGCGCGAGCGGCTTGACGGGAGAAGAGGACAGGAGAGCGGGGAGAGAGGAGTGAAGGTGGGCCGGTGAGTGATTGGAGGGTGAAAGAAGAGAATAGAGGGGACAGCAGGGAGGAAAGGGGGGGAGCGGTGGTGGAGAAGAATGAGAGGGTAGTGCGAGAGAGACAGAGAGGGGGAAGATGGGCCGGTGGAGGGCGAGAGACTGCCTGAGGGAGGGGGAATTGAGGTGGTGGGGAAGAATGAGGGGACGGTGGGAGAGTGTGTAAGAAACAACTGCAGATGCTGGCTTAAATCGACACAAAATGCTGGAGAAACTCAGCGGGTGAGGCAGCATCTCTAGAGAAGGAATGGGCGACGTTTCGGGTCGAGACCCTCTGTCAGGGGAGGGGGCGAGACAAAGATAGAATGTAGTCGGAGACAGTAAGATATTGGGAGAACTGGGAAGGGGACGGAGAGAGAAAACAAGGGCTATCTGAAGTTAGAGGAGTCAATGTTCATACCGCTGGGGTGTGAACTACCCAAGCGAAATATGAGGTGCTGTTTCTCCAATTTGCGCTGGGCCTCACTCTGACAATGGAGGACGTCCAGGACAGAAAGGTCAGATTGGGAATGGGAGGGGAAGTTGACAGACGGGAGAGGGCGAGTGTGACAGATTGGAGGGAGTGAGAGGTTATTCCCAGTTGCGCCCCACTTTCTCAGGCAGCCTGTTACAACACCTCTGGAAAAATCTGCATTTAAGATTTCCTTTAAATTTCGCCCTGACTATGTACAACACACCCGTGAGGCTACGTTTAGAGTATTGTGTTCAGTTTTGGTCACCCTGTTAGTGTTATAGGAAAGATGTTGTTAAACCGAAAAGGGTGAATAGAACATTTATGAGAACATTACCGAGGCTCGAGGGCCTGAGTTATAGGCAGAGGTTGAGCAGGCTGGGGCTTTATTCCTTGGAGCACAGGATGACGAGAGGTGATCTTATAGAGGTGTATAAGATATGAGAGGCTTAAATAGCATAAATGCACAGTCTTTTACCCTGTAGAGGAATCAGAAACCAGAGGACATGGGTTTAAAGTGAGGGTGCAAATTTTAATAAGAACCTGAGGGGCAACTTTTTTTACACTAAGGGTGGTAGGGATATGGAGTGAGCTTCCAGAGAAGGTAGTTAAGGCAGGTTCTATCACAATGTTTAAAACACATTTGGGCAGGTACATGGATTGGATAGGTTTAGAGTGATAAGGGCCAAATGCAGGCAGGTGGGATTTGTATAGATGGGGCATGTTGGTTGGCATGGATAAGTTGGGCCGAAGGGCCTGGTTCCCTGTTGTGTGACTGATAGAAACATAGAAAAATAGGTGCAGGAGTAGGCCATTTGGCCCTTTGAGCCAGCACTAGCATTCAATATGATCATGTTCAAGAAGGAACTGCAGATGCTGGAAAATCGAATGTAGACAAAAGTGCTGGAGAAACTCAGCGTCTATGGAGCGAAGTAAATAGGCATCGTTTCTGGCCGAAACCCTTCTTCAGACTGATCATGTCTGATCATCTAAAATCAGTTCCTTGTTCCTGCTTTTTCCCCATATCCCATGATTCCTTTTGCCCAAAGAGCTAAATCTAACTCTTGAAAACATCCAGTGACTTGGCCTCTACTGCCTTCCGTGGCAGAACGCTCTGGGTGAAGAGGTTTTTCATCATCTCAGTCCTAAATGGCCAACCCCTAATTCTTAAATTGTGACCCCTGGTTCTGAACTCCCCCAACACTAGGAAAATTTTTCCTGCACCTAGCCTATCCAATCCTTTACGAATGTTATATATTTCTATAAGATCCCCTCGCATCCATCTAAATTCCAGTGAATACAAGCCCAGTCAGTCCATTCTTTCATCATGTCAGTCCTGCCATTCCGGGAAATAACCTGGTGAACCTACGCTGCACTCCCTCACTAGCAATAATATCCTTCCTCAAATTAGGAGACCAAAATTGCACGCAATACTCCAGGCGCAGTATCACCAGGCCTTGTACAACTGCAGTAGGACCTCCTTGCTCCGAAACTCAAATCCGCTTGTAATGAAGGCCAACGTGCCATTAACTTTGTTCACTGCCTGCTGTACCTGCTTGCTTACCTTCAGTGACTGATGTACAAGCACACCCAGATCTCCCCTTTTCCTAATCTGACACCATTCAGATAATAATCTACTTCCCTGTTCTTGCCACTTCACATTTATCCACATTATACTGCATTTGCCCACTCACCCAACCTATCCAAGTCATCCTGCAGCCTCATCACAGCTCATGTTTCCTCATGAGAGAGAAAACAGGGAATTATAGACCAGTTAGCCTGACATCGGTGGTGGGGAAGATGCTGGAGTCGATCATAAAAGATGAAATAGCGGCACATTTGGATAGCAGTAACAAGATCAGTCCGAGTCAGCATGGATATATGAAAGGGAAATCATGCTTGACTAATCTTCTGGAATTTTTTGAGGATGTAAAAGGGCTGTCTCATGGGAGGAGCTGACCCACGAGGTACCCCGAGTGAAAGACTCGTGGTTGTGTACGAGATCCCAAGTGTATGATCAAGAGTTTAACCGAGTTCCCACGGGTATGACAAGTTTGCCATTTACTTGTCATTTCTGCGATGTTCCAAGTTCATCTCCTGAGTTACTCTTGAGCCAATCCTGATTGAAGGTTTATTTTAATAAGCAACAGTGTTATGTTTTAATAAGCAACAGTGTTAAAGAAGACCTCTCCATCCTGTGGCTTTGTTTTAAAGATAGAATTCAGCGCGACCGCATCTATTGATGTGACCTTCAAGTGCCAGAGCAGTTATACTTATGATTTGTTTGAAACACACAGATTTGATATATTTTAATTGAATTTACTGCCATGTCTACACACTGCGGGGAGACGGGAGATGAAATCTTTGAATGTGGACGGATGTGCACATCAGATTGTTGGGAGACGGAGCTCAGGGTTCGCCTCCTGAGCTGCTTTGGTGCCCAGGCGTGAGTTGAGGTGGAGAGAGGTTGGGGGTGGGAGGGGGTGTAGGGATCTGTCTGGGGTGACATGGCTCTTGGGTTAGGCTGGGATCATTCTCTGCGGGATGATCTTAGTGCGGGAGACAAGTGTAGGAGAGGTGTACTGACTGTGTGGGCAGACACTTTAGAAATGATTGCCCACCAGTCTCAAAAGCCGCTGTGTCTCCCTGTCCCTGGGATAGCAGGGGGCGATCAAACAGCACAATACCCACCTCCCCCTCCACGCCAACACGAAGGGCAATGATCCCAAGGCTTTAGCGTCAGAAACAGCGGGCAGGCGACAATCACCTGCCATAACGCGAGAGAGATCATGCACTATTGTAGGTCTCCTTTGCACATCGGTGTTTCTGTCTTTCTCCACTCATTGTTGGCCCTGTCTGTCGCCACCCCCACCCACACCCCTCTGCTTCCCGGCCATGTGTGTGACCCCTTCCCTCCCCTCTCCAGCTCCCCGCCCATTGCACCGGGCGCGGGGGCTTTGCACTGTCTTCACATCGGCGATGCCAGCAGGACAGTGCCAGTCGCTCCCTTCAGTTTCCCAGGGGGTCGGGACGGGACTGGAGTTGGGAGGGAAAGGTGATGGGGGGGGGGAGATGGGTGGGTTAGATGAGCAGGAGAGTGGGGTTGTTTGCAGTTGCAGAGGGAGGGGGCAAGGGCGGTACAGTTCCCAGTCTCAGCTCCTGTTCCACCACCGAGCGTGTGGACGTGGACGGGTGGCTTGGTTGGCGGCTGCCCATGGTGTGGCAGAGCCGGCGTGCCAGATGACTCTCCCCCCCCCCCCCCCCCCCCCCCCCCGGGCCACTCTGGGGGAGGGGGGGGTGGGGGAGTCAGTCAGGCGCGCCGGCTCACTTCATCAGTCAATGAAAGTAAGCATGCAGGTACAGCAGGCAGTGAAGAAAGCGAATGGCATGTTGGCCTTTATAACAAGAGGAGTCGAGTATAGGAGCAAAGAGTTCTAGGGCTTCTGTAGTTGTACAGGGCCCTAGTGAGCCCACACCTGGAGTATTGTGTGTAGTTTTGGTCTCCAAATTCGAGGAAGGACATTCTTGCTATTGAGGGATCGTAGCGTAGGTTCACAAGGTTAATTCCGGGATGGCGGGACTCGTATGCTGAGAGAATGGAGCGACTAGGCTTGTATACTCTGGAATTTAGAAGGATGAGAGGGAATCTTATTGAAACATATAAGATTATTAAGGGGTTGGACACGCTAGAGCAGGTCGGCAACCTTGTTCTACATACGGGCCGGGACATATGTCTGTGAGCAGATTGCGGGCCACAACTATCACGTGTACATATGGATCCTGCCCCGGATGGCAGGCATCAAATCACGTGTTCACAGGTAGACAATTGCTGGAGAAACTCAGCGGGTGAGGCAGCCTCATGCAATCCTTGCATGTCTCATCCGCTGAGTTTCTCCAGCATTTTTGCCTACCATCGATTTTTCCAGCATCTGCAGTTCTTTCTTAAACATGTTCACAGAAGGTGCGCGGCCATGCCAGCTTTGCGCAGGATGGGGTACAGCCAGAGCTCGTCCGCTCCTTCTCGGGGGTCCCGGCCGCTGCTGCACGGGGCTCCTGGCCGCTGCTGCTTGGGGCGCCCGGCAGACCGGATGATTAAGGGGAAAAAATCCGCCTGCGGGCCAGATGATTTCGGGTTATGGGCCGCATTCGGCGCTAAGACACAAAGCTGGGTGGCAGTGTGAACTGTGAGGAGGATGCTATGAGAATGCAGGGTGACTTGGACAGGTTGGGGGAGTGGGCAGATGCATGGCAGATGAAGTTTAACATGGATAAATGTGAGGTTATCCACTTTGGTAGCAAAACAGGAAGGCAGATTACCATCTAAATGGCATCAAGTTGGGAAAAGGGGAAGTACAACGGGATCTGGGAGTCGTTGTAGATCTGTCTATGAAAGTAAGCATGCAGGTACAGCAGGCAGTGAAGAAAGTGAATGGCATGTTGGCCTTTATAACAAGAGGAATCGAATATAGGAGCAAAGAGGTCCTTCTGCAGTTGTACAGAACCCTAGTGAGACCACACCTGGAGTATTGTGTGCAGTTTTGGTCCCCTAATTTGAGGAAGGACATTCTTGCTATTGAGGGAGTGTAGCGTAGGTTTACAAGGTTAATTCCCGGGATGGCAGGACAGTCATGCTGAGAGAATGGAGCAGCTGGGCTTGTACACTCTGGAATTTAAAGAGATGAGAGGGATCTCATTGAAACATATAAGATTGTTAAGGGCTTGGACACGCTAGAGGCAGGAAACATGTTCCCGATGTTGGGGAAGACCAGAACCAGGGGCCACAGTTTAAGAATAAGCCATTTAAAACGGAGATGAGGAAACATTTTTTCACACAGAGTTGTGAGTGTGGAATTCTCTGCCTCAGAGGGCAGTGGAGGCCGGTTTTCCTGATACTTTCAAGAGAGAGCTAGATAGGGCTCTTGTAGATAGCGGAATCAGGGGATATGGGGTGAAGGCAGGAACGGGGTACTGATTGGGGAGGATCAGCCATGATCACATTGAATGGCAGTGCTGGCTTGAAGTGCTGAATGGCCTACTACTGCATCTATTGTCTTGTCACACTTTCACCCAGCTTTGTGTCATACGCAAAGCCTGTATTTATTAAGGCGATTAATCCTGTGTTGCTCTGCTATGGACACCCTTGCCCTGTAAGAGGAAAAGACTGCCTCATAATTTTTCAAATTTCTGGAACGTCACCCTCGGTCACCTACATTCCAGTGTGAATGAAGCTAACCTACCCAGTCTTCAGATAACTTCCCAGTAAATCCCTTCTGCATTCTCTAAATTGCGGCCGCATCATTCCCCGCAGTGTGGCAACCAGAATTGTACGTTGTACATTCTAACCATTGTTTTAGAAAATTACAACACAACATCCCAACTTTTATACACAATGCCATGGCCTGTGAAAGCAAACAGGCCAAATGCCTTCAAAAGAACTGCAGATGCTGGTTTAAATCGAAGGTCGACACAAAATGCTGGTGTAATCCCGGCAGCATCTCTGGAGAAAGGGAATGGGTGTCCTTTTGAGTTGAGACCCTTCTTCAGCCCAAATGCCTTTGTCATTACCCAATTCACCTGCTTTGCTACTTTGACATGGAGCTACAGACTTGCAGTCAAGATCCTGCTCTATATCAATACTGTTAATGCCCCTACCATTTCTCCATGTTCAGAATTATAGTTGCTAAAATGCATTATTTCAAATCTAGATTAAATTCCATTTGCCACTGCTCAGCACAACTTTCTAATTGAGCTGTGCTGTATCCTGGGTCAACTTTTGTGATATGCAAACTAGTAATCATGTCCCCAACAGTCTCATCCAAGCATTTATATATAATAGAAAGCAAACATCCCAGCACAGATTTCCATGGTACTCCATGTTGCAGACTTTCAATCAGAAACGGTCATTTCACGATTACATAATTTTTGTCAAGCATTCCATCTTCATCAATTTGCTTCAAAAAACTCAATTAGATTTGTGTTACATGATCTCCATTGCACAAAACCATGCTGACTCTTAATCATCCCTGCCTTTCCAAATGAACATAAATCTTATTCCTCAGAATCACCAGCATGTAGTTTCCGGATGCAAAAATCTTTGTCAGTACCCCACTAATCTACTCCCTTGCTTCGCTTGGTAACCTGGGATAGATCCTGTCAGGTTCTGGAGATTTATCCACCCTGATGCGCTCCAATACCTCTTGTACTTCCTCCTTCCTGATATAGATGTGACCAGAATATTAGTATAACCCTCAAGCCATTTTGGGTACCTGACGTACTTTCTTTTCTTTAAAAAGGCCTTCAATATCCCTCATTAACCAGGGTTCTGTAAATTTCTCATTTTAACTTTGGCTGATTCTTAATTCTTACTGTCTCACTTTTAAATGCCTTCCACTGATCAGATATTTTAGCATTTTCTGTTTCAAATTTAGACGTCGGGCAAATGCAGCTTTTCATTCGATAGCTTTGGGTTTAGATGTATCAGTGGTGATGTGCACAGGATGGTGTTTGCAAACTTACATACATGTGCACCTGGCTGGTAGTGTATTTCTGTGCAGTAATAGCGCATAAGCCTGCATTGCTGTATTAGGGCCAATGAGAGCAGAAACCAGAAGGTTGAAAGCAAATGTGACTATATGATCTACATGTGCAATTGTAGTTTAATACATGTGCCTCTCTTTGAGTGATATTTATCAGTATCTCAACAGTATGATTATTTACCTTTCAGCTGTGCTCTCACAATGAATCAAAACACAGGCGGCCACAGATCTTTGCAGTCTCACAGAATTAGTGAAGCAAACAGATATGGACTAGCTACACCTCAAAGGTAAGTTAAAGTAGTTTAAATTTTGGTGTTTTTTTTGGTGGCTCTTGTTAAATGTTGATGATTTGTGTAAGTTGTGGTCATCTAGATCTTGATGTTGAATAGTCCACCCGTACGCATCAAAGACGCATAATGCTCTATCCCCCCCCCCCCCCCCCCGCATCTTAGAAAATCTGACTACATGGCTCTGCTCCTACTCCCTTCTTAAAAACAGAAACTGAAGTGCGAAGACCGAATACAGAAACAGATGAGATTCCACAGGACTGTTTTGAGTTGATGGACTGTTCCCTATTCAAGGGCACTGTGAGCCAACCTAGATGAGTATGCCGCACTGTGTGCAAAGAAGACAATTGGATAACAGAAAACCATAGATGAACTGATGTATGCTCCCTGGAGAAGTCCAAATTTGCGATGTTCATGTCTGGCAATCCTGATCTGCACAAGAAAACAGTACATGGCCTTCACAAAGCCATCAAGGATGTCAAGAGAAAAATTCCAGACCAAGTTAGACTACCAGACTAACCACACAGACAGCTATCAACTGTGGCAGGCTTGCCTCCCATAACAGGCTACAAAGCGAAGTCTGGAAGAACTTCTAGCATCCCAACCCGGTGAGCTCAATGCTTTCTAAGTTGGTTTTGAACAGGTCTGTGGAATTATGTCACCTGTGAGAATAGTCTCGGGTGTACCTTTACCCATGGTCAATGTTCACAATCTTGACCAGCCCTTCAGTTTGTGAAGATAGAACAACAAGCTGGAGTAACTCAGTGGGACAGGCAGTATCACTGGAGAGAAGGAATGGGTGATGTTTTTGATCGAGAGGAAGAAGGGTCTCGAGAGGAAGAAAAGTTAACATAAACATCCACCACAACGGATTCCCCGCATTCCTCACTGTGATGGAAGGCAAAAAAGTCCAATCTTCCACTTTATTCTCCCGCAGTCGAGCCATCCGTCGGGGCAGTCGAAGCTGCCGCAGCCCCCACGTCGGGGCGGACGAAACTCCCGCGGCTTGGAGTTCCCGTAGGTAGACGCAACAAGCTGGAGTAACTCAGAGGGTTGGAGCTCCGAGGTCGACTCCTGACGAAGGGATCGCGAGCTCCGCAGGCGACCGCGGCGGAGCTCTCAAAAACGGTCTTCAGCAAAGGCTGCCAACTCCTTGATATTAGGCCGCAGTGTGGACAGAGATACTATACGGAAATAAATTGTATCTCCATCGAGGTAAGAGATTAGAAAAAGTTTCCTCCAACCTCTCACCACCCGCCACATAAAACAAGCTAAGGGACACTAAAAACATACATTTAACAGGTACAATTAAAACACAAAGAAGGAAAGGACTGACAATGTTGGCAAGGCAGCCATTGGTGGCGCTTAACCTCCATTCTGACGTGCTTTTAGAAGAACACTATTATCACAATACGTGAAAAAACAGATCCTTTTAGACACTGATCATGGTGCATGTCTCCAGTCTCCTAGGCATCATGATGCACTGGAATCGTCTGCTGCTGCAAAGGTCCATGGGCAGAGGCCATCAGTTTAGCCCCCTGCTAATCCCTGGAACATCTGGATAACATGGAGGTCCACATCAATGATCGACTCCCACTCCACCTTCAATACCAGAACTCAAAACAAATTCTTCCCCCCCCCCCCCCCCCCAAAACTAGATCTTTGACCCATAAATTGCTCTAAGGATAGATAGGGGAGGTCCTTCTACTAAATAAGACTGACTACCTCTTCATTGCCTGGAAGATGTTAATTCAAGCTAATTTTAATTCAGTTACCATTCAATGTTGCTTTGAATTTAGGAGATACCTTCTTGTGTACAAGGCATTCATTTGACTTGTTAGTTAACATTCAATTTTACTTTTAACAATTGGGATATTAAGAATCAGTGACTGGATTTTTATTTTACTGAGTGAAGTTTGTACCCTTTTTCAGTGTGTCAAGGAACCCATGGCTTGGTACGGGAACCTCTGAGAAAAGAACTAGCTTCTTTGGAAGAAGGTAAGGAGAGCAATTATCCTCGTCTTTGAATAGTTTTGTTATATGTGATCTCTAACCTCAAGCAAAAGGCATTGTAGTGTAGTCTGCACTTTGTTGTATCCTTCCATGTAATGTCCCCTTTCAATCAAGTATTTCATGTTCTGTGTTTTCTGTTTTTAATTGGAGATGAGCACGTTTTGTGTTTACATATGACACATATAAAAGCAAATTTAGGAAGTAAATGTAACTTAATTTATCCTTGCTGAAGGTTTTGGAGCTACGTTTGCACACTAAATTTTAAATGTAGCATGTGCGTACAAGTAGAATTTATCACCTATACATCTAATTCCATCTTGCTGACACTTCATCTGTACTTTGCATTCGTGGCTCTAAGCACACTTTCCCGGTGAGCGGTCGGGAGTGTTCCCGGCGAGCAGCTCCAGCCTTCCAGTAGTTCCGGCCCGCCTGCAGCATGCTGCCCCTCTCACCTCAAAGCTATGCTCTCTAGGCTTTGATATTTTCACCAAGTGGGGAAAAGTTTCTGACTCTAACCTCTATGCCTCATAATTTAATGTACTCCTATCAGGATTCCCTTCAACCTCTGATGCTCTAGAGAAAAAAAATCCATGTTTGTCCATCCTATCTTGCACTGAATATCCTGTAATCCAGTCAGCATTCTGATAAACCTCTTAAGCGCCCACTCCAAAGCATCTACTTCCTCCCTGTAATGGGGTGATCAGAACTGCGCACAGTCCTCCAAATATGGCACAACCAAAGTTTTATCAAGTAACCACCTCACTCTTATACTCCATGCCCTGACTGATGAAGGCAATTATGACCAATGCCAAAAAACGATACACGATGCTGGAGTAACTCGGCGGGTCAGGCAGCATCTCTGGAGAACGCGGATAGGTGATGTTTGGGGTCGGGACTCTTCTTCAGCCTAATTTCTTCTCTTTTTTCACCATCTGCCCACTGGTGATAGTTTCAGGGAACTATGGACTCTGACATCAAGATACTCAACTTAGATATTGTAATATATTCTAAAATGAAATATGTTTTATTTTAGGTGGATGTCCCACAGAAATAAATCCCCAGGAAAAATTGGCTGATTTTAAATCTACCTTCTGAGTCCTAGCCGAATCACCGTCTGGGCAATAGCTGGGGTTTTATCAAATTTTGCCAGTCACACGTTCTGATATTTCTGCTTTCTTGATTACTTTCCATATTCAATGTTAAAACTGACCATGATTCAACCCTCAGATAGCATATGCAATCACTAAACCTGAACAACTAAGCCCAAAACTAAATCTGAGCTACCAGGTCAAAAATGTGGAAGCACTAAGCAGGTCTGGCTACACCCACGGCAAGAGAATCTGAGTTAACATTCCAGATCAGAAACCCTTCGTCAGAACCCAGACCATCCATTATCATAGCATCGTTTCTCATCACCTCAAAACGCTCCACCAGTTAAGAGCAACAAATAACATTCTCGTGTCATTTGGTACCATAAAATGGCAAGTATAGTGGGTATATATTTTGAGGTCTTGACCCTTGTAACCTTTAGGTTGCCTTTACTATTCTATAGTCTTTGTCTAATTAATACACAATGTGCAGTGAATCTCTGCAAGTACTGTGAATTTTTTATTTGTTTTAAAACGTATTTAGCAACGTATTTTAAAAATAATATTTTTCATGTTTTTATCTCTCCACATCCTAAAGTAAAAATACTTGAAGCAACACATGAATTCTGTAACTTCATTGATTCCCCTTGTATTCTGTTTACAGTTCAGCAATTTGTTTTCTAAATGCGGTAAAATTGCTTCAACAGTTAAAAGTACCCTTTTTAGTTCATTGAAAAAATGCTGCTTTTATATTTTGGTTAGCTAGCTTTGTTTCTCATTTATTTTTGCTGCAGGACAAGCAGCATTGGAACCTTTTCTGCAAATCTCTATGGTACCTGTGGAGGAACAGAAAAGATAAAAGATCCACGACCACTTCATGATAAATCTTTTGTCCAGCAGTGTATTCGGCAACTTTGTGAGGTATTTTAACATTTAACACAACATAATTTTGGATAACACAATTTTTAAGCCATTCCATTCAATGGCGCTTAATGTTCTCAAAAGAGGTGAGAATTTTGTATCAGGATGTATCCACTCTGCTCAATATATAGATGATAAAAGGTAAATCTAATTTTAAATCACCTGGTAATTCAAATGGAAGGGCTGTGTATGTGATGTGCCAGGGAAGGAGTATGCCTGCAATTATTTCCTATTCTGCTGTTGTACTTCTTCCAAAGAGTGCTGTCGTCATTTGGAGGCAGCTATCCATTCATCATATGCATCAGTGACAACATTTGAAAACGTAATTAATCTCTAATTAAAATAATATACGAGAAGTTGAATACCAGTAAGGCCCAAGGACTTGATCTTCCTCCTACAGTTTGAAACAGATATATTAGTTGTGATGTTTTAATATTCTACAGATATTGGAATGTTTCCTGCAGCTAGCAATTGTTATTCCACTATTTTAGAAAGAAAGGAGAGAGAAAATAAAATACTAACATCGGCAGTTGGGGAAAATGCTGGAATTTGTAATCTACACATAACTAAAACGCTCATCTTGTCCTGTTCCGGTTTGCGTTGTTTTTACATTTGCGCAAAAACGGCACCCGATCATCATGCAGCTTGGGACGGGGACAGCTCCTGGCCCCGGCCTCACTCAGCGGCTCCCTGCTCCGGCTGGACGCAGCGGTACCCCGCCCATCCCGGCCTCACTCAGAGGCTCACGTCCCTTCGGCCCAGAACACACGTACTAGCCCAAGAAAGTCCATTCATCCCACAATATCTGCACTAGCCCTCTGGAAACCAGTCCCTTTGGCCCACAACACCTGTACTAGTTCTCCAGAAAGCCAGTCCATAACTGCAGGACGCTCCCCCCCCACCACCGGCCCTTGTCTGAATGCAGGAGTAAGCAGTGGCAGCGGTAGGCCACGGCAGAGGGTCCCCTCCCGACAGGCCCCGTCTGAAGCTATCCCCGGCCCCGACTATGAAACGCTCCCGCCGGCCCCCGCCTGAAGCCGTACCCAGCTGCAGTTCATTCAGCCCACAACACACGTACTAACCCAAGAACAGTCCATTCAGCCCTCAATATCCATACTAGCCATCTGGAAACCAGTCCCTTTCGGCCCACAACACCTATACTAGCGCAAGAAATATCTATTCGGCCCACGCCGTCCATACTAGCCCTCTGGCAAACAGTCCATTCGGCCCACACACCTGTACTAGCCTAAGACAATTCCCTTTGGTCCACAATGACCGTACTAGCCATCCGCAATCCAGTCCCTTTGGCCCTCAACACACGTACTAGCCCTCCAGAAAGCCACCGCCTGAAGCCCCCCTCCCCGGCTGCATCACCCACACCGGCCCCTGCCTGAAGCCGTGTCCCCCTTCCCGGCTACAGGTCGCTCCTGGCGTCCCCATCCTGAAGCCGTTCCGGTCCCCGGCTACATGACGCCCCTGCCTGAAGCCCTTCCTCTCCCCCGGCTACAGAACGCTCCCGCCGGCCCCCGACAACCCCCGCCTGAAGCCGTCCTCCCCCCGCTGCAGGACACAACAAGAAAGAATGGACTGAATAAATCTCATCTTTAACATTTAAGTTGTTATATTTTAAGGGTTATTCACATTTTAAGCTTTAATAAATCCCTTTTCCACTTGCCGTGTCCGTCAGTTGTGCCTGCGAAGTAATACCTGCGTGTTCTACGTCACAATGGAAACGCAATGGGCATGAATGGCTGTGCCGCTGGAGAACCGCTAAGAGTGGATGGGGGGTGTGTTGCGGGGGGGATGGAGTGAGTGTGTGAGGTAGGGGGCGGGTCAGGTGCGTCACAACAGGAACTCGTCAGCTGCGCTTGCGCAGTTGGGGGCAGTGGAGGCGGAGGTCAAGGACACCGCTGGTGCCTCTGGCTGCTACAAATGTGAGAAGTGCATCCAGGTATAGCTCCTGAAGGACTGTGTTGGGGAACTGGAGAAGCAAGTGGATGACCTCAGGTTTGTCCGAGAAGCTGAGTCGTTCCTCGACGAGTCCTACAGCAAGATTTTTATACCTAAGGTACTGAAAGAGAGAAGGTGAGTGACTGTGAGAAAGGGAAGTAAACATGGAATGCAAAGGTCCCCGGGTGTTGTACCTCATGTGAGCAGGTTCACCCACTTAGAAGCTGTTGGGACAGAAGTCGTTAACGCACTGAGCAGCGCATTGGCTTGCGAAGCAAAAAGTGCTGTTGAGCCAAAACCAAAGAGGCCAACGTCGGGCAACGCCGTGGTAGTTGGAGACTTCATTGTGAGAGGTACGGGCAGGGTTTCTGCGGCAACAGACCGGATTCCAGGATGGTGTGCTGCCTCCCCAGTGTCAGGATCCAGGATGTCACGGACAGAGTGCAGAAAATCCTCAAGGGCAAAGGTGAACAGCCGGAAGTTGTAGTGCATGTTGGCGCAAACTATGTCGGAAAGGACGGGATGAATATTCTGAAGTGTGATTTTAGAGAGCCCGGAAAAGTGCTGAAAAGCAGGACCTCCGGGGTGGTTATCTCTGATTTGCTTCCAGTTCCTCATGCTGGCCAGAGCAGGAACAGGGAGATACAGGACCTGAATGTGTGGCTGAGGAACTGGTGCAGGGGCAGGGATTTAGATTCTTAGACCTGTTTTGGAGTAAGGGGGAACTGTACAAAAGGGATGGATTGCACCTTAACAGGTGGGGGACCGGCATTCTGGCAGGCAGGTTTGCAACTGCAACACAGGTGGTTTTAAACTAAGTAAGGGGGTCGGGGGGTGGGGATAGTTAATGATCCCAGAATTAATGGGAAAGAAAGCTCACAAAGGGATAGGAGAGTATGGCCAAGTGTAATAGGGATCGATGTGAATGGTGTGATGCGTAAGGAATTAAAAGTATTGTAATTGAATGCGCGAAGTATAAGAAGTAAAGTAGATGAGCTTAAGGCTCAGTTAGACGTTGGTAGATATGGCATTGTGGGGAATACCGAGACGTGGCTGCAGGAGGATTGGGTCTGGGAACGTAATATTCAGGGTTATACAGCCTATAGAAAGGACAGGCAAGTGGGCAGAGGAGGAGGAGTAGCTCTTCTGGTGAGGAATGGAATCCAGTCCCTTGCGAGGGAAGACATAGGGACTGACGAGGTAGAGTCACTGTGGATTAAGTTGAGGAATTGCAAGAAGGCACTAATTGGTGTTATCTGCAGACCCCCAAATACACAACGGATGACACAAAGCTGGGTAGCAGTGTGAACTGAAGAGGATGTTAGGAGGTTGCAGGGTGACCTGGACAGGTTGAGTGAGTGGGCAGATGCGTGGCGGATGCAGTATAATATAGATAAATGTGAGGTTATCTACTTTGGTGGCAAAAACAAGGGGGCAGATTATTATCTCAATGGGGTTAGGTTAGGTAAGGGGGAGGTACAGCGAGACCTGGGTGTCCTTGTACACTGGTCACTGAAAGTTGGCGTACCGGTACAGCAGGCAGTGAAGAAAGCTAATGGAATTTTGGCCTTCATAACAAGAGGATTTCAGTATAGGAGTAGAGAGGTTCTTCTGCAGTTGTATAGGGCTCTGGTAAAACCACATCTGGAGTATTGCGTACAGTTTTGGTCTCCTAAGTTGAGGAAGGACATCCTTGTGATTGAGGCAGTGCAGCGTAGGTTCACGAGATTGATCCCTGGGATGGCGGGACTGTCATATGAGGAAAGATTGAAAAGACTAGGCTTGTATTCACTGGAGTTTAGAAGGATGAGGGGGATCTTATAGAAACATAAAATTATAAAAGGACTGGACAAGCTAGATGCAGGAAAAATGTTCCCAATGTTGGGCGAGTCCAGAACCAGGGGCCACAGTCTTAGAATAAAAGGGAGGCCATTTAAGACTGAGGTGAGAAAAAAAAATGCCACCCAGAGAGTTGTGAATTTGTGGAATTCCCTGCCACAGAGGGCAGTGGAGGCCAAATTACTGGATGGATTTAAGAGAGAGTTAGATAAAGCTCTGGGGGCTAGTGGAATCAAGGGATATAGGGAGAAGGCAGGCACGGGTTATTGATTGGGGACGAACAGCCATGATCACAATTATTATTAAAGCTTTATTTCAGACACAGGTCCATATAACACATCGAACAGTATAAGGAGATACAAAAATACATTAAAAATTGCATATTAGCCTATAAGATATACAAGCTATTGCACCAATGCCGTCTTAGCCTAGAAGTGAATCTATAGCAGCTTTTCAGAGGGCTGACTAGGGCTTCAATTATGTGGTTCTCTGACTTGTCCAGGCGACACATAAAACTAAACATCAGCTGTCTTAAGAGTGCCTCACAGGTTGGCACTCTAGTGGACACAAACAATTGACTGGCACTATGCCACCTAGGGACACGAAGTAGCAACCTCATTGCATCATTGTATGCTACCTTGAGCCTCTGCATACTCTTTTTCTTATAATTAGACCACAATTGAGCAGTATATAACGGTGTGATGTAGGTTCTGAACAGGGAACACTTCACAGAGTCAGAGCACATAGAAAACTTCCTTATAAGCATGTTAGCTTGAAGATAAATTTTACAGCGCTGTCGGTAGAGGTCTTTGTCATCCGTCCAGTCATCGGATATGACATGACCTAGGTATTTAATTTCCTCACACACAGCAAGAGGACTGTCTGACAAATAAAAGGTCGGAAAAGTTGATTTCCTGTCCTCAGCGCTTCTAACTATCATTATGCGGCTTTTCTTAGCGTTATACTTTATGTCATAATCAAGGCCATACTGAGAGCACACCTTCAGCATCTGCTGCAGCCCAGCACTATGTGGACAGAGCAGGACCAGGTCGTCTGCATACATAAGATGATAAACAATAGTGTTGCCCACAAGACAGACAGTTTTTAACCTATTTAACTGATTTGACAATTCATCCATATAAACATTAAATAAAATAGGAGACAAAATTCCTCCTTGCCGCACTCCATTACTAACACAGAATGGAGCAGATACAACATTGTCCCATTTAACCTGAAACGTTTGATGGGCATACCAAAACACTAAAATTCTCACTAAGAATTTAGGGGCACCTTTATCTAGCAATTTTACAAACAATTGTTCATGATTAATTCTATCAAATGCCTTGGACGCATCAATAAAACATAGAAATACAGATGAATTCAGGCTTGTGTACCTGAACACAATCTCTTTAAGAGCATAGATACACAGGTCAGTTCCATGTTTTCTTTTGAACCCAAACTGATTGTCAGTAGTAAGAACATACATTTCTAGCTTTGTCAACAGTATTCTCTCCAGTACTTTAGATAAGATACTGGCTAATGCAATAGGTCAGTAATTATCAATACTGTTGAGCTTACCAGCCTTATCTTTAAGCACAGGCACTAACATTACAGACATAATAGCATTTGGCAGGACACCATGAACCAGACAACCATTAAAGCACATGGAAAGCAAAGGGCAGAGCTTATAGCTGGCATATTTTAGATGTTCTGCAGTAATGCAGTCCATACCGCAGGCTTTGTTGTTATCCAACATGTTAATGGCATCATAGACATCTGCTGCCCTAACTACCATATCTACAGAGAGATCAATATGTTCATGATTGATTCTAACTGGGTTACTTTTAACACAGTTAAAAAGATTACAGTAGTGCTCACGCCAACTCTCAGCTATTTTTTCTGGGCTACTAACACTGTCAATGTCAGACGGTAGGGGTGTTTTACTGTTATTCATTACTTTGACCCCTTTCCAGAAGTTAGTAAGGTTGTTATTCTGTAGCTTCATGGCAAGCGAGTCTGCTCTCATTGTGTTTTCATTTTTCTTAATAAAACGAAGTGCATACTTAACTCTAGCATTTGTGCGTTTTTTCATATCTAGCAATACCCCCTGTCTAGGCCTACCTGCCTCTGACCAGAGTCTAAAGGCCTCTCTTGCCTCAGCGTACTGCTCAGCCACAAACTCATTCCACCCAGGTCTGATGTTGGGTACCTTACATTTACTTTTACAAAAGGGATCACTGGAAGCATTGAGACATTTCACAATAACATCATACATGGCACAGAGTTTTTCAGCATGTTGCACGTCCTTACAATTCATATCTAAGCACATTAGGGCCTCTTGAGGCAATGCAATATTATTTTAAAAACTCTCCGTTCGCAGTGAGTATCCAGCCATAACCTCTCTGCTCAGTTTTGACAATGAATGGCGGTGCTGGCTCGAAGGGCCAAATGGCCTCCTCCTGCACCTATTTTCTATGTTTTCAGCAATTATGTGACAGAAAGCAACATTGGAATAAGTTGACTTTGGATCGGCAGTGTGTGATCAGTGGAGTTCTGCAGGGATTGATAGTCGGGCCCAGCTGTCCCAATTAGAGGATGTTGAGTGTCCAGGTTTGCTGTGTGGGATTGTGAGAATGGGTAAGGTGATATAGAAAAGCCTACATATGACTGCAGCAAACAGAATGCAATGCAGAAAAATAACTTTGGTGCTTAAGTGGATAACAAGTGTTCAAAGGGACGTATTGTGTACTTACAATACAATAAACCTTATTCGCCAAGTATGTTGGATGTATGTATTCTTGGATGGAGCAGTTACATTATAAGGAAAGTGGAGAAGTTAGGTGTGTTTTCCCTGCAACAAAGGAGATTAAGAGCAGACATCAATGAGCTATACAAAATTATGAGAGGAATAGATAGGGTGGACTGCAGGTAACTTTTCTTCAAAACTACTTAGACTCAGATTTTGGCTAAGGGGCAAGACATTTAATCCTGTTCTGAGGGGGAATGTTTTTCACCCAGAGAGGTATGTCTGCCTTTCTGGGATTGTCAAAGTATATCATCTTGCAGGAATCAGGATTAGATACCATCTGATATTTTTCCTACCACTGATGTTAGACTTGCCCACTGGTAAATGACCTGGCTGAACCCTGCTGTCCTCTTGTATAAAGGTGCCATTTGTCCTGGCACTTCACCTATGGCCTCCAAAAATGTAATTATCTGTCATGACCCCAGGAATCTTCTCCCTTGCTTCCCGCAGCAGGTTGGACCCACAAGAGGCTTCAGATGCTGGAATCTGCTGGATGAACTCAGCAGGTCAAGCAGCATCTCTAGAGGGAAGTAAAAGGTTGTCTCATTGAGTTTAAATTTTTTACATGGGGGTATGGCAGGTCATTGCTGAAGAGCTAAGAAACCAGGCTAAGTCTGAAAATAAAAGGTGGTTAGACAAAGATTAGGAGAAACTCCTTCACGCAGAGTATGATGAATCTTTGGATTTCTCTACCCTATTGGGTGAGGAGGCTCAGTCATTGATTCAAAACAAAACAGATTAATTTCTGGACACCAAGGGAATTATGGGGTGTGGGGCTCGTGCTTGAACATGGAGTTGAAGCATCGCCTTATCCCAATATATTGCAAAATAGGCTCTTATGTTTTTATGAATGTTGATACATTTCTCCAATGGTTACTTGGCAGCCCAGTTTTATGGATAACACAAGGCATGGTCCTTTCATACCATCAATGGTATGCAATGGGAACGTTTGGGGGGGGGGGGAAATTAGAGCATGGTTGCTGGTGTTGTCCTGAATGTACATAGTTTGTTTTTCTACTTTAAAAATTAAAAAATAATTAAATGTTCAAGTTTCTAGGGGACAATGGTTATCCACACTCTTTTTCGGTGAAGAGTTTGCAGTCACCCACGGCTAAGGAGTTTCTGAAGATTTTCTCTTTTCTGTACAACTTAATTGACGCATCTTATCAACCACCCGATTCAAAGTTTGAGGAAGAAATCCCTAGAATCTTCAAAGTTCTTGGGTAAGATTAAATATATTATTGTTGTTGTTACAGATTTTCATTAAATATGTAATATTCTCACTTTAGTCACATGGTGGTTTGTGTAGATGATGTGGCATTCCCTCTGCTGGAGAAGCTTGAGTTGGGCGACATTGGATAATGAATCAAATTTCAATAACTTTTTTAACCTGAATTTTACATCTTTTACTTGAGGTATAAAGTCACTTCACCTATGACAGTGTTTCAGATCTACATGAATGTCAAATTGGCCTTTCAAGAGGGTGCTTCTTAATTCTGTTCTCCTTTCAGTGGGTCAGCAAACCTCTGTTTAACTGATTAAATGGTTCATTTGCTGTTGTGAAATGCTGAGGTTGACACGTTGATTATTTGTCATGGGGAGGAAGAGACACACAACATGAGGTAATGGGAAGACCATCAATACTATTGATGTACAGAGGAATCTTGGGGGTTGAACTGCATGGTGTTATGAAAGTGGCAACACAAGCAGATAGAGTGGTAAAGAAGGCATGCGGTGTGCTTACCTTAATCAGTCGGGGCATTGAGTATAGGGTCAGCCCCTCAAATCGACTGACTGACTTATCTCATTATGCTCGCCCCACATTCCCATTGTTAGCCCTCCTTCCTGTGTATAGGCAGCAACTCAAAAGTGAAGACCCAGCGGTGAGGATTGTACAGAGCATGTCAGGGGAGGTAGAGGAACAACTTTGCAACTTCTTGGATTTGGTAGATGGGGCATGTTCAAAGACTCAGCAACAGACCTGGGCGAATGCGCCATGGTTGTCAGCAACATAAGAATTTCTATGGAAGTGTGTCCCTACTAGGTTCCGAGTGTTTCCTAAACAGAAGTCTTGAATAAATCAGGAAGTCCACAATCTACTGAGAACGTGATCTGGGGAATTCAAGTCCAGCGATACAGGATCATATGAGAAATTTTGGTATGACCGCAAAGGCCATCGAGAATGTGATTTTCGGTCAACAATTTAGCTCTAAACCGAGGAACAGACCAATAGCAGTGGCAGGCTTACGGGTGATCACTTCCTATATGGTGAAACCAATTAACTCAAGTGTCAGCGAAGTGACAGTGGACGAGTTCAATGCTTTCAGTGCTTGCTCTGAAATGCAGAACCACGATGCACCTTCATGCACATCCACAGTCTCCAAGGCCGACAACAGATGATCCATCATGAGGGTGAACTTCTGGAAAGTGACTGGCTCTGATCCAATCGGTGGTACTTTCACCCACTGTAATGAAGTGCTTTGAAATGTATTATGAATTAGTGTATCAACTCCTGCTTTGGTAATGATCTGTATGCACCATTAACAGCAGATGCGATTCTGTTGCCTCTCTGTTCTGCACTAGACCACTTGGACAACAAGAACATGTACAGCGGGCTAATGTTCATTGACTAGCTCAGTGTTTAGCGCAGCACACAAACTGGTGGAGTAACTCAGCGGGTCATGCGCCATCACTGAAGGACATGGATAGGTGACGTTTTGGGTGGTGCTCTACAGCAGTATTCAGCACCATCATCTCCTCCAAACCTATCATCAAACTGGAAATTGGGACTGCGCATCCCTGTGCAACTAGGATCACGACATCCTCATTAACAGACCTCAAATCAGTACGATTTTAGCAACAACACTTATTGCTGACCATCAGCACAGGGGTGTCGAGGCTGGGTTTAGTCTCCTGCTCTACTCCATATCCATGACTGTGTAGCCAGATATGGCTCCAATACCATCTACAAATTTACTACCGATCTTGTATTTGTTGAATGGGTAATGAGTCAGAGTACAGGAGTGAAATTGATAATCTGGTTGAGTGATGCCAGATCAACAATCTTGCTGTCAGCATTAGCAAAACCTAGAAACTGGTTCTGACTTAAGGAAGAGAAAGCAGAAGGTCCATCAACCTGTCTTCATCAGCGGGATGATGGTAGAGAGAATCACCAGGTTCAAGTTCCTGGGTGTGCACATCTATAGTGATCTGAACTGGGCCTAGCACATTGATGCAATTCCAACCCTATTTGGGAATTGAAACCAGGGCATGCATCATGGATGGTGGCTCTGGGGAGTGTTATGAGATAGACCTGGCCATACAAGAACTGAGCTCCTTGAATTATAAGTGAACAGGATTGGTGAGGAAAGTGTATGGTATGCTGCCTTCAAAGAGCGAGACATTGAATTTAACAGAAGGGTTGTCATGTTACAGTTATACAAATAGTTGGTTAGGCAGCAGTTAAAGTATTGTGTGCATTTCTAGTTGCGACACCAGAGAAAAGATGTGCTTAAGCTTGGCATCATGTTCGTCACAGACATTCAAAGGGTTTCAAAGGTCTTTTATTGTCACGTGTACCAATTAAGGTTTCCGTGATATGCGAATTACCATGCAGCCATATGGGGAAAAAGCAACAAAACACACAAATACATAAAAGTGAACATAAACATCAGCACAGCGGATTCCCCACATTCCTCACTGTGATGGAAGACAAAGCCCAATCTTTTTCCTCTTTAATTTTTCTGCGATCGGGGCAGTCAAACCATCCGTCGGGGCGATCAAAGCTCCCATAGCCGGCGGTCGGGGCGATCAAAATTCCTGCATCGGAGCGGTCGAAATTCCCGTGGCTTGGCGTTCCCGATGTCAGTCTCTGACCAGAGAGCCGGCTCCGTGATGTTAAGTCCGCAAGCACCCACAGTTGCAGCTCTAAGGTCGATCCCTGGCAAAGGAATCGCGGGCTCCGCGTTGTTAAAGTCCTATAGGCACCCGCGGTGGAGCTCTCAAAGGTCAGTCTCCACCAAAGGTCGCCAACTCCTCGATGTTAGGATGCAGTGCAGACGGAGATACGATACGGAAAAAAATTGCATCTCCGTCAAGGTAAGAGATTAGAAAAAGTTTCCACCAAACCGCCTCACCCCCCACATAAAACGAGCTAAAGAACACTAAGAGCATACATTTGACACATACTATTTAAACACAAAGGAGGAAAGGACAGACAGACTGTTGGCGTGGCAGACATTGCTGGTGTCATCCGGTGGTCTTTGTGGGCTGAAGAACTATTCCTGTGGTGTGATATGTTCTATAAGCAATATAGTTGCCATGAACGGAGTGAAACAGGGTCACCAGACAAATTCGTATGACGGCTGAGCTGCTGAGAAAAGGTTAGGTCAATTAATGTTATATCCACTAGGGATCTAATCAAAGTTTGCAAAATTCTAGCAAGGCTATGTGGGGAGAATGATTCTGCATGTAAAGTTCTCAAGAACAAGGATCACCATTCAGCTTTTAGCAAGAGGTTGGCAATGAGACTTTTGTACACTCAAATGTGGCATTTTCCACCACAGAGGGCTATAGAGTCCAGGTTTCTGAGTGTAAGGTAGTGTTCTAGACTAACAAGGCTTCAAAAGTAATGGAGAGAGAGTTGGAATACAAAATTTGCCATGATCATATTGCATGGTGAATCCATGAAATTCCCCCAATTCCCTTTCCAGAGAGATAGCTGCTATTAAGAAGCCTTTATCGCCCTCTTCAGTTGAAACCAATCTATGCCATCCACTTTCACAAAGATATTCCATTTCTCTCCACTGCCCTTCTCAGCATTTTAACACATACCTGTTTTCTTTTCCCAGATGAGACAAAAGGTAATTGAACGAGTGTTAACTGTCTTTCTCTTCATGGCAACAGCCTGAATTGCTGATTATTGCCAACATTCTTGCTTTTTATTCCTGATTTGCGCCTGAGTTTCTTGATTTGCTTTTGTTATTTATTGCCAACCATTTTGCAGGATATGTAACAATGGTAATGTAATTTCATAATGTAACATTCTGTATGCCTATTTTGGATATTTATTTCAGAACAGTGTGATGCTAGGAGAAATCAGGCTATCATGCTTTTAGTTAATGACTCTATTTAATTGATTTAAGGTATCCCTTTCCATTGTCAAGAAGTTCAATGTATACGGTTGGAGCTCCACACACTTGGCCACAGATTCTCGGCGCATTAATTTGGTTGACTGATGCTGCCAAGGTAAGAATCACGAATAGGTAGATACAAAATGCTGAAGTAACTCAGCGGGTGAGGCTGAGTGATCTCTGGAGAGAAGGAATGGGTGACGTTTCGGGTTGAGGCCCTTCTTCAGACTGATGTCAGGGGAGGGTACATGACAAAGATAGAATGTAGTCAGAGACAGACTAGTGGGAGAACTGGGGATGGGAATGAGAGAGAAAGCAGGGCTATCTGAAGTTAGAGAAGTCAATGTTCATTCCGCTGGGGTGTAAACTACCCAAGCAAAATATGAGGTGCTGTTCCACCAATTTGAGCTGGGACTCCCTCTGACAATGGAGGAGGCCCAGGACAGAAAGGTCAGATTGGAAATGGGAAGGGGAGTTGAAGTGCTGAGCCACCGGAAGATCAGGTAGGTCAAGGTGGACTGAGCGGAGGTATTCAGTGAAATGATCGCCGAGCCTGCGCTTGGTCTCGCCGATGTAGAGAGGTTGACACTTGGAACAGTAGATGAAGTTGGAGGAGGTGCAAGTGAACCTCTGCATCACCTGGAAAGACTGTTTGGTTCCTTGGATGGAGTCGAGGGGGGAGGTAAAGGGACAGATGCAGGGGAAAATACCTGGGGAGCAGGGACGTGTGGGCAGGGGAGGCAGAGCCTCAAATGTCATACTCCCAATGAAAATAGCTGTTAAGAAAAATAATAATAATATTGTGGCGGCTCCCAAGGGTCGTGCCACCATATTGTCGAACCCCTCGGCACAGGAGTGGTTCAGTCCAGAGGCGGCCCTTAGCCGGAGGCTTTAAAGGCAGGGGCTTGGGTGCCATCTTCCTCTCGTTTGGTCTTCCCTACAACCGGGAGGAACAGAATAAAAAGTGCCTCTCAAAACACGACTTCGTGCTTCATTCTGAGACCCACGCACTACATTGGTGACCCCCGACGCTCCATTGGCGTCATGATGGAGAACAGACAAAGCCCTACCTCCTCACAGGCCGGCCCGGCCCTGTCTCTGGACGCGGTCTCCATAAAACTGCCCAACTTCTGGACCACCCGGCCGCTCATCTGGTTCCAGCAGGCGGAGGCCCAGTTCAACCTGCGGGGCATCACGGTCGATGCCACCCGCTTCTATTACCTGGTGGGAGCCCTCGAGCAGGATGCGGTTGAAGAGGTCACGGACTTCCTCGCAGACCCCCCGAACGATGATAAATACCTCGGCCTGAAAGAGCTCCTGCTCCAGATTTACGGACTGAGTAGGATGGAGCGGGCAGGTAGGATCCTGCATATGGGGGGCCTGGGCGACCGTATCGTAAAAATGTCGACGCAGGTAGACAGGAGTAAGGGGTGTCCTTGATGTTTTTAAACTCTTGAGCATAGACAAGGTGAGCAGCCATGGGTGGGAAAGTCTAAAACTACAGGACAAAGGTTTAAAGTGAGAAGGGAAAGATTTAAAAGGGACCTGAAGGGCAACATTTTCACACCGAGGTTGGTCTTGTGTAGAATGAGTTACCAGTGAACATGGAAGAAGGTAAAATTGCAATAGTTTAAAGACACTTAGATTGCACAATTTTTTTTAATTGAAAGCATTGCCTTCATTTCCGCTGTATATTGCTCGATTTGTCAGTAAATACTCAATGTTCACAGCAATTTAGCTACCTATAATTTTTTATTTCTGACTGTTCTCGTCCTTTTTTAAAAACTATTATCTCCATCCTGGCTTAAATTCAAATCTATTTGTCCTTTTTCTGCTAGTCTTGGCTTTGACAGTACCCTTGTCCTTATGCCATGAACCTCCCTATTCATTTTCCACACCAGTTTCTTGTAAAAAATGCCTTGGAGGAACTGAGACTTTGTTGTTCTTCAGGCTTATGATGCTTCTCAGTAAGATCTTGTCTTTTGTATTTTGACTTAAGATAAATATTAACAGCTTTTTTTTCCTCTCCACTTCAACTCCATTTCAATGATTATGAAACATTTCTTGTCTTGATTCAAGGAAGGTTACCTAACCTGAGCTTTCCAGTTCAACCTGTGATTGAAAGGAAGGCTCCTGCTGTGTTTGAAGTTGTGGTGATGTGTTCTGATATGCTCTCTTTGATAGAGCATCTTTTTTATCAAATGTATTTTGGCAGTAATTTTAAGTTGCACGATGCAGCTGCTCACCTTTGGAAATAGTCTTATGTATGTATTGCAAATTTCCTAAATGCAATTTTTTAATTTGTGTTTACTTTGTATACAGCTAACCAAGTCCATCAATCCAGATAAAATCCTGTTTGGTGCAGACAAGGACTTGGATGAAGTGGAGAGTGTGACTGAAGACGGTGTTCATCATAACAGGGTAACCAGTCATTAGTTACCCTCGATTTGCTCTCTTTTCACCCTTTAGAATTTAAGTGATTAATTCGATTTCATTTCAAGCTTTCATAAATTTATTGATGCCTTAAGTGATCTTTTTCCTATGACTGAGTTGTTAGATTAAATTTTTGTGGCAAAATACTGATAAAGCTAACATATGTCGTTACTTTTGGATAAAAGATACAGCAACTTTAAGCAAGAAGCAGTTAAATGATTAAATGTTAATCTGTACCAGTTGCTGATAGTTTCAGTGCTCTGCTGTTACTTTAGCAAAAACTGCATCTCAACCAAGGCTTCTCCGCTTCTGCAGAACCTGCTTATTTTTTCATTTAACTTGTCATAAATTCCAATTATTGCAAATTTGAATATTTCACATTATAATATTGACTACCCACTTTTCAAGAATCCCCCAGCTTCAACCTTGAATATATTCAAAGTTTCTGCTTTCACAGTCATTTGAGGAAGAGTTCAAAGATTCACAACTCCAAAAGGAAAAGCTTCACCTCTTACAGTGATCCCTTATTTATCCCTTCACTCTATGTGATCCCTTATTTATGATTTTACTTCGGAGTCACGTGAGTGACTACGTGAAGAAGAGCCGTCCGTCTGCGTGCGCGTCATTACGTCTGAACACAACGCGCGACGGACTGGAGAGACACTGCGTCCTCCCAGGCCGTTAGGATGGGCAGGTAAGGAAAGTTGAATCACTTACCTGCGTTCTTTCGGGCTTGGAACTTTTTGTAGTTTCAGGGCCCAGATGTCGAGGATACGGTCCGTGGGGAAGTCGGCTGCCGAAGACCGCAGCATTTCCCAGTAGCGGGCGACGGTGTTTCCCGACACAGCGCCGGCAGCTGAACCGGCAGGAGACTTGTTGCAGGAGGAGAGCCCCATTGGTGGTCCTGCAGTACGGGAAAATCCACCCGCAAGTCAAACAACCCGTTGACTCAGAAGAGTCCGGGGAGGGAAAGGGATACCCTCCCTCAACGGAGAACGTCTGAGGACGACTCTCCCACATAGGAGCAACTTTTGGAGAAGTTGCTCCAACAATGACCTGCTCTAAGGAGAGAGCTGTGTCAGCCCGGACCTACAGCAGCAGGCAGTACCGGGAGCCTCGCATAATGGGGCAACCCAATGTCTTCCCCATTGGAGGGGGAAGTACATATGGAAGAAACCACTCTGAATCAGAGTACAAAAGCAGGGGGGGGGGGGGGGGACCTTCCCAGGGACAAGCAGAAGAAAGGAAGTAAGTAAGTAACTTTTACTTGTATAGCACTGTTTAAGTTAACTTGCACCAAAAAGCTTTACATAAAATAAATAATAAGCACAAAAAAAAAAAAAAAAAATACTACTGCAATCATCCAGGTTCCACTGGGTGCTTCCCTGGATAGAGATCTAGAAAATGTCTCCTGCTCTGAGGAGAGGAGCATTCACGGTCAGTTTCAGTCTGACCCAAAGCAAGAATCTCATTTAGGCCCGCTGGAGGGGCCATGTCAGCGCAGGTATCCTCAGGGGCCTGCGGCATCACCTGTTTACAGGGCTACCTACAAATCTCACTCTCAATGGAGAGGAGTGTGAGTGATCAGTAGGTAACTGATCTCGAATTACAATACTATACAATACCATTCATTTGTCATTTGAACCTCACATAACGTTCAAAACGAAATTTGGTTTCGAGATCAGTAGGTAACTGATCTCGAATTAAAGTATGAACATACTGAAGCACATGCATATGGCCTCAAGAGATAGCAGTTGGCAGAATATCCGCACAAATGCCGGCAAGGGAACAGCGCTATCAGGGTGACTTTGGAGAAACCTGCCGCCGAATCCTCTCTTCAGGTAAGACCAGAAGAAGGAAGCAAAAACTGTCGGACAAATCAAGGTACCAACGACAAGCAAACTTCATCAATAGGCGACAACACACCCCACACCTCCATAGGGGGTAAGCAGTTCACTGAAGCCGGTGGTAGCTTGAAAGCTGGGCACGGAAATATGATCAGAGTCGCCTTTCAAGGCAAACTCAGAATTATGGCCAGAATTGTCCGACAAGGCGGGCTCAGTATGATAAGGTTTTCAGACCAAGACCCAAGCAGAGGTCAGGAGAAACATGGAAACCACTCTTCCTACCAGTCCAACTCCCAATCAAGGAGAGAAAAGGAACCCGCTTCAGGGACCTTTGGGCTTACCACAAGACCACCGGTAGCCATGGAGGTAGGTGGGTCTGGGTTTACTGAAACAAGGGATTGTGGACCAGTTACATGTTGGTAATTTTACTCTTGTGTTTTTGTTCAAAATGACAATAACATGAATTTCAGATCTGGTTTTAAAAAACAGATAACAACATGTGATTATTTTTTACTGCACAACATACATAGGTTCCAAGCAGACTTGGAACTCGGACCGGAGCTGTCTTCAAGGCAGGCCCAGTATTTTGGGCAGGATTGCCTTCCAGGACAGGTGACAGATGGAGGATGTCACTTCATCCAGGTTTAACTTATTTGTGCAGTACAGACTTTTAGAAACAGCAATTTTTGTTATGGTCTAACAACTGTTTTATAGGAGCTTCCTATAAAATGGTCACATGGTATGCATCGACCTCAAAGATGCATACTATTCGGTGTCTATTCATTAAGAACAGGAGATATTTGAAGTTTAACTGGATGGCACGGCTCTGCCAAATGGGTTGACATCAGCTCCTAGACTATTGACAAAATTACGGAAACCAAATCTGGGACTACAAAGGTCTCAAAACCACATAGTAATGGCATATTTGGAGGACATTTTCGTTTTGGAGTCACCAAGAATTGGCAGAAGCATCAGTCAAGCAAACCAAAACCCTGTTTGAAAGAATTGGTTACCTCATCCATCCAGTTAAATCAAAATTGACACCTACAAGGGTAATTGATTACCTAGAATTTACTATCAAAAACAGTAAATATGTTGGTGACTTTGCCTATGGGCAAACGACAATATTAATTAAGCCTGCAATGACCTGATAGTCAAATTCTAGCCATCTATCAGGCAAACAGCGAGTGTAATTTGCAAATAGTAGCTGCATTCCCAGCAGTACGGGCCTTTGCATTACCAGAACTTACAGCAAGCAAAGGAACGAACACTCAGATTACATGCAGGCCGAATTGGCAAACTATGGATTGCCAGCAGAGGCCATTGTTGAATAACTATGGTGGATAACGAATGGGAGACAGCTCAGGGAAATTTTGCTCGAAAGCCATCGAGCGTTCTTCAGACCTATGCAAGCGGCTAAGAATGGGGAGATACCAACACAGTCTAAAGCTGTGGGGGCAGATGGAATGAGCAGGAGTCTGTAATTCCCCAACACATGGAATCAATTACCCAGAATTGTTGGGGGCACAATATAGACTCAAGGTTCTCTGTAGCGATATGCAACCGGTGCTTGTTCAAATTCAGATTGATAACACCACTGCGGTGGCATATATCCATTAACAAGGGTGGTGTAAAATCTTTATCTTACGACAGATTGTCGAACCTCATTTGGCATTGGTGTATCGAGAGGAATATTTGGGAAATCTACGATATAGATATAACACGGTGACAGATGCTGGATCACGAATGTTTAATAACAACACAGAATGGATGTTGAATCAGACAGTATTCAACAAAATAACTACACGATTTGGCATACCAGATGTTGATCCGTTTGCATCTAGACTAACCATTAGTTACCCAGATATGTGTCCTGCGAGCTGGATCCAGGAGCAAGGCAGTGGATGCTTTCTCCCTCAATTGGGGAGGAATGTTTATGTATGCTTTCCGCCAATTTGTCTCACAAACCGATGCTTGACAAAAATCAAGCAAGACTAAGCCACAGGCATATTGGCAGTGCCAGATTGGCCTACGCAAGCCTGGTCCCCAAATATTTTGGGAATTATAGTCCAGCCAGTAATGGCTGTACCCAAGAGCAGGGACCTCCTAGTGAACCCAGTTACAGGGAGCGATCATCCACTACATGAACGTATAACTTGTTGGTCTGCAGATTCTGAGGAGGCCATTTCAAGGCATAGGACTGTCCGAACAAATACAACACAGTTCGGATAACGGATGTCTTGGAGTTCCTATCAACTGTACTATAACTATAAACTAAGTTATAGTGCATCTATAGTGCCAGAGGCACACTCACCTCCAATCTGATGCCGGAAGCAGTGCACAGTTCGATAGGAACGCACCCCTTTACAACAAAATTCATGAAGGGAATTTACAATTTAAGACCTCCAAGGCCAAGGTACACTGACACATGGGATGTGAGCGTGATACAAACCCTACTTTGACAGTGGGGACTGCCTATAACTAACCCTGAAGGTGGTATGCCGACAAAGAGTCCAGGCACTGCAAAAGCTACGGTTGGACTACATGACCACCAATATGAAAACATTCATAATCAGGAACCTGATAAACAGAGCATGCCAGGGATGGAGATCCAGTTCTTGGCATATCCAGAGGACCAACGGTTGTGTGGGTGGTAACATACTAACACCACTATCTGAGAGTTACGGAGAACCTCAGAGGCTCAGAATAATCGGTCCTCATCAGCCATAAAAAAAAAACACACCAAAAGGTGTCAACTCAAACCATCTCCAGATGGTCAAAAGAGGTAATGGCGGTAGCAGGAGTAAACATTTATATGGTTAAATCTCACTCCACCAGGGCTGCATCTACATCGGCAGCAAGAGCTATGGACGTGCCCCTTGACGACATCCTAGTGGCTGCAGGATGGACGAATGAAATAACGGTCCACCGGTTTTATAACAAACCCACAACCGGACTGGGGGTCCTTGCACGTACCATTTTAAGTTCTGTCCCTTAGTTTCCCCCCCAAGGTTGGGAGGGGTAACTTTTTTTTAAACTTTTCTTTCATTTAAAGCATCAGTTTCTTTACTTAACTACATAATGTCTGAATGCTTTAATGATTACACGCATCCATGGTCAATCCATTCAGTGTGTGACGCCTGGATTCGTAACTGGCGTAAAATCACAGAGCTTTGAAATCTTCACGTAGTCACTCACGTGACTCCGAAGTAAAATAGTAAGATTAAACGAGAACTTACCAGTTTGAAGTTTGATCTTGATTTTATGAGGAGTTACGATGAGCGATTACGTGCCCACCGCTCCCACCCTCATACTATCAAGGTCATATGGAAGTTCTAGTTTCTTCACAATCTTACTATTCTCAGGTCTTCTTTATCTGTGAATTAACACCGCTGCTTTGAAGATTGACGCGCACGCAGACGGACGGCCCTTCTTCACGTAATCGCTCATCGAACTCCTCATAAAATCAAGATCAAACTTCAAACTGGTAAGTTCTCGTTTAATCTTACTATTCTCCCACAACAGAAAGCATCCTGCCCTTATCCATTCTAGCAAGACACCTGAGGATTTTGTTTCAATTATGTTCTCTCTTACTTTTTTAAGCTCAATTCTGCAAGCCCAAACTCCAATCGTATAAAACAGCCCATCTGTTCCAGGTATTAGTCCAGTAAACAGTATTTGAACTACTTTCAATGCATTAACTACTTTAGACTAATATTATATGCTGCACACCAGATATGTATTTCTTAAGCCCAACTTAACTGAAGCATAGCTTCATTTTGCATTCAGTTCCTTTGGTAGTAAACAAGTATTCTCTTATCTTTCCTAACTATTTGCTCCACCTGCATATTAATCTTCTGCTAATCACATACACACCTCAGAACTCTGCAATCTCTCACCATTTAGATAATGCTTAATTATTTTTCCTACCAAAATAGACAATTTCATATTTTCCCACATTATACTCCATTTGTCAGATCTTTACCCATTTGGTTAACCTATACATTGTGGTATCCTTATGTCCTTCAGTAACTGTTTATAACCCATTTTTGTATCATCAATTAATTTTAGTGTCCACATAAATTATAACGTTGAGGTTCCGCCAGCACCGATCCCTGTGGGAGATTACTTATTACGTCTTGTCAACCAAGAATAAAACCCATTTACATCTACAAAAAATGTGTGACTGGCATAAATTGTAACGGTCATCTGGTTGTTGGGTTAATGAGAGCAGATAGAGATGAGGCTGACTCCTTACTGCTGTTTCTCTGGGCATGGATGAGTAAAGGGCCTGTCCCACGGCCGCCATTTGCGCGACATTGCGCGCGTCATCATGCGTTCGCACTGCCGTCTGGAGCGCGTGGCGTCATTTGAAGATAGACACAAAATGCTGGAGTAACTCAGCGGGACCGGCAGCATCTCTGGAGAGAAGGCATGCTTCTGCTGTTGTTGGAGGTGAGATGTTGCGCCACGCCAGGGTGTCCCACTTGGCCGCCATTTACGTGACAGGCCGGTGGCGCGCGAAGGTTTCTTGCAGAACGAAATCCTGGAGCGCTGCACGATACCGCGCGCAACTCCACACTCCTCCATGCCACTCCATGTGCCCGTCCCGCGTTACCCACACCCTACCAGGTCGAGTATATGGCGCGCAAATGACGCCCAAGTGGGACAGGCCCTTAAGAAGGGAGTCACATTAGTGTGATGCCATTCAGATGGGCTGAGTGAGGAAGCCTTGGAAAAATCATTTGGTACAAATTATTAATGGCCTACATGTTGTTTTTGCTGCATTAATGAAGATATGTTATTGTTGTAACCTCTGCAAATTTGAAATTCTTTGTCCTGAGAACTAACTGAGGAGGAATTGTTGACCCATGTTTTTCTTTCATTTATATTATTTTAGCATTTCTTCAGATAACATACTTTTGAATGTTTTTTGTAATTTATTGATTTTACTACATAGCTGTTCCTTAGTTACACGAGTAAGTGTTATTCACGTCACCTTTCCGGCATTGATGACCATGAAGACCTGGACATGGAAAACTTGTCTTTGCTGAGTGAGTATAGCATAATGATTTTGACAACTTCTATCCTTGTCCCAAACAACTACAAGAGTGGATTGTGAAAGTTTCTGAAAGGCTTCAATCATTATTCATTGATGTAATAAATGGAAATTGCAGGGTTCATTGAATAATGGTCTTGCACTTTCTAGAATAAGAACTGAAAATACTGGGAACACTTAGGTCATGTAACATACATGAAAAGCGAAACATTTCAAACCCTAATAGCCCTGTCTCACGGTGCGAGTCCACCGACGAGTGATCCCGAGTGAATGAAAAAATCAAACTCGTGGTTGTCTACGAGATTCCAAGTTTATGTTCACGAGTTGAAACGAGTTCCCACGTGTATGTCGTTTGCCGTTTACTTCTCATTTCTGCGATGTACCAAGTTCCTCTCCCGAGTTACTCTTGAGCCAACAACGACTACTGACGTGTGGAAAAATCATCACATGGTAAAAATGATGTAATGCAGTTTTTTTTTCACTATAAAAAGCCTCCCATGTTTACATTTCTTAGGGTTACGGAATCAAGGGATATGGGGAGAAGGCAGAAACGGGGTACTGATTTTGGATGATCAGCCATGATCATATGGAATGGCAATGCTGGCTCGAAGGGCCGAATGGCCTATTCCTGCACCTATTTGCTATGTGTTTATACCTTTTAAATTTTTTGACATGCGTTTCAGGATTCCAGCATCAGTTTTTTCCAATATCCATTTCCCTGTATTTCTCTTGGGCTTTTCCTCTCTTTCCTCAACTCCTATCTCCTCCATCTGCCAGTCCATCTGAGTGTAGATATGAAGTTCTTCTTGGCTGTCTATCTGTATGTGGACTTTCCATTAAAAGTCATCCATGATCATTATCTCACAATCCTTCAGGTGTTTTTGGCACTTATTTCTCATCGAGTCATGGGTTCATAGAACACAGAAACAGGCTCCTCCGCCTACCATGTCCATTCCAACCATAGCCTTCCTGACCGTTATTCGAGTTCTGGCCCATATACTTTGTAAACCTGCCTCCGTCGCGTTCTCAGATTACGACTACACTACTTACTGGGTTGAGAAAAAAATCATCAGATGCCCTCTATTCTGCCTACTGCTCATGTTAAATCTATGCCCTTTGATGAGTTCAATTAATCTAATTATTGTCTGTCCTCAATCATTTCATTATACGTTCACTTGAACAGCGTGTGTCACTTCTCCAGGGACCCGAGTTTGATTCTAACCTCCGGTACTATTTTATGGAGTTTCCCCCAAGTGTTCCCTTTCATTCCCCGCACGCTGCTTTGTTGTATGAATACTCCCCGCAACACCTGCTGGATGAAGGGGACGCTGTCCTGTGCACGGCTGCCCAGCCAGCAGCTGTCTCTCTTCATTTTTTATTTTAGTTAGTTAAGTGGTTTGTTTGGAGGTCTAGACTTTTTTTATGTGGGGGGGGGGGGGGAGGAGGGGAAGGGGAAAACTACCTTTCAGGGTCCCTACCTGGTCGGAGAGGCGGCTTTTCTCCGGGCTGCAGCTTCGACCCGTCCTCGCGGCCTACCAGCGGGCCTGGAGCGGCGTTTCCTGTCGGGGACTGCCCAGCACCTCGGCTTCGGCGGCGGCACAGCGCTGGAGCGCTATCGCAGAGCCGGCGATGCCTTGCCCGGGTCGCCGCGCTGGAGCTCCGGTGAGCTGAGACCGCCGGGTAAAACATCGCGGAGCTGCGGGACTGTGGAGCGACCAGCTGCGGGCGGCGGCGCTGAACTTAACATCGGGAGCCTGGGATCTCTAGATGAGATCGCCAGTTGTTGAGCTCCAACCGGCACGGCCTTGTTGGCTTCGGATGCCGCGGCCTCCAGTGCGGAAGCGGCCGTTCCAGGGTTCCCAGGCCGCTGGGAGGACTCTCCCGACGCCGGAGCAACATCACCCGGCGAGAACGGCCTGGAACATCGGGCCTCCGTAGAGGCAACTGTGGAGGCCTCAATAGGCCCGACTATGGGTGAACTGGGGCTGGGGACTGGACTTTGTGCCTTCCCTCATGGTGGGAGCCATTGTGGGGGGATGTTCTATGTGTTTAAGACTCTCATTGGTGTTATGTCTGTATTCTTTTTTTGTGCGCTGCAAAATGGCAAAAAGCATTTCACTTCACTACACCTGGGTGTATGTGAATGTGACTAATAAAATACCTTTGATACCTTTGCTGTGTTGTATGAACCCATGACTCCATGAGAAATGAATGGCAAAAACACCTGAAGGACTGGCACCTTCCCCCGATGTGTCGGTGAGTGGCCGAATGGGGCTCAGGTGGGAAATTGATGTGAATGCGGGCAGAAATGAGTTTGAGGTAAATGAGTGTTTGACGGCTGGCTCAGTGGGCCGAAGGGTCAGTTTCTGCGCTTTGGGACATTTTCACCAGGTGTGTGCGCTGCCATAAGCGAAGCTTCGCTATTTGTAAAGCTTTCTTGTCTAATGTAGTTTTTTTAAACTCACTGAACCCAAGTTTTGGGATTTTTCAATATATAGGCTAACGGTTAGTACATTTCTCACCCATTTATTCATCGCTCGGCAGACTGTATTTGGGTGATCTCGCCTCACATCTGTATCATTGGCCACGTTATCATATCCTGCACTGTTTTATCCGTGACTGCGGATGGTAGCGAACGACCCCAAAGGATATTCCCCTTCATGTTGGCAAAGTTTTGCAATTGGTTTATTTTTCACATAAAAGCGATTTATTTTTAAGCCTGGGTGTGGATCATTTCATTTTCAAATAATCTTATTCAAACAAGAGATGGACACAAAAAGCTGGAGTAACTCAGCGGGTCAGACGGCATCTCCGGAGAAAAGGAATAGGCGACGCTTCGGGTCGCTGTTTTTCAGCGATGCTGCATGACCCGCTGAGCTACTCCAGCTTTTTGTGCCTGTCTTTGTGCCATCTGCAGTTCCTTCCTACACTTATTCAAACTGGAATGCATTCACTCACCTTTTTTTTTTTACTCACCTTTTTTATCTCTGTCCAGCTTCCAAGTTAACTCAACGGGTCACGCAACATTTCTGGATAAAAGGAATCGGTGACGTTTGAAGGAAGGAGGTTTGGAAGGAAGGAATTGCAGATGCTAGTTTAAACCAAAGATAGACACAAAATGCTCGAGTAACTCCACGGGCCAGGCAACATCTCTTGAGAAAAGGAGTAGGTGACGTTTCGGGATGGGACCCTTCGTCAGGCTAAGACCCAGCCTGAAGAACGATCTCAACCCGAAACATCACCTATTTCTTTACTCCAGAAATGCTGCCTGACCAGCTGAGTTAGTCCATCATTTTGTGTCTATCTTTGGTTTAAACTAGTATCTGCAATTCCTTCCTTTCAAGAAACAATCCTTACAAAATTGCTCAAACTTGTTGCATTTGCCTCTTTAACTTGAGATGAACCACATTAAGATTGCATCTGAGAAAGGCTTAACTCGCTTTCCGAAGAAAACCAGAACAAATCAATGAAGCTGCATCAACTCAACATTGTCCTGCATTGAATGTTTGGTTCACTAAAACTGATCCATGCCCTTCCCTTGGAGTTAGTAATACTAACAGCCATGCTGTGCTAAGGCAACGGGTGTCCATTTGAACTGCATTTGTTCAAGGTCTGGCATCAATCACTGAAAATGAATTGTTAGATCACTGTAAAATTTTCCAGTAAGATCTGACTAATCTTCAACATTTCACTTCTGGCACTCAGGCCAAACCCACGAGTTACTCATGAGTCACTACGGTAAACTAACTGGCTACTACGGTATTACGAGTTTAAAATTTAACATTTTTCCTTCAAGAGTAAATTTGACTCGTGTTAATCTTTCAACATGTTGAAAATTTTTCATGAGTTAACAAGTTTCTCGAGTACCTGCCATTAGTGTTACGAGTCGCTAAGTTGCGTCCACGAGTTCCGACGTTCCCGCTACCTTAATTTTACGTGATTACCACGAGTTTGATTTGTATTTAACTGGATCACTCGTGAGTGGACTCGCACCGTGAGACAGGGGTTTAAATATTTTGACCTTCCTCCATTTGTCGTCACATAAGCTGCCAAACTTGCTGAGTGTTTCCAGCGTTTCTGTTTATATATTCAGATTCCTGGCTTTGGCATTTTATGACTTTATTTTTCATGCATTTTTTAGAGCAGCATTTTGGGGTGGATGAAGATCAGTTTGAAGAAGTGGCTGCAGAAAACAGGAATTTCTCAGAAGTGTTGAGAAAACTGGAAAAAGAAAAACATAATGAACCAGTTAGTCAACTTCATACTTTTTAATTATCTTACATTTCTATGGTTTAGTACAAAATGCCTATGAGAGATATCTGATTCTCACTTTTCTAATTTACTACGCTGCATAATCTGTCTTTAAATTTAGAGAAAACTTTATTAATAAATTATAGAAAATATCAATACAGGGGAGAACAATAGTGTGGGTACACAAAAATGCTGGAGAAACTCAGCGGGTGCAGCAGCATCTATGGAGCGAAGGAAATAGGCGACGTTTCGGGTCGAAACCCTTCTTCACTAGTGTGGGTGTTGGTTTTATTAATTTTCAAGCAATCTCCACTAATTTGCACATTTATGAAACTAAATTATTTGAGCAACAGAGTAGAGAGAAATGTTGCAGGCAGGATGTAGGATGGGTACCTGGTGTGTCAGTATTGGGGACTAATAATGTGTAGTTTTGTCAGTGTTGAATCGTTGGTTGTACGCTTTGGAATAACTTGGGATAATATTGTCAGGGGAATCGGGTTTTGGATATGGAAGCGTAAGAGAGGAAATTAAATTTGGGGAATTATGGGATTAAAATGCTGCGCCTGTGGTTTCTTAACTTAAGCAAAGTTAGAAAGTTAGCGCTAGATCATTGCAGGAGGGTGGAGCACAAATTCTCAGAGGTGACTATTACTCGGAGTCCGATTGTCATTCACGGAAATTGCAGTTTCATGATCCTATGGCATATGGAGTGAAGAGACGGGATAAAATCTTTCATTCTTGGTTAAAGTTTAGACCCAAGGCAGGTGGGAAGAAACAACTTGTTCCTCGGGTAAATAGTGAATTTGAATGGTAATACGGGTGATGAGTTGGGGGAGATGTAGGCTCAAAGTAAAATATTGATGAGATTATAGGTCAATGTCCTACTTATTATTAATTGGTCAGAATATTGTGAAGAAACTGGGAGCAACATCTTGCTGAGTAGACAGGGATCTTAGGTCTGAAATTTGAGCCAAAGTGATCAACGATCTGCGACGGCCAGGCAACAATTTGGAAGGAAATGGACAGACAATGTTTCATTGTTCCTACGCATCTGCCAATCACACATCCTCATTAATATCCACCTATCACTCGCCAAGTTTTGCCCCATCCCTTCCACTTGCCTTTCATTACCGGCTTTCACCCCTCTTTCATCAATCCCAAGGGTCCCAACCTGAAACATTCTGTCCATTTCCCTCCTTAGACGTAGACTCCTTAAATCTGAAGAAGGGTCCTGACCCAAAACATCACCTATCCATGTTCTCCAGTGCTGCCTGACTTGCTGAATTACTCCAGCACGTTGTGTCCCTCCATAGATGCTGCACAACCTGCTGAGTGCTTCCAGCACTTTGTTTTTATGCTCAAGATTCCGGCATCTGTAGTCTCTTGTCTCATAGGTCTGAAATGTGTTTCAATTAGGAAGTTTGTGATATTGGTGCAGACTTAGTTGAATGTGGCGATGATACTCAGTTGAGGAATTTGGAGGGGGCCTGAGGTCAGGCTTGGTAAGAATAAGGGGTAGGTGGGGAGCAGGTGACCCTGGGCCTTTTGGTGAGGTTAGATCAATATAACTTGGTTTTAAGCCAATAAAGTTTGTTGAGTCAACATGTCCAAAATCAATATTCTATTACGAATGTGTTGTACAAAACATTGTAATTCATGAGTCGTAGAATCATAAATTTACATTGCAGAAGAGGCCCTTCAGTCCAATGTGAAGTGAGAAGTTTAATTTCCAAAGGTAACAGAGTAATCAGTCTTCGAGGCCCAAAGCATAATATGTTAATATCAACTCTTCCATATTTTTCATTAACCATACAAGTTCATAACCATATTTTCCAAATTGGTGTTTGGTGTTCAGCAATGCCTTGTATTCATTTGTTTTAAAAACAAATCCATTTAATAATTGTGTAGGAAGGAATTGCCAATGCTGTTTTAAACCGAGGATAGGCACAAAATGCTGGACTAACTCAGCAGGACAGGCAGCATCTCTGGAGAGAAGGAATGGGTGACAATTCAGAGCAAGCCACTCGATCCAAAACCTGTCCTGCTGAGTTACTCCAGCATTTTGTGTTGATCTTCCATTCAATAATTATTGTCTCTTAGTAGGTGTAATTGGATTTTCATCAGGAGTGATGAAATACAGAGCGAGTTGCACACTTGAGGACATTTTTGTTCGGGCATTTGACTCTGTTTCTCTACTACCCTTTGACTTCAGGATCGGATTCAAGCACTAGAGAAAACAAAAGCGAGTTTACAAACAGACCAAGAGAAATATAAGAAATATCTTGAGGAAATGGAAAATCATAAAGCTCTTCTAGAACAGAGAGCCAAAGCAATCAAAGAAGAAATAGAATCCACAGGTTTGTTTATTTTTATGAGCTGAATGCTGAATTTGGAACAAAAGGAGAATTTATTGAAATAATGATGTGTACTGATCATGAATCTTTCCTGGAAAATAATTGGTATCAAGTTTGAAGTTTTCAAACCGTTTAAAAATGGTATGTCACATCTGATATAATTTTTGAGTAATTTCGGGCCATAACTTTGTAGGAGCTAACATATGCAGCTGGCAGCTTTGAGATAGCACCACTCTTGCTTCCCAATCAGTGTGTCACTGGAGTTTCAGTGTTTAATGTGCAGATACAGCATAGGAGCAGGCCCTTTGGCTCATTGAGTCTACCCTGACCAGCAATCCGTGTACATTAGTTCAATCCCACACTGGGGACAATTAACAGAAGCCAATTAACCTACAAACCTGTGCAGCTTTGGAATGTGTGAGGAAACAGGAGTCCCCGGAGATAACCCACCCAGTCACGGGGAGAATGTACAAACGCCGTACAGACAGCACCTGCAGTCAGGAACGAACCCAGGTCTCTGCCGCTGGAAGGCAGCAACTCTACTGATGCGCCACTATGTCGCCCCAAAGGTATTATTGTGGTAAGCCTATAAGATATAGGAGCAGAATTAGGCCATTCAAACCATCGAATCAACTCTGTTATTCAATCATTGCTGATCTGTGTTTCCCTCTCAACCACATTCTCCTGCCTTCTCCCTGTAACCTTTGACACCCTTAATAATCAAGAACCTGATCTCCCGGTTGCTCAACACTTTAATTCTCCTTCCCATTCCCACACAGACCTTTCTGTCCTAGGTCTCCTACATTGTCAGAGTGAAGCTAAATGCAAATTGGAGGAACAGCATCTCATATTTCGCTTGAGCAGTTTACAGCCCAGTTGTATAAAGTTGATTTCTCTAACTTCAGGTAGCATTGGCATTCCCTCTCTCCTTCCCCCATCCAAGTTGCACTAGCCCCTCGTTTTCAGCCAACAAACAGCTAGCAATGGCATGTTTCCTTTATCATCATTACTTTTTTGCATATTTTTCATTCATTGTTCTTTATCTCTCTACATCGTCGCCATACCTCTGGTTTTCCTTATCCCTAACCAGTCTGAAGAAGGTTCTCGACCTGAAACGTCGCCCATTCCTTCTCTCCAGAGATGCTGCCTGTCCCGCTGAGTTACTCCAACATTTTGTGTCTATCTTCGGTTTAAACCAACATCTGTAGTTTCTTCCCACACAAGAATCTATCAATCTCTGCTTTAAAATACCCAATGAATTGGCCTTGACGACCGTCTGGCAATGAATTCCACAAATTTGTCATCTTCTGGCAAAATAAATTCCTCCTCATCTGCGTTCTGAATGTAGCTTTTTTTTTAGGCTGTACCCTCTGGTTCTAGATTCTTCCATTACTGGAACGTCGACTCTTTAGGCCTTTCATCTGGTAAGTTTCAATGAGATCTCTCGCGAGTACAGGCCCAGTGAATCCAAACGCTCCTCATATATTCACATAATAATCTCCGGGATCATTGTAGGAAACCTCTGGACCTTCTCCAAAGCCAGCACATCCTTCCTTAGATATGGGCCGAAAACTGCTCACAATATTCCAAATGTGGCCTCACCAGTACCAGATAAAGCCTCAGCATTATATCTTTGCTTTTATATTCTAGTCTTGTCAAAATGAATGCATTGCGTTATTGCATTTGCCTTCCTATTAATCCAACTGGCAAATTAACCTTTCTGGAATCCTGTACCAGCACTCCTAATTCCTTGCACCTCTGATTTCTATATCATCTGCCCATTTAGAAAGTAGGCTTGTCTTTATTCCAACACACACTGCCTGTACAGCACTCTCTGAAGTTCTTTCAAAAGAGGTCTGTTTATGTTGTCCAGGGTAAAAGCAAAGTCCCACAGCCTGGCATGAAGGCAGGTTGTTCATGTTGTTTGTGTTTATTCCTCTGTCGCTAGTACATTATCTGCACCTTCACATTTGTGCTTCCAACGTATTGGCTGTGTGGGTTTTGTGATATGTTAAGGATGTATAATATGCTATAAGTTTATTTATTTTATGGTTCAGGATGGCTAACAAAGAAGGCATATATTGCACATACCTAATTAACCTTCGGAAGGAGGAGGTGAGCCACCTTTATTCACTAATGCAGTTCTTCTGGGGAAAGCTATCAAATTCGTGAGAGATAATTTCCCATGTCCAAAGCCATGCTGATTATTCCTAATCAGTCATTGCTTATCCAAATGCCGGTAGATACTATCCCTAATATTCCCTTCCACTGACATCAGGCTCACTGGCCTGTAGTTTCTTGGCTTGTCCTTGATACCCTTCTTAAATAACTACAACATTAGCTTTTCTCCAGTCTTCTGGAACTTCGACTGGATAAAGATGATACAAATTTTACAAAGGCCGCCCCAATTTTTTCCTGAGTTTGCATGTTCTCTCCTTGACCTACAATGTGGATTTTCTCCAGGACCTCCGGTTTCCTACCACACTCCAAAGACGTACAAGTTTGTAGGTTCATTGGCTTGGTAAAATTGTAAGTTGTTCCTAGTGTGTGTAGGATAGTGTAAGTGTGCAGGGATCGCTGGTAGGCGCGGACTCGGTTCACCAAAGGGACTGTTTTCACGATAAATTAAACTCCTATTGCTGAATTCCTATACTTCCACAATCTTCTCAATAATAACAGATGAGAAACATTCAGTTAATATCTTCTCCATTTGTTGTGGCTGTTCACAAAGATGATCATGCGCTGCTTTAAGGGGACCTATTATTTCCCTGGACAACATTTTACATGCAATATCAGTAGAATCTCTGGATTTTCCTTTACCAGATTCATTTCATGTCTTCCAGCCCTCCTGATTACATTAAGCTACACTTCTTATATTTGCCGATTGATTCACTTCATCACAACTGCCTAAATCTGATGTATACTTCCTATTTTTTCCTGACCAGAGCCTCAACATCTTGCATCAACCAGGGTTCTGTGAATTTGCCATCCTTGTCCTTTAACCTCTCAGGAACATGCTGCCCTGTATTCTTGTTATCTTGCATTTGACAGCCTTCCACTTGCAAACAAACTCAACCAACCTCTGCATGTTCTTGCTTATTGCCTCCAAAATCGTCCTTGTGTTAATTTAGGGCCTTAACCTCTGGGCCAGGCCTAACTTTCTCCATAACTAATGTAAAACTGATAGAATTATGGTCACTGGTCCAAAGTGCTCCCTCGCTGACACTTCAGTCACTTGCCCTACTTCATACACGGAGAAGTGTGTCCAATGTTTGGTCCTCTCTAACAGGGGTCCCTGCATATTGATTAAGAAAGCTTTCTTGGAGAGTGACCAATATCATAAAACTACCAGGGAACAGGATTGATTTTTGCTGTGCTGTCTTCAGAATTTGAATTTGTTTTGGTAAATGAAAATGGAAATTGCATTTCTGTCAATGCCTGACATGATCTGTGTCTGTGGAATTCTCTGCCTCATAGGGCAGTGGAGGCAGGTTCTCTGGATGCTTTCAAGAGAGAGCTAGATAGGGCTCTTAAAAATAGCGGAGTCAGGGGATATGGGGAGAAGGCAGGAATGGGGTACTGATTGGGGATGATCAGCCATGAACACATTGAATGGCCCAAAGGGCCGAATGGCCTACTCCTGCACCTATTGTCTATTGACCTGGGTCAGTCAAAACTTTGTTTAGAGACAACTGAATTTGTAAACAGCGAAGACTATCAGTATAGATTGACACACCGTGAGCAGAACACTGCCTGACCGTATGATTTGACACGCCGTATTGATGGATCCATACGAACAATCACAAATTTTTACGTCTTACCTTGGCTACTTGTGCTTGAAGACATCAGCTGCCAAAAGCCTGTACCTAAATACTTCCTGTCGCATATTTTGCAAAAGGTTTCTTATATATGAGTTGTTTTAAAGATACAATGTGGAAACTGGTCTTTGGGCTCACAGAGTCCGTGCCGACCAACGATCACCCATGCACTAGTTCTATGTTAATCCAATTTCACTTTCTCGTCACTTGGGGCAATTTAATGGGATAATATTCCACATGTCAACAGGAACCAAATGAAGAGCTTTAGGAATGTTAGCCTTTGATAGAATTGTTATCTTACTGGATAGAGTTTAACATGTTAATATGCAATGACTTTAATCATTCTTTACCTTTTTTATGCGTTATATTTGTTAATGGTTATGTGCTGGAACATGTGTGCTTTGTGTTTTAAAGTACTGGAGTTGGATGCAATTAATGAAGAGAACAAAAGATTGCAGCAGATATATGATCGGCAGGAAACTTCAGCTGTTGATGTAATGAAAATCAATCGCGAGAAAAATGAATTGCATCAGACATTAATTTTCCTGAGCGAAAGTTTGGAAGATGCAGAGAAGAGGATGTGGAATGAAGAGATAAAAGTGTCCAAGGCCAAGGAATTGGTGAGAAGGTGGCATGGTGCTCTGCAATGCAAGATTATAATGTTAGATGCTTACTTAGCTAATTCATAGATGTAATTCTTGCTAATTCCAAAGTCAAGAAATGTTGATGAAATGTATGGTGTTCTGGATCGTGACTCTGGCTCTATGAATATTAGCACTGTTCATGATTTTCATATACCTGAGATCTAAAACTTGTTCTAGCCTTCATTTGTAATCTTCTTCTTATCGAGTCCACACACAAGATTAGAAGTTGTTCAGTCGGAGCTGAACACACTTCTCGGCATCTGCATACAATGGTGTCTGTCTTGTTGCTTCTTGTGCGTGGTGGTGGAAAGATTGGTGGAAACAGGGCCGCGACGTGAACGCTCTTTCCTTGACCCCCATTTGTAATTAAAGACTTAAACTCCAAACCGATAGATTTCAACATGCGTTTTTTATAAAATCATGGGATTAACTCCTTTGCCCTAAACCTATCCATCACTGAATGGTTTCTCAAGCTACACACTACCTAGTAGCTGTCTCTTAAACTCATCTGGAGCCAGCCTGAGCGTGTCCCAGTGAGGTAAAACTTGGCAGGGCTCAGAGCTCAAAGTTTACTATGTCTGGACAGAAGCTACAAATTCAATAATATAAATTATGCACGACAATTCACGTAGGATGGACAATTATGTAAAATATTATAAACGATCTCTGGTATGATCTCTGTGCTTGAACAACTTTAACTTTGACTTTTTACATATACAGTAAACTTAAAAAAATTAAGCGCTCTTTAGACTTGTCTGTCGGCTAGATTTTCTGGTCAATTGGTTTCTATTAATAAAATATGTTTAGTTCACTTATTAAAAGATGTTACACAGCAATATATTTCCAGAGGCCCTGGTATGTTTGAGGAATGTGGGGATAGGTCTCCAGCGAGCCAGATGCTGACCGATTAGGATTACCACACTTTTGGATAACAGGTTATTGCAGTTTTACTGCACTTCTCTCCAACTATTATTCTGAATATAACACATTCCAGCAAACACTAAGGAACCTGGCACCATCTGTGCAGGCAGTCACCCCTGCACATTGCTGTCTTGCCAGCTGTCATTAATTTAGATTACTTTGACCATAACTCACCCTCGAGATCACTGGGGGGGGAAACTATTTTTCACATTTCATAAGGCATACATCCCCATCCTGAACCTCCTTATTTTATAATACAAAAGTCATATTGATGGCAGACACAAAAAACTACAGATGCTAGTTTACACAGAAAAAGTCATGGTACTGGAGTAAACTCAGCGGGTCAGTCAGCATCTCTGGCGAACATGGATAGGTGATATTTTGTGTCTGGACCCTTCGTCAGACTCTGAAGAATCCTGACCCAAAACATCACCTACGGCAGTTTGATTGATAGAGCCTCCCCTGTGATTGTAACAACTTAATCCTAATTACCTGCTAAAGGATCATAAGCTGTGAAATAAAAATCTTTGGTGTTTGTCCATTTGTACATACATGCTTTGATAAAATATCTCGGCATTCTGAAAAGTTGGTGAATGGGTTTTATTGTTGTGACTTTCCTATATCTACCATTTTCAAAGGTTTGTGAAGACAGAACCAGTCATACTCATGCTATTTTTGTTGCTTGTTGACTTGTAAACCTTTGATTGCCCAGTACTAGGTTCAAAGTCAGTGCACCAATTAAGCTTCCCTCATCACTCGTAGCCTTTTTGAGAATTTAAGCACAGATATTATTGATCCTTTGTGACATACTGGGAAAATAATTTGATCAGTTTTTACTTCATTTTGGTTTACAGTAAATTAAAATGGATGTGTATGGCTCAACCCATGGAGTTTTCTAATTTTCAATAACTTTAAGGCTGAAACTTTAGGAAGTATTTTAGGATGACCAGAGTACATGTAATCTTATAGTATGGTTTTTGAGTTTAGGCACCACTCATTTCTAAATTCAACAAAGCTCGAGTAGAGCTTGTGCAGTGCTCTGAACCGCTCAGGACTCCAGGTCTCACCCGGGTTTTTATTGCTGATGTACACCTATCATTTTACATCTGGCTATCAGACTGGAATTTTTTTAGCCTTGTGATTTTTTATTTTTTTTTACCCATCTGTAATTTGTGTACAAGAATTCCAAAAACTGGCTTTTCACTGCGTCTTTTGTAACCTTGTACCTGGCCTTATTTTTCAAATCTTAAACCATTGTTATGTTCCAAAGTAGATTGAATATTAAAGTTTAACGACTGGTAGATCAAGCAATTTGGTAGAGGAAATTTTTTTTTCAGACAGTTTGGCTCTTTGGATTGATCATCTGGATTTACCTTGCTTTATGGGCATATAAATAACTGCCATGTGGTCAAAATTCACACTGATTCAGGATTTTTATTTTGATGATAGAAATGTATTTTGAAGTGGGAGCAGGAGAATGGAGGCTCTTGCTAGATAAAAAATAAAAGCAGTTTTTTCTGATGCAAGCTCTGCGGTAAATAATGGTGAATGTGTTGATTTCCATTTGCTTGGTTGGTGTATATATATATATGGGAATACAAGAATGTTCTGTCAGTGGTGGATTAAGGTGGCCATTTCCCTGCAAGCAGTGAGACAATAATACCCTGTTTGGTGTGCTGACTGTATCTGTTGAAATTTTTCATTTGTATTGATCTCCTGTTTATGATCTATTGTTCAATCTCCTTTTATTATTGCATTTGCTTTAGCTGGAAGTCAGACTGCAGGAGTATCATACTATGGCTCGGAAACTCAAACTAATCCCCAAAACAGCTGAAAATGCTCAAGGACGTGATTTTGAGATAAATTTTGTGGATTTTGCCGCAGGCAAAAAGAATTTATTGCAAAATACATTAAAAATAAAGGTAAAGTATTTTATAATTTTTATATAATTAGTTATAGAATTATGTAGTAAGGAAATTAATCCTTTGTCTCAACTTGTCGATGCTGACCAAGATGTTTCCCTGAAAAGGATCTGTGTTTTGGATCACATCCCTCTAAACCTTCTCCATCCACCTAAGTGTCCAAATGTCTTTTAAACATTGTAATCATTCCCATCTTTACGGCTTCCTCAAAATTCTCCAGGGCCTTTCCATTTACTGTGCCAGTCCTGTTCTGGTTTAAGTCAAGAGTGTTTAGTCCAATGCACAGGGAATGGAAAAATGAAATTCTTGCTGCATCTTTACAGGCACATAAATGCCATAACACAACAAATAAATACAAAATAATACTATAAATTATCAGTAATAATAGGTCACAAAACCATAATAGTTTAACGTAATAAAATGTAACAACTCTAATTTGGCTAAGTTAAATTCCACCTGTGTTACTTGGTCCACTGCCCAGTTCTAGATTGTGTTGTAATCTTAACAACTTCACTGCCCAGTACACCAATTTTTTGTGTCGTCTACGAATTTAGTAACCATTTTAACAAAGGTAGACAAAAATGCTGGGGAAACTCAGCGGGTGAGGCAGCATCTATGTAGCAACGTTACAAAATTTTGAGATTTAAAAAATCAAGTCTGCAATTTATCCCATCAGATAAAGCATAAAAAGAAGTTTAATTTGACACCTAATTCACTTTCATATCTCAAGTATTTAAAAAGTTATGGCCATTTTCATACTCGGAATTAGCATCTTGTTCCCTATTGATTTTCTATGGACATAACAAAAAAGCTGTGATCGTGGACAGTCAAAAACACATAACTTTCTTAAAAATTAAGAGAACTGAATGAAATGTTCAGTTATCATAGATTGAAGCATTCTGAAACAAATATAAAATAACTTGGATGACCTGAAATTAAAGCATATAATTAGTTAGTTACCCAATTGTAGCTAATTTCAAACTTCAATTACTAGATCTAAACATCTATCCATTTCTTAATAAATGATTAACATTTTTAAATAGCCTAAGTGTCCAAATAATATTCACAAATAATTCACAATAAAACATGATTTTTAAATCTCATTTACATTAATTTATAGGCCAAATGGAAGGAATTTAGTTTTCAATTGCTGTAAATTAAAGTCCATTTAAATCAGCTTTCTAGTGGGATCCTGTGAACGCGCTGGTTTAGAACGTTCACATTGCGGTACTCAAATGCCCAGAAAAATACTGCGGGATATAATGGGGCCCAAATTAGCTACTCGCAACATTAAACTTTGTATAAAGGGATCTTAAGAAGCCCTTTTTAACGTAAAAATAAACAGCCTACCTTCCGTTTTCCCCTGTATGAGATCCGACCCGTTGTCGGCGGTCACGGGTTTAGAGGTTAATTTTTAACCTACTATAACAAGTAAAGAAAGCCCTTAAAACTAAAAATAGCTCCAGCTACGGAATCTTCCAGCGATTTTTCGTTAATAATTAACTAGGCTGAAAAACCTCGATTTGAACAGCCTAGGGAAAATCGCGTTTTAAACCCGCCCCCCTCTAAACGGCGCCAAAATCGTGCACACGGACTGGGACAGATGACAGATTTTCAGCGATCTTCAGGTAGGCTTTGCAACATACCTAATCTATGGAGCAAAGGAATAGGCGACGTTTCGGGTCAAGGCCCTTCTTCAGACTGATGTGGGGGGGGGGGGGGGGGGGGGAGGGATAAAAAAAGGAAGAGGCGGAGACAGTAGGCTGTGGGAGAGCTGGGGAGGGGAAGGTGGGAGAAAACAAGGACTACCTGAAATTGGAGAAGTCAATGTTCATACTGCTGGGGTGTAAACTACCCAAGCGAAATATGAGGTGCTGCTCCTCCAATATGCGCTGGGTCTAACAATGTTGTCCAATATAGAAGACAAATAACAGTGGACCCAGCACTGATCCCTGTGCTGCAACACAAGTCACAGGCCTCCTTTATTATGAATAACAACTCTCCACTACCACTCTACTTAATGTAACTAGTTCGCTGTCTTGTCCTGGATCCCATGTGATCTGATCTTTGGACCAAGATTATCAAAGCCCTTGCACAAGTCCACGTAGACAATGTCTCCCACCCTGTTCCTGTCGATCATCTTTATCACTTCATAAAACAATTAAATTTGTGATTTCCCACACAGAGCCAAATAAAGAACAATGCTGTACGAAGTACTCAAGATTTCACTGATACCGAAACAACTGAATCATAATCTAACTACTTATACAATCATACAGTACGAAAATGGCCCCTTTGGTCCAACCTGTCCATGGCGACGAAGATCCCCATCTAAGCTAGTCCCATTTGCATGTGTTTGGCCCAAATCCCTCTAAACCTTTCGTATCCATATATCTGTCCAAGTGTCTTTTAAATGTTATTATAGTACCTGTCTCTTCTGGCAGCTCGTTCATAATCGCCACCCTCTGTGTGAAAAGATTACCCCTCTGCTTACTGTTAAGTCTTTCCCACTTGCCTTAAACCTGTAACCTCTGGTTCTTGATTCCCCTACTCTGGGTAAAAGACTGACCATTCACCTTATCTATAGCTCGTATGATTATATAAACATTTTAGGTCACCCCTCTGTCTCTTACATTCCAAGGAAAAAAGTCCTAGTCTATCCAGTTTCTCCTTTCAACTCAACCCCATCCCTGCCATTTACTCCCAATGTCCTTTCAAAATTTGTCCTCCCAACATGCACCCCACACTTGTCTGAATTAAATTCCACTTGCCGCTGTTCCCCACCCAACTTTCTTGTTTATCTATGTCCTACTATGTCTTTAGAAAAATGTCCTTGCGACGAAAGATACCACCAATCTTTGAGCCATTGCATTACCATCAGAAAAACACCAATCCATCATGACCCTCCGACTCCTTAGTGCCCTCCATTTACCTTATGTCGTACCCTATATTGACTTACCAAGCGTCCCCTTGCACTTGTTGGGATTTAATTCCATCTACCAATCCCCCATCCTTGTTGTTTACCACACCACAAATTTTCATGTAATCTATAATCTTACTAATCGCAGCTCTTATATTCACATGATTGTTAATATTTATCACAAATTGCAGATGGCTGCAGTACCAAAGAGGAGGGGGAGGATGGACATTATCTGTAGAAATTTTGGGATAGATGGGGTATGGTTATTAAAATCTACACAACGACTGGCATCTGATAGCAATCCAGGACTTGATCAGCTCAATTGAATTTCCCCTCTGGTGGTGCTTGCATCCAAAACAAATTCACCAAGCTTGGAAAACTTAAACAATTTAAATGCAAAGTGGCATTTTTTGATTTTTTTTTAAACTGTCAAAGATTTATGGATCAAATAAATTATGTTACAATAATCCATCCAGTTTTATGTGATCTCTATTGTTTTTACAGCATGACTTAATGGCACTCGTAAAGCAACAAAATGAAGAAATTCAGCACCTAAAAGACAAAAAAATTAGTGGACAAGAGGCAAATGAGCAAGTATGGTTATATTCGATGCTGGGAATTTAATGAAACATTCTATGAACAAAATTTGCTATTGATGTATGGATTCAGATTTATCTGCTAAAGATGAATATTATTTCATCCAGATTCAGACCATGATGGATGACAAGGCAAATGATTTGAAGATGTTAAAGGAACAAATCCGTAAAGTGGATGAAACGATTGATCAAGAAAAAGAGGTAAATCATTTAAATTTTGTTCAAATGCTAAATGAATAGATGTTATTATAGCTCATCATCAAAAATATATTTTACTTAATCGTTACAAAATGATTATTTGATGTTGAACCATGAGGCATTTTAAGTGACAAAAATTGTAGTATGAAGGAGGACGAGAGAAATGCAAATAATTTAAAGGTTAGAGGACAAGGAAAGGAACTCCAGGACAATGGCATGGTCACCAGTGGTTGAACAATACAAGCAGACATTTCTATGTACCTCAAATATATATCGGCCCCCTATAATAACATCGCATTTTTTGAGTGTCGCCCACTGTTGAAAACATCCCCACTCTATCCTGTTATGCCCCCTTAAGATCTTGTATATTTGAATTAAGATCACCACCCATTCTCTAAATTTCAAGGAATGTAGGCTTCAACAATTTAGTTGCTCTTGGTAGACATTTCTCAAACAGGAATTAGCCTAGTGTATCTTGTTTGTACTGCCTCCAATTTTTTTGAGGGGGTAAGAGCGACAAAACTGCATGCAGTATTTCAGCTGTGGTTTTGCCAATATTGTGTATAATTGCAATAATACCTCCCTATTTCTAATCCCCAACCCCTTTGCAATGAAGGCCAAAATGCTGTTTGCCGTAAATACTCAATGAACCGGAAGAGGGATCCCGACCCGAAACATCGTTGCCTCCACAAATGCTGCCTCACCCGCAGAGTTCCTGCAGCACTTTGTGTTTTTAATCATTGAATCTGCCTGCCACCTTTCTGTGTTGTGCACGTTGGTGGTTCAGGCAGACACGATAGTGCCATTTAAGATACACTTGGAAAGGCACATGGAAATGGAGGGATATGGATTATGTGCATGCTAAGAGTTGGTTTTGGCATCATGTTCGGTTCGGATGTTGTGGGCCGAAAAGCCTATTCTTCTGCGGTACTCTGTTAACAGCTAGATCCGTCTGTATGTTATTCACTTTCAGTATCTCCATTCCGATCATTCTCTATGCTTTTATCTCATGATTCCTCCCATTAAACTTAATTTGCTAGTTAGAAACATAGAAATTAGGTGCAGGAGTAGGCCATTCGGCCCTTCGAGCCTGCACCGCCATTCAATATGATCATGGCTGATCATCCAACTCAGTATCCCGTACCTGCCTTCTCTCCATACCCTCTGATCCCCTTAGCCACCAGGGCCACATCTAACTCCCTCTTAAATATAGCCAATGAACTGGCCTCGACTACCCTCTGTGGCAGGGAGTTCCAGAGATTCACCACTCTCTGTGTGAAAAAAGTTCTTCTCATCTCGGTTTTAAAGGATTTCCCCCTTATCCTTAAGCTGTGACCCCTTGTCCTGGACTTCCCCAACATCGGGAGCAATCTTCCTGCATCTAGCCTGTCCAACCCCTTAAGAATTTTGTAAGTTTCTATAAGATCCCCTCTCAATCTCCTAAATTCTAGAGAGTATAAACCAAGTCTATCCAGTCTTTCTTCATAAGACAGTCCTGACATCCCAGGAATCGGTCTGGTGAACCTTCTCTGCACTCCCTCTATGGCAATAATGTCCTTCCTCAGATTTGGAGACCAAAACTGTACGCAATACTCCAGGTGTGGTCTCACCAAGACCCTGTACAACTGCAGTAGAACCTCCCTGCTCCTATACTCAAATCCTTTTGCTATGAAAGCTAACATACCATTCGCTTTCTTCACTGCCTGCTGCACCTGCATGCCCACTTTCAATGACTGGTGTACCATGACACCCAGGTCTCGCTGCATCTCCCCTTTTCCTAGTCGGCCACCATTTAGATAATAGTCTGCTTTCCTGTTTTTGCCACCAAAATGGATAACCTCACATTTATCCACATTATACTGCATCAGCCAAACATTTGCCCACTCACCCAGCCTATCCAAGTCACCTTGCAGTCTCCTAGCATCCTCCTCACAGCTAACACTGCCCCCCAGCTTAGTGTCATCCGCAAACTTGGAGATATTGCCTTCAATTCCCTCACCCAGATCATTAATATATATTGTAAATAGCTGGGGTCCCAGCACTGAGCCTTGCGGTACCCCACTAGTCACTGCCTGCCATTGTGAAAAGGACCCGTTTACTCCTACTCTTTGCTTCCTGTTTGCCAGCCAGTTCTCTATCGTAGATACAACATAGTTGTATGCTCCTTCACAAACAATCGCCATCCCATTGCAGAATCACAGTATCCTTATCCCCAACAACACCACTTGTTTTCATAATATTGTCAAATGTGGAAACGTCAAGTCATTAATGTAAATAGTGAAAAATTACAGGCCAAGAAGTGATCCCTGCATTACTCCATTAGTTACCTACTACTGATCAAAAAGGGACTAATTTATTCCAACTCTTTAATGAGAGCCATTTTTCAATACATTCTAATACATTTCCTCCAATACCACGGCCTTTTAATATATGTACCATCCTCTTGCATGGCAACTTGACAACGGCCTTTTGGAAATCTAAAACCACTACATCTTCAGGCTCCCCACTATCAACTCTGTTACATCAATGGGCCACTGTCTCTGCAGCAACTTCCTTTAAAAGCGTAGCATGCAGTCCATCAGATCCTGATGATCTGTCACCTTTAGCCTCTGTTTCTCCAATACTTTATCCCATGTAATTGGGATTTTTGTAATTTCTGCCATGTTATTTGAAATTAACCCATCTGACATTTAAGGGATATAAGCAATGTCTTCTAGAGTGAGGATTTGTGCCAAAAATGTATTGGGCATATTTACTATTTCTTTGATTTCTCAATAATTCACCAGCCTTGCTCTCTGGAGGCATCACGTTTACCTTGGCTGCCCTCTTTCTATTTATATATCCACAGAAAGTTACTACTTCCCTCAAAATTAATTTTCTACCTTATGTGCTTTTTGGTCTTACGCTACTGGAACCTAAAAAATGACCACTCCTCCTGTCCACCACTAACCCATGCAACATTGTAAACCCTACTTTCAATTTAACATCCTTTACCCATGTTAACCATGGATTCTGCCTCGTTCTCATTGAATCCCCATCTTGTGATTGGGTAAAATTTTGCTGCATCTGGTAGACCAGTTGTTTCAATATCTGCCTCTGTTCCTCTACTGACTTGTCTCTTTTTATGTTTGCCCAGTCTTTCTTAGACATGTCGTCCTTTATACTGTTATAATTGCAATTATTTAAATTGCAGATAATGATTAAGGACCTATCATGTTATTTCTTTAACTGCAATTGTAATTCTATCATATTGTGGTCATAGCTCCCTTGGGGATCTTTAATCCCTTACTAATCCTTCCTCATTAAACAAGAGCAGATCTAAAATATCTCATTCCCGGATTGGCTCCACAGTGTGCTGCTCTAAAAAGTAATCCACAATGCAATACACAAATTCTTTTTCGGCAAAGCATTGCCTGGCATATTTGTCCGATCATTATGTAGATCAAAATTCCCGTGATAATTACAGTTGCCTTTCAAACATTCCCATGATATTTCTCCATTTTTGCTCTTGCCTATTGAGAGGTTGCATTTTGGGTATTTGTAGATTATCCCAACATTTGTCTTCCTACCCCTACTATTTTATCTGGGGTTGGGGAGTGGGATTATATTCAGAATGAAGTATAATGCACCGTTAGCTGACATGCAAAGTGAATGTTGAGTGGAAAAAATATGTACACAAGTCAACATAAGTAACTCTAAATTTGATATTGGACAAAAAAGTTATATAACCTCAATTACGCAGGAAGATAAACAAAAAATGGCAAAGCAACATGAAGAGATTGAATCACTACAGAACAAGGCAAAATGGCTACAGAAGACCTCGAAAGAAGATTTAGATGAAGCAGTTGGACAACTGAAAGCAGCTAAATACAGGCTTGTACCACTTCATGTTTTGGTATTATTGGGAACGGTGGTTAAGTTTCACTGCAATACAACATTTTTTATAATGCAGGAATATTATTTCTTTCCAGGCTTCAATTGCACAATTATGTTAAAACAGAAGAGAGAAAAAAAACATCCATCTTAGTTACAGTGCCCTCCATAATGTTTGGGACAAAGACACATCATTTATTTATATGCCTCTGTACTCCACAATTTGAGATTTGTAATGGAAAAAATCACATGTGGTTAAATCGTCAGATTTTATTAAAGGCCATTTTTATAAATTTTGGTTTCACCATGTAGAAATTACAGCTGTGTTTATACCTAGTCCACCCATTTCTGGGCACCATAATGTTTGGGACACATGGCTTCATAGGTGTTTGAAATTGCTCAAGTGTGTTTAAATGCCTCCTCAATGCAAGTATAAGAGAGCTCTCAGCACCTAGTCTTTCCTCCAGTCTTTCTGTTAGAGATATCAGCCAAACGTTAGGCTTACCAAAATCAACTGTTTGGAACATCATTACGAAGAAAGAAAGCATTGGTGAGCTTACTAATCACGTGATTTTTTTTTTCTATTACAAATCTAAATTTGTGGAGCACAGAGGCAAATAAATAAATGATGGGTCTTTGTCCCGAACATTATGGAGGGCACTGTATTAGTTTTTAATGCATTGCACAACCATTACCTGTTCTGGCCTTTATTTATGGAAAGGTAATTAATGGAAAAAGCTGAAGATGTTTAGATGATGAACACAGAACTCCTACAGGCCATTGTTTGCATATCCGTTACCAGAGTCCAAACAATGTTGTTCTTAGTTCTGTTGTGGAAGGAGAATACCTGAAGACAGTAAAAAGATTCAAGCATGTGCTCAAACCTTTCTAGAAGAAATGCAACATTCCCACCTGGGAACCTCTGGCCCATGATCGCCAAAATCGAAGAAGCAATTGTGTTAGGTACTGAGAATCTAGAGAGCCTGCGCTGGGAGCTCACAAAACATGCTTCAGGAACAAAAGGAGTGCACTCCTTCCCAAATGCCACACATTACACATCAACCATCTCCTGCTCCATCTGTGGGGTCTGTGCGACACAGAGATCTTTTATTGTCACGTGTACCATTTAAGATACAATGATATTCGAATTACCATACAGCCGTGCTAAAAAAAGCAACGGCACACAACTACATAAAAGTTAACATAAACATCCACCATAGTGGATTCCCCACAATCCTCACTGTGATGGAAGGCCATAAAGTCTAATTTTCCTTCTTTATTCTCCTGTGGTCGGGGCAGTCTAACCATCCGTCGAGGCAATCAAGGCTCCAGTGTCGGGTCAATCAAAGCTCCCGCGTTGGGGCGGTCGGAGCTCCCGAATTCGGTTCCTAACCAGGGACACGAGCTCCTCGATGTTAAAGTCCGCAGGCTTCCGCGGTTGGAGCTCCAAGGTTGATCCCTGGCAAAAGGATCGCCAGCTCCACGGTGTTAAGTCCTGCAGGCTCCCGCGGTTGGAGCTCCCGAAGTCGGCCTCCAGCAAGAGGCCGCCAGCTCCTTGATGTTAGGCCGTAGTGCGGACGGAGATATGATCCGGGATTTAAAAAATTGCATCTCCGTCGAGGTTAGAGATTAAAAAAAAGTTTCCCCAACCTCACCCCCCACAAAAAACAAGCTAAATAACACTAAAACATACATTTAACACATCCTATAAAACAACAAAGAAGGAAGTGACAGACAGACTGTTGGCGAGGCAGCCATTGCTGGCGCCACCCAGTGGTTGACTCTTTCCTCCATTGATTGTTGTTGGACATCCTATCACTGTAAGAAATAGAGCCCTGCTGAGTTTAAATGGAGCATTTGGTTTAAACAAGAGCTTGGGAATTAAACGTTCCTTAAGAGCAAGCAGAATGGTAAGTAATGAAATAATATTTTACGGTTTAGATAGTTAAGTTAATGGAAGGTGAGGGTAGTAAATGTTATTTCACTGCCATATCTATAAACGTTGACATTAGCTTAAATTACTTACATGGCTAGTGTTTTATCTCTAACAAGTTGCTCTATTTGCAATAATTTGCTCCCCAGGTATGATGAAGTGGAACAGAAGACCACAGAAGCAAGGAGAAAAGCGATTAACAACATGCATTATTCCATGGATACAATGGGCCATCATGTTGCCGGTGTAGAGGTGGGTATCTTAAAATTCCACTAGATGGTAGGAACACATGCATAGAGGCAATAGACAATAGGTGCAGGAGTAGGCCATTTGGCCTTTCGAGCCAGCAACGCCATTCAATGTGATCATGGCTGATCATCCCCAATCAGTACCCCGTTGCTGCCTTCACCCCATATCACGTCCCTGCTATTTTTAAGAGCCCTATCTAGCTCTCTTGAAAGCATCCAGAGAACCTGCCTCCACCGCCCTCTCAGGCAGAGAATTCCACAGACTCACCACTCTCTGTTAGAAAAAGTGTTTCCTCGTCTCCGTTCTAAATGGCTTACTCCTTATTCTTAAACTGTGGCCCCTTGTTCTGGACTCCCCCAACATCAGGAACATGTTCCTGCTTTTTTTTTTTTTTTCTCGACCCGAAATGTCACCCATTCCTTCCCTCCAGCGAGGCTGCCTGTCCCGCTGAGCCACTCCAGCACTTTTGTGTCTATGTCTCTTGTGATAAATATTACACGCACTTATAGGTTAGAACTCTCCAACACAAAGCGTGGGGAGGATATTGACCGCTTCAGGGGACCAACAGGATGGATTCAGTCTAATTTCCAAACCCGCTGTTCGGGTGAACCTCTTGGTCAAGGCTTGGTGAAAATGCTAGTGTCTTTGTTTGGGGAGGGGGGGGGGGGTTCCTCTCAGGGATGGGGTATGCCCCCCCCCCCCTCCCCGCACGGGTACCTATGGGCTGTGGGTCGATTTGATGGTGCTGTGCGCCTGGCTGGGGGAGTTCCCCTGTCCGGAGCCCGACTCAACTGGTAAGGCAGGGAAAGAGCAAGAGTGCCAGGCCAACAATGGTAGGAAACTCAATAGTGAAAGGATTAGGTGAATGTGTACAGGGTGATGTGTTGTCTCCGTGGTGTCGTGACCACGGATATCGCAGCAGCAATTTAAAGAAGGGTAAACAACTAAAGATGCTAGCTCAAATTGGCACTAATGCCATTGATAAATAGAGGGGCAAGATCCTGCGACTGATTATCAGAATATATGATAGATCAAATTAATGTGAAACAGGTGTGGCAGGGAGTCCTTAGGATTTTGGATCACTGGGATTATTTTTGTGCAAGATGGGATCAATACAAACAGAACTGATGGCATCTGATGCAGAACAGGTCTGAGGTCCTTGAAGGTTTTCGCTTGCTGCTTGGAGAACGTCAACTAATTTGGCTGGGAAATGGGACACAGTTAATGAGAGCAGTTTGTACAGTCAAATGTAGGAAGAAAACTAAATCAGTCCAGCAAGCAGAGCAGATAGGAGTGTGGAACAAATGGCACCAATCGATTTATATGATAATCCAGTAGTTTGTGTTGTAACTAGTGATTCTTGATTTTTATTCTACATTTTTAACCAGGCAGCAATTGTGATGGGATAGAATTTGTGTATCTGCTTTGGGATTACAGGTTATAACCGCCATAACATTGCCATCACTTGGACTGTTTGCACCATCTACATATTCCACTGTCCATGCTGCTGACAGGGTTTCTATCTGGTTCGTGGATATCCTAAGTTGTGTACAAATCACTTGCTGCTCCCAAAAGTTAGCAGAATATATAGTAACTGAACTCCACTGGTCATACTTAGTACCTCCATCACAAAACTGAAATGCATGGGGTGGGTGGTGATTTGCAGTCACATTGGTTTTCTTTAACTCCAAATTGGGTTATCACAGCCCGTAACTTAAACATTAGGTATTAATTTGCATTGTTTTCCTTTGAAGATGATCATTGGTAGATTAAACTAAAATATTTTTTTTCTATTTAGAAGTTTCTTGATAATTATCAAAAATGTGCTGAGAGAGACTATGAAGAACTCTTGAAAGAAGAATTTCTGAAGGATCTGAAGACCATAACTGAACTCTGCAAAGAGAAGTGTAGTTCTCTGTGAGCTGTGGCCAGTTTTTTGTACATTGTACAGATTTATGATGTTTCCCTGTATACAATTTATATTGCAAAGCAAGTTTACACTGCTGTAATAACCCTTCCCTACATGCCCCTTAGACTGCATTTCTTCCTCTGGCTTCATAATTTGCATCTTAAATCCTTTTGTCTTGACACCTGTTATTTTGTCATGTCTGGCCTTTATCCAACTATCTGCCGATCAAAGCCCCCCCCCCCCTGCCTGTTCACCTAATAACTACCATGCTTTGTTCTGCTCCTCTTCCAGCTTTCTTAACACCTCCTCTTCTCCCCCCCCCCCCCCCCCCAACCTGAAACGTCACCTATTCTCAAAGAATGCTGCCTGGCCTGTTTAGTTACGTGTTACTTTGCGTCTTACACTGTTGGAGACTGTTTTCCAGCTAGTCAAACGTATGGAAGATTAGGCAGTGTTTGCTTAATGTAACTTCAAGGCATTAAATGTATTCCTCAGCTTTTCAGCAAAATCATTCAAGTAGTGTCTTTGGATATCTGGCAGAATAAGCTTTGGAGCCTAGACTTAGTTCATTCCATTCAAGTTCTTGATGATCGATGAAGGTCATCAATGCAAGACTGGAACAAGTATGCAGAAAATGTTAAGAATTATTGCTGCAAAATACTTAATAAATGAGCATCAGTTTGCATTCATTTATAATTCTATCTCTTCATTACATGTTATTTTAATTAAAAGAGCCGTGTATAACTAAAATTAAAAGAAATGTTGGAAACTTTAGGCAGGAACACACAGAGAAATGTGTGGTATTGCATTTTGGGATGTCTAACGGGCAGGACCTACAAAGTGAATGGTAGGCCTCTGGGGAGCAAAGATCCTATAGTGAGCAAGATAGTCCACTCGACGAAAAAGACGTAGTACGGCCATGGGAAGATTCATGGATAATTTAAGGCCCCATTTCCGTAACTGGCTTCCGTCTCCGCACCAAAGATCCCATAGGATAATAGTGCGGAGACGGAAGCCGGTTACGGAAACATCCTCGTAAAAATAAAAGTTCTTTGGTAAACATCTTCTCATTTTCAGAATTTTAATTTATTAACACAAACTGATCCCCCGCAACGTTGATTACAATGCGAGTCGGGTCAGGTCGGGTCCGGTTACGGAAATGGATGAAAAAAAGGCCCACGTTCCGATCCGTTGCGTACTACACGTCAGCCCATTGCATTTAGCAGGAGTGGTCTATCTTGCTCCGTCCGCTATTGGATCTTTGCTGGGGAGTGTTGTAGAGCAGAGGGATCTTGGAGTGCAGGTGCATGGTTCCCTGACGGTCGAGTTGCTGGTAGATAAGTTGGTCAAAAAGGCTTTGATAAGTTGGCCTTCATCAGTCAGAGTATTGAGTACAGTGCATTCAGAAAGTATTCAGACCCCTTCACTTTTTCCACATTTTGTTACGTTACAGCCTTATTCTAAAATGGATTAAATTCCTCTTTTTTTTACCATCAATCTACACACAATACCCCATAATAAAGTGAAAACAGGTGTTTAGAAATTTTTGCGAAGTAATTAAATAAGTGAAATACAAATTGGCATGAGTATTTGGACCCTATACTCAGTACTTTGTTGAGGCACCTTTGGCAGCGATTACAGCCTCAAGTCTTCTTGGGTATGATGCTACAAGCTTGGCACATCTGTATTTCGGTAATTCGATCGGGTTCAAGTCCGGGCTCTGGCTGGGCCGCTCAAGGACATTCACAGACTTGTCACGAAGCC